>NC_031775.1:30637861-30687781 GCF_001522545.3 Parus major | reverse complement strand
TGATGGATGGATGATGGATGATGGATGATGGATGGATGGATGATGGATGATGGATGGATGATGGATGATGGATGATGGATGATGGATGGATGGAGGAGGAATGGATGGAGGCACTTTTGGCTCTAGCAACTTCTTCCTGAGTTTCCCAGGCCTCATTTGCCCTGGTGCCAAGGGGAGAAGTAACAAAATAGGTCTGAATTTTCCCATCTCCCTCCAAGTCCAGCCCCACAACTCTCTGAACCGGCTGCCCCCTTATGTTGTCACTGAGCTCATGGGCTTCCAGCTGCTGGGGAAAAGTGGCAGTACCAGAGCCCTTTCCTCCTCTCTCCCTTCTCCTCTCTTCTCTTCTCTACCTGCTGGAGGAATCCAGTCCACAGAGCCAAGCAGTGCAAAGAGGGAGCTGTGTTAATTACACGCTGTGTGGCATCGTTATATTATCTTTGATTCTACAAGAAAATCACACTCCCCCTCCAGCTTCTTGCACCTTTTCCTTTCTTCAGGGCAATGTCCCTGGCTATGAGCGTGCAAAAACATTAAGAGTGGAATTAAAATGTATTAAGGAGAGCAACAACATCAGCATGCTTGAAAAGGTAATTGTCTGAGAGCAGGGGCTGTGCAGGAGATGGAATCTCTTCCTCAAAATGATGTCTCTTGTGCATCCAGGTACAGCTCAGCCCTCGAATGCTGTGCCACTTATTAATGAGTTTTTACTTCTGTTAGCTTGGCAGAGCACTCTTAATGGAAAAAATCAGAATTTATTCCATTTTCTGTGCTGTTTGGCAGCTTGTCTCCTGTGCTCAGACCAGTTACTGGCTCTGGTGGTGCCAGGGGATGAAGATGGGGCAGAGCTGCTGTCACAGTCTGGCTGTTTCTCTGTGCTTGTGGTACTCTCTGCATTCACCTGGAACACAGTAAAAGACAAGACAAACTTTTACTCTTCACTTTCTTCTGATTTTCTAACTGTAAACCAAGGTACTCAGGATGTAATGATTTCATTAACAGGATTAAGCCCTTTTTAAAAATGAAAATTAAATATTTGGAGACAGCAAATCATATGCAATTGTCAAGAATGGATTGCTCATATTCTTTCTTTTTTTATAGTTTGGAAAGTACTCTGAAGGATAACTTTCCCTCTCCCAGGTTATCTGTGATCCACAGGTGTGGGAGATACACCTTTATTTTGCAAAGAAAGATTTTCACACCCAGGTACCTTTTTGTGACTGTTGATGCCCCTTTGAGTTGAGCATCCCTGGAGGGAGAGAGGACCCTAAAAAGGACCCCAAAGAGGACCCTAAAGAGGACCCTAAAGAGGCCAAGCCTGGGGAAGGTTCTCAAAGAGGTCTCCCCTTATTTTATTAATGGAAAAATACCCCATAAACAGGAAGGAGGTGCATGTGGAGAGACCACAGTAAATGGAAAGAAAAGGGAGAAAAGGTTAAAGGGTGGTTGACAAATTTAAATGTGAATGTTTCCAGACTCTCTTGGAACTGGATGAAAGGTGCTGATCTCCTCCAGGCTATTCTCAGTGTTTTGGTTCAGTTCTGAGATTCTGCATGATGTAAAATATGCTTTCCTGCTACACTTTGACCATTTCCTGACCTTAAAACCCAGAATAACTTAACTATTTCAATTGGTTAGCCACAGTGACTTCTACTGATAAGAGTTAAGACCTTTCACACACTTAAAACCTGTCAGCACAGCTTTTTTACTAAAATAATATCAGTTTTTTAGGAAATGCCTTCAGTGGCAAAGAACTGTATAGAACATACATAGAATCACTGGAGAACTGCTGTCCCAGTGTTGGGGGTTTGGCAGATGAAGGTACACACAAAAATGAATCTTTGAAAACAGCCCTAAAAGTAGTGAATAAGGATAGAATAGAACCCCAGGAGGGTCTGGGCAGGAAAAAAAACCTCATCCAGTGCCACCCCTGCCATGACAGGGACACCTTCCACTGTCCCAGGCTGCTCCAAGCCGCATCCAACCTGACCTTGGGCACTGCCAGGGATCCAGGAGTAGCCACAGCTGCTCTGGGCACCTGTGCCAGGGCCTGCCCACCCTGCCAGGGAACAATTCCTTCCCAATATCCCATCTAACCCTGCCCTCTGGCAGTTTGAATTCATTCTCCCTTGTCCTGGCACAAGAGGAGCTGATTCTCCTATTCAGGAAAAGAGTAGGTGGCTCTTCAGCACTTCACCCTACATGTGGATTCATGAATTTTTGGTTGGAATGAAAGTGAGCACCACCTTGGACTGAAAGGTCTAGTCTGGACCTTCATCAAAATCAAGGAGCTCATCCTATGGGATTTTTAAATTGAACTCCATTTCAGTGTAATTGGAATTGTAATTGTAATTAGTCTCCAGATCTGCAAGCTCATGGGTTATGAAATGCCAGCACCATAAAATGCCTGCAGGTTTGCAAGCTGCAGTCTGTGTTCTCGGAAAGCTTGGGTGTAATCTCACATCACTTTCCATGAGAGTTAATTGAAGCCTCCAGTTTCCAGAGGCTCTGGGAGCAGCCTTGTGCCTAAGGGCCAGCTTTTCCTGTCAAATGAGGTACAAGGGCTGGAGATTCAGAGGAAGCTTCAGAGCTGAGACACATCCTAAAACACCACCTCTGACTGGGTCTTGTCTGGAGTCACCCTCCCTTCCCCACTGAACTGAAATGAGGAACACAGCCAGATTATGCAACTGAGCTGTGCCATTTCTGCTCATGCTGTACAAATGTCTCCCTCTTTAGATAAACAGATTCCCTTCTCCTTATCTCCATCATCATCTTTGGAGTTAGCCATGGAATCCCAACCACGATGGTCAAAGGTTTAAGTGGAGTAAAGGCTTTTAGGAGGAGAAAGTTTATCTTTTATTGGATTACTCTGAAAGAACAGATAAGCATCCAGGCATGCAATGTTGGAAAGGAATTCCTTGTTGGAGACCTTGGCCTTTCCCTCCAGCTTTTTCAGTTTGTCTAATAGAAGTATTTTGCCTTGCAAAGCTTGCCATGACTGCTCCTGAAATGCTGCACAGAAGTCAGGGAACAGCAGCCTGGATTCCCAGTCAGGAGAGGCTCAGAGGCAATTTTTGAAGTGCTGGAACACCAGCCACAAACATGAGTTTCACGTAGGTCTCGTGGCCTCAGATAGGAGCAGCTCTGATGTTTTTTTGGCTGCAGACACTCAAGGCCATTCCTTGGCAGTGTTACAGGAGCAATATTTACACAAGGATGAAGGACAACTTTGTCAAGGCATTTGCACAAATTAAAAACTTTATTTTTCCTTGCTATTATTTATAGTAGCAGACTGGGGAAAAAAAAAACAACAAAAAAAAGCCTAAAAACCAAAACAAACCCAACCCAAAATTGGTTTTCCTATGAAGGAATTTTAATTGGTTTTCACGGTAGGATTGAGTGAACTGTGAGGATGAGGAGGAAAAGGAAAGCATTTTTCCATCTTGTTGGGAATTCTGTATTGAAAATGAGGAGCAGAGGCTTTAACACAAGGGATTTATGCTGAGTGTTCTGTGCTGAACAGAGAACAAGCCATTTTTTTCACTCATAATATGAAGAAAATTTAGTTTGGCTTCAGGCTGATCCCTGAATATCTGATCATGTAGATAAAAATGTATTGAATTTAGCTTCAACTTTAAAAGAATAAAAGAAAAAGGAAAAGTCAGTCTTTAAAATCTGTAGCCACATATGGACCTTGGTAAGGTCTGTTGATATTGGACACCCTGCTGGAGCTGCTCAATACACAGGAGATACACTCTGTGCACCAAAGAGCAGAAAAATAACAATGAACTACTAAGTTAGCTCCCCTGATTGCTCTAGAAATGAACATAAGACATTGCACAAGTTTCTGAAATGAATGGTCCCATAGACCTTTCATACAAGAAATAAACCTGTGCACCTGCATGGTTCATAATGGGTGAAAATGGGACAGTGTCCTTGGTACCTGATGAGAGCTGTTTAGAAAACAGCAGTTTCATTTTGTAGGTGAATGTTGGAATTCATTAATCTCTTCTTGTTCTAAACTGGAATAAAATGTTAACGTTTGCTGGTGCAAGAATTGCTGAGTTAGCAGTTTTGTGGTTTTATAGTTGAAAAAACCCAAACAAAACCAAAGGAAAACTGAAGGTAACATCTTACTGAAATGAAACATTGACAGATTCATAAGGAAACTAGAAAATGGAGTCCAGATTCATTTGTCACCTCCAACACTGCTGCTGTAAAACCAGCCTGGTCCGGGTGCTGCTCCATGTCTGCCTTAGCAAGGACTGGTGGACACAGCCCCAGACGTTCTCTGTTTCTGCCCCAGCAGCACCCAGAGGGTGTGAGACACAGTGAGCTTCATCCTGAGCTGTTTTAGGATGAAAAAACCAAATATTTGGGGATCTACAATGCCTATCTTTCTACTCCCAGCCTCACTTCCTCTCTGAAGTACAGCTTTGGTCTCGGCACTTCAGTTCTACCTCAGCCCTGCCAAGAAGCAGAGCTGGAAATGGTGGGAAGTTTTATGGCTGACACAAAGGGTGAAGCCGGCCCCAGAAAGTCCATTTTGCTCCAGAGCTCTTTAAAGTGAAAAGCCTCAAACATTTATTCTTGCTGACAGATTTAGAAATGTATGAGGCTGTCAAATCCCAACTCAGATGCAGTGTTGTGTCTGTCACCGTCTTGGTGGAGTTTAGATAGGAATGAGAAAAAGAATTTGTTTCCTCGGTAGCAGAAAATTGCTTATTTTACAAGGTGCCACGGAGAGTGTTATCTGCTTGGGATTTATGGGGTGGAGGCTTTAATAATGCATTTCAGCCAGAAAGGAGTATTTGTTCTGTGACATCCTTCCCAGGGTGGTGCTTGGCTTTTAGATGCACCGTGGCTTGGAAATGACCAACTCACCTATCAGGGAGCTGAGACACCACTTAACCCCAGGGCAAGGCAGCCCTGCAGAGGGATGGGAGCCCAGATTTTTTCCCAAGACTCTGGGGCAGCTGGGCTGCAGAGGCACCCTGGTGGGGACAGTGTCAGGGATGGAGCATCATTAAATGCAGCTCATTATTTTGGGCAGCACCTCTTTGTGTGGGAGCAGTGGGGTTGGAGCCATAAAAAGCCAGCACCGGGATCCAGTCCTGCGAAACACCGCTGGTATCTGAAGAGAGCAGCGACACAGCACGAGCCTTTGAGCCAAATAAGGATAAAAATGATGCTGTTGCTTCTATGTTGAAGTCAGAGGCTCAGCAAACAGGCTGTAATGTGCATTTTTTTGGTCGGCAGCAGCTCTGTCAGCCGAGTGGAACGGCCACAGCCGGCTGAGCAGGGGGGAAGCGCCGTGTGACAAACAGCCAACAGGAGGGCAATATCAAGGAGGTGCAGAGAGTTATTTGTTGCTTAATGAAGATCCTCTCGAGGCTGAAAATTTACAGTGCTTTCACAGTTCAATTTTGTTGGAGTAGGGAATAAAAATAAGCATTGAGTGGAGCGCGGTGACATCGTGGTGCGCAGAGGAAGCAGCGCAGACCCCACAGACCCAAAATTATATTGACAAGGGAAGGCAGGAACCAGCAAAGGTCAGCCAGGGCATAGTATGAGGGTGGTAATTAGGCCACTAATTAGATTCTCTAGGGCAGGCTGGGGAAGGAAGAATGGTTGACAGGAGAAAAAGGAAGAAACAAATGCCCAGCACGCTGTCAGATGTGTCCCTTCAGAACAATCTGCCTCATGACTGCCGTGGCCAGCCAAGTCCTGGTGGAAATGAGGAGCAGCCTGAGCAGCTGGGGGTGGGATACAAGGACCTTGTGACAGGAGTAAGGAGGTTTTCTTCACCAGAGAAACAGTGAAGTTCAGAGAAGGACCTGCTGTGAGTCCTCCTCATCCCTGGAGGAAAGTCCTCGGTCGAACAAGTGGGATCAAAGCTGGGGTTGGGTGAAGGAAGGGGAGGAATGGATGTGTTCAAGACAGGAATCTTCCCTTGCAAGCCAGAGTGCACTCACTGTCTCTCCGTAATGTGCAGGTAATGGGAGTAAGGTGAATTAAAAAGGCTGAAAATATTCCCTGGAGAAAACCAGGTCCCTTGTGAGTACAAGAAACAGAGTTTTTGTAATACAAACACTGCAAGTTGATTTTCTGAGGTGGATTCTTTGCAGAATCACACTCTCAGCTGACTTGTGCTTGGCTTCATCCTGATCCCCTCCTCCTGGTCAGATTTAAAAATCACATTTTATCTTATTTTTCATTTCCCAGACTGTGAGATCAATAGTCTAGTCACACATAAACATAATCCAAATCTTCTTCTTGTACTGTTTTTGTTGTTATCACAGAAAGGACTTGGACTGAAAAGAACATTTTACAAAAGGTTGTTGATTCTGCTGGGATGGATCAAAGCTGGAGCTGTAGCATTGAGGGAAGAGAATTGAAATAGAAAGGAAAAAGTGAAGGCACCTGGGACATACAATAAATGCATCTCTTTAACTATGATTTTTCACCTCAGTTTTACTTGTTCATAGAATTAAATTATTTCCTGGCAGGGTGGGCAGGCCCTGGCACAGGTGCCCAGAGCAGCTGGGGCTGCCCCTGGATCCCTGGCAGTGCCCAAGGCCAGGCTGGACATTGGGGCTGGAGCAGCTGGGACAGGGGAAGGTGTCCCTGCCATGGCTGGGGAGTTGTAAATATGTGAACATATATAGATAAATGTATATATAAATATGTGAATATATAGATCTTTAATCTATCCACAAATAAAATCAGTGGACTGTGCTGGGCCAGCCAGACAGGAGGGGAACTGAACCTAATTTACATTACACTCGACTCTTGTGGTGTTTCCTTATCTCTGTACAGCTTGAAATTAGAGTTTGGAGTCCAGGTGCAGATTATATTGAATGTACAGCATGGAAAATCCTCCCCACAGCCAATTATCCCCAACATTAAAATCTGAGGGGGAACAATCTTTTTGTGGATGGTCATTGGAAAGAGCACAATGCCTTCAACTCCTCTGAAAAGAGCTCCCTATGGAAAAAAAAACCAAACCCAAACTTGGTGGTGGAACTTTTCTGTTGAATCTTCCTGGAATTTGGTCAGAATTACATCCAATTCAATGGAGACCATACACATCAGCAACACTTGTCCCATCATATTTTTGGCCCAGCACTGGGATGAAAAAAGGGAGATTTTGGATAAGGGAGAGGACTTTTGGAGCAGTTAAAAATCCTCAGCTAGAGCACAGTGAATGTAAGAGGCTGTTGGCCCAGAAAGTGAACCAGAGGTCGCCTTTTCAGCTGCCCAAAGCAGAAAGCACCATCTCCCTTCGCTCAGCTGGCCACCAGTGGAAAAGGAAAGAACAGATTGTCATTTTTGGGGCAGCAGCACTTGCCAGCCTCAGCTGCAGCCAGTGGTGAGATTCCTTGTTGCCTGAGGAAGTGTCCAGCAGAGCTGCAGGGAACACAGAGTACGGAGGAAGGGCTGGCTCTCTGTGTTCCTGGGGTTTGGGAATGCTCTACCTTCGTGGAGCTGCCAGCCCGGCCGCTGGGGTCAGCGGCGCAGCGTAAATCCAACCACAGTTTCTCCCGGCAGAAAAAGACAAGAGAAAAGGAGCAAGAATAAAAGTTGATTGTGGAACTGGGACTAGAGGGATGTGGCAGGAGGCAGAGGAAGAGGAGTGCCAGATTTGGCCAGGGCAGAGGTCCAGGGGGAGAGTGGAAATCGGAGTGGAGCATCCCGCTGCAGCCCCTGGGATGAAGCTCCTGCCAGGACAACAGGAATGGCTCAGCAAACACCTGAAACACTGAGCAAACACTCAGAAGCCTCAGGGAATAAAGCAAATATTTCAGCTTGGGATGGAAATGCTGATGTTTCAATCTGTGGGGCCGCAGCAATGATGGGTTATTCTTATTTCCTTGAAGGAAGTGGGCAATGCACAGAAATGGGGAATTTTATCACCTCCCACCCTCAAGAGATGTGCAAGGAGCTCACAACACCCTGGTGGCTGCTGAGTTCCTTCCCAAGTTCACTGGGCAATATTTGGTGTTATTTGCAGGCAGTAATTGACAGCAGCAGTTTAATTAAACAAAAACAGCAAGACAGTTTCTTGCTAAAAAGGCAGGCAGCAATAATTTTCCAGAAATGGATCCTTCCAGCTTTCACTGAGGATAAACACTCAGAGCCCTTGCAAATTCTGATAAGTGACTTTGAGCCTGCGTTGTTATCTTGCCTTTTTTTTCTTTTTTTTTTTTTTTATACTGTGAAGTTGTTGGGAGGAATAAAAAGAACCAGAAATCTTTATTATTCTTCCTAAGGGATTCATTGCATTCTACTTAGCATTGCTTCATCTTATTACCAATTTTCACTGTACATGCTTTTAATAAATACTTATTGCTATAAAGATAATAACATTCTTATCACATTAATGGCTTTGCAGTGGTGTAAATGAAAATGAATATTAATAACGTTAACAGTAACCTTGATACAGTAGAACACCGGTAACTGGGAAATTTTTGAGTGTTTTACAGTACAAGAAACCTTTATTTTCTGTTTTTTCTCTGCCAGTGCTGGAAGGGGAAATAGGAGAGACAGAAATTTAGATATTTGTGGAAAAGGCTCAGTGATTATTTCCCATTATAGATCACTGCAGTCTGGTTTATTAAAAATATCTTCTCATCCCCAATTCTTCCCTGAGGTATTTCTGCTGCCTACCATCTCTGCAATGAATGAATGCAGACACCATATGGGAACTTGTCTTCCAGGCTGTGTGTGGGTCTTTTGGGGCTCTGCTCAGATTCCAGCAGATGGGTCAGACTGACATTTCTTTTTTTCTTTTCTGAACCAGAAGAGGAAAAATAAAATAATAATAATAATAATAAAGCAACAGGGCTACACTGCCATTGTAGGCAGGTCTGAATCTTCTCATCCAAAAAAAGCTGAATGAATCAACCACAGAGAATTTTGCTCTTTTAAATTTCATCCCTTTGCATGAAAGAAAAAGTAACCTGTGAGTAAATCAGCAAATAGAGTGATTTTTGCATGGCTGTGCATTTCCCAAACATTCTCCTTTGTTCGTATTTAGGCTGAGTTTGAGATTGGGAGCACACAGAGCTGAGCATCAAAGCTTTTTTGCATGATTTTTCTTCACCTGTGTTGGCCTAAAAAGAGTTGAGTGGTTGTATGTTCTGCAGCAGAGAGAATAATCAGTTCTGAGCAAAAAGCTCTGTCTTAGTACAGCATGAGAGGAAATTCCAGTGTGCTGGGAGTGCAGTCAGAGGGAATGAGTATTGCAAGATTTCCAGTACTAAGCAGAGATTTGTAGCTGTAAAACCAAGGGTTTACGTGAGGTTAAGCCTCGAGATTTTCAAGTCTGAAAAATCTGATAATGTCAAAGTTTTTGTCTTTATTGGGCTGAGCCCTGTCAAGCTGCTCATTTGCTTCCATAGTTTGGGGACATTTTTACACACTAAGGCATAAATTTAACAGAATAAACAGCAATGTAAAAAACTACAGATGGTAACTGCAGAACAGCCAAGCTTTGGCTCTAATGGTGAATTCAAGTTTAGGGTTCCCAGCTTTAGCAGATGGCAGATTCCAGGCCTGACTTTGCATTGATGTAACTTTCTTAAGCACAATCTTTTGGTGGAGGGGTCGAATTCATCGAGATTTTGCTTTAGCTGATGGTGCCATTGCCTCAAACATCAAATGTATGTGTGGGTATGTCACTCATCTCATCTCAGGTGTTTGGGTTTGCACTTTGGGGAGGGCAGCTGGATTTTACAACAGGATGGAGAATGTCAGCCAACAGCTGGTGACAGAAGTTACAAGACATGAAATGAAGAATTCCTTTTATATGATCACGTAGAGTAACATATTGCTCTGCTTCTAACTGGAGATGGAAATAAGAAAATGTGGCTGTAGCACTGTAGGAACCTGAATTAACTCCATCAAGACTCCTGCAGAGGCTGAGGAGCTGTGCAAGAGCCTGACCTTGTTGTCAACATATCCTTCTTTTCCACAACATTATGACAGCACTCCTATCACTGGCTAGAAATGAAAAATAGATGCATTTTACAGGAATATGTAGATCCCAGCAGGCACATTCACCTCTCTACACTGGCACCACTAATCTGTCTCTCTCCATCCCTCTGATTTACAGCAGTCCTCAAAATGCAGACTGAGGCCTCTCAGTGGTGTTTATCTCACTGTCACTTTGTCACTTTGTCTTGCTCCTGTGCCCCCAAGCAGGCAGAAGCTGGCAGCCACTGTCTCCAGCATAAAAGTGGACTGAATAGATTAAAAGTGGCCAAAGGGTGTTGTGGAAACCAGAGGTGTGAAGGAAGGTGGCCAGCTCTCCTAGCAAACAGGATGATTAAAGATGGCAATGCAGCCTTGGCGGGTTAATGCAGCATCCACTGCCCACAAATAACACCATAATTTCACCATCCAGAAATACTCCAGGGAAATAAACATTTCTCATCATTGCCAGGAAAGCCGAATCATTAAGGAACAGAATGATGATGAAATGCAGAAAGTCTTGCTTCTTGAGCACAGCACATTAGTTTCTGGGACATGAGGCTCATTTGTAATGGGGATCTAATTCATATAATCAACACCAAGGCTAAACACTGAAGAGAAGATTTTCTGAAATAAAGATTGATTTCTGTGCCAGTCTTTCCATGCTAAACACAGTCCCAAATTGCATTTCTGTGTCCAGGAGTGGGTGTTTAGAAGCCTAAATATCCATTTGTGCATACCAATGGGCAGCTTGCCTGTGCAACCCGAAGAAAAGCAAGAGAGGGATGGGTTTTCCAAATCTCAACTCCCTGGTGGTGCATCTTGGCTCTGACTGTGAGCAGAACTGGCTCTGTGTGCCTCTCTGTCCTCAGAATTCCTGGGCAGGATCCACAAGGCATTGAAGTGCTCCATGGCACTGCTCCGAGCCCTTTGGATTGGGATGAGGCTCTTGCTCTGTCTCATCCTCTGTTACAGCAATGCTTGACATTAATATTTCCCTCATCACCACGAGTTCTCCAAGCCCTTTTCAAGCCTTTTTAAGGTTCACATCACACCCAGGGATGATGCAGAGGCCCTAATGACAAGGAAAAATGAGGACAAGAGAAGTGGCTTGCTCAGTGTCACACGATGGCAACCCAGAGACTGCAACAGGAAGATTTGAGTCTCGGTAGTTTGCTATGAGCCCTAATGAATACTAATGACTGGCCATATTGACAATTAATAGCACTTCCACTGGGTTCAACATACACAAAGTGCTGTTGAAATGCTCATTTTTTCACCCTCAGTGATCACTGGGGCTCTGCATGGTGCTCATCCCACAGCCCACTCCACTTCGCAGATGTGGAAAACCACTGAGTTAACCAGATGCTGCTCCAGCAGTGGGAAGCTGAGCGTGAAAGTGGCATGAAAGAGGATGTTCACAGTGTCTGGCTGCTGACATTTCACCCAGGGCCTGATGGAGGGATGCTGGAGCTGAGAACTTGGTCTCCCTGACTGCCAGAAGAGGAGCAAGCTCCATTAGAAGCCCATTGAAAGCATCTGAATTAGAAGCTGTTTCTCTCTGCTGAGCCTCTGGGAAGATGAACATTAAAGGTCTCAAGCTAGACATGTGAATATTCTCCCTTAAGTGCTTATTATTACTCCCATTTTGCAGGTGGCTGAACTGGAAAGGACAGGACTGTGCTAAATTAAGCGAGCTGCTGGTTAGGCTCCCTCTCTGCTCCCCCATAAAACTCCTGGAAATGTGTACGAGAGAAAAGAATGCATAAATCTCCAGGGGAATATGTTTAGGTTGTAAAAATACAGAGACAGCATGGAAATACCTCCAAGTGCTCTGGGAATATATGGTGAGTCATGAGCACCGTATATTAAATGGTCAACGCTACTTCAACAGAAGCAATTCCTCATGCGAGACCACAGGAGTCAGAGGAATTGGCTTTGCCCCAAACTGCCTGATTCAGCAAGATAGCAGCAGTGTGCAGAAACCCAGCTCTCATGTTTCAGCTTTTAGGCACTGGGAAAAAGGAGAGACTGAGGGATTTTTGATGGATTCAAGCGTGGCACTGTTTTAACTGTAGGAGTAGGAACTTAGCGGGAAAACAAAATGCGGTAAGAATCGATAATCACAGAACCACAGAATGTTTTGACTTGGAAGGGACCTTAAAGCTCATCTCATCCAAGCCCAAACACCTTCCACCAGACCAAATTGCTCAGTATAATTATTGTATGAAATGCATCCCTCCCATGCTATTCCTTCTGCTTGTTCTGTCTCTCAGTTTTCTGCCATCTCTGGCATTCTTCCTAAAGCCAAAATTCAGTCTGCAAGCGTGGTAGTCATTAAAAATTATCATCTAAGAAGGTGTTTATCAGCTCCATCGTTGCAGGTGCACTGGAAAGAATGATTGCAAATTAAAATGGCTTTGTAACAAGGCCTGAGCTAGCAAAAAGGAAAAAAAAAACAAAAGGCAGAAAAAAGGTATATTAATTTTTCTGAAATTAGAAGATAGAATAACACACACAGGAAACATTTATCATTATGTCAGCAAGGAGGTTACGTGATTGATCTTTTTAATAATGGTTTTCATAACTTTGAAGGTAAAGACAGTTGGTCTATCTTGGTATTTTTCATAGAACATCTAACAAGTTAAATTACTTTATTTGTGTATCTAAAATGAAGGCTAATATAGCAAAAGCAGGCTTGGAAATTTATCTCTTTGCAGTTGTACAGGGGCAGGGCCCATCCTCTGCTCCTGAAGGAAAAAATCAGGATGGCACAGACCATGTCTATACAAGTAGACCCCACAAACTCAGAATTAACAAATCAGCCTTGGTACTTGAAATATTTATAAATTATGACTAAAAGAAACAGCCTTCTTTCTTTTTCTTTCTTTTCTTTTTTTTTTTTTTTTCCAGCACTATGAGATGTTTGTCCAGAATGTAAATAATTTTTTAAGGAAAGATTCATATGTGCACACACACGACTTGTATATAAATGTGCTTCATGCCACTTTATTAATTCTTGAGCCTCTGTTGAAGGCTGGGGTTTGCAAGGAGGTTCATGAATGAAGAACAGCAGATGGGAAACAGGAAAGACTGGGGTATGTAGAGAAAAGAGCCTGCAAAATGCAGTTAATCTGTTTTTTACTGGAGGTAGACAAAAGGGTAAAAATCACTTAAGGAAACAAGGCACACACATAATCCAAGCACTTATTAGAACACATCCCTGATCAAATTTGAAACGCTTCATTTTGAATTCAGGAGCTGGAGGAGGAGTAATAAAAGACATGAAAGTGAAAACTCAGGGCTCTGGAGTGTGCATGTAAAGGCCCAGTGACCCTCAATTCCCTCCCAGAGCCTCAGAGACCAAATATGACAGCACAAAACTGATCTGGAGAGCCACAGGGACAGAAAAGGAAAAAATGCTCTGTAAGAGGAGCTAAACACCTCCAGGAGTAACAGCCTTCCCTCCTTAGCCACCAGAGGAATGTGAAACCACAGCGTTGGTCAGATGGGAAAAGAGAAACCTGGAGCAGAGATCCCGTTGACTCCAGGGTGTGCCTTGAATCAAAACCACGTGTGGTGGGGACAGAGAAGCCACCTGATCATTTTAGCACATCTGAGAAGTCTCAGAGCATCTTCCATCATTTAATCTGCTGCTCAGCTGTCTCAAGCTCTTCATTAATCAAAGCTCAAAATGCATTACAGATTTCTAAAGTTTTTTTTATTATTATTATTTTTTTATTAAAGCAAACCATTTAAACAGAGCTTGAGGCAATCTAATGTCAAGCTCCTGGCTGCTGCCTCTCCCAGTTTTGCCCCTCCCTGCTGTGATGAGCCCTTGGGTGCTGTCACCTCTCGGGGAGTTGCAGGAGCAGTGTGGAGCCCTCAGGCCAGCAGCACACGTCAGCTGCTCCTGGTGCCAATCCAAACCCATCTCCATCTCTCTTCTGGATCATAACTCCTTCATTTCCCTTCAGAGACTGCCAGAGCTGTGCATGCAGCAGGGTTCAAAGCTTCTCCTGCCCTGGGAATCACAAACACGTGCTTCCAGAAGCAGCAGGTGTGTTCACAGGCTCCAAGGCTTCTCGTTGCACGCGGTGCCACAAAAGAATTATAGTAATTCTGAGCACTGAACCATTTAAATTCTACTTTAATTGATTCCCAGCTACCTCACAACTCCAGCATATTGTTAAATCAGTGGTGGGTGAAAGTAGCAGGAGGTAACATCTTCTGCATTGCTGCAGGGAGAGCATGTCTAAAACAAGGCAGTAAATCCTGGGTGCCTCATAGCCAGCGAGATGCAGACAAATTGGAAGAAATTCATAAGAAGAGCAATAAAAATGATTAAAGGTCGGAAGAGACTGAGTTATGAGTGAAGATTAAAGGAACTTAATATGCATTGCTTGGCTAAATGATGACTAAGAGGGGAATGATACCCTTCAACAAGTACTTGGAGGGCATAAAGATCACCAATAAAAGGGAGCTCTTTAGGGAGCTGAAGGACACACAGCTCAGGATGAAAGGATGGCATCAGGCAAAAGGCAACTGGCTCTCAGCTTCCATCATTAAAATCTAACAGAGCACTTGTGGAAAACTGGATTCTGACACATTCACCTAATGAAGTTTCAGTTTTAATTTTTGCCTGTTCCAGGGACAAAGGCATTGTCTTCAATTAAAGGCTGAGCATGAATTCCCAGAGGCATTCCAAGGATGTGCATGCCAAGAAGAATAATTCCCAACCCAAGCTGGGAAAACAGCAAAAAAGTCATTCAGAGTATCTGAAGGTTGATATACTCTTTACTCAGAGCTGAAGGATGTACAAGATATGAAATTAGTGATGCGAATGTGCCTGTTGCCAGGATACCGGGGGCAAAATGAGAGTAATAATGCATTTCTTTAAAACATCCACATTCCATTAATTCCGGTGAGAATCACACCAATATTTTAACGGGAGAACAGACAACCAAGAATAGCAAATCTCCCCACGATTTTCTCACAGCACCAACTCACAGTTGGGAGAAGAGCTGGAAATAATCCCCGGGGATGCTGCAGGGCTGAGGCTGAGCCCAGCCTGGGTCAGGCAGCAGCAGCACATCCAGGGAAATCCGCCTGGAATTGGGCTGAGGAGCGGCTCAGAGCTCCGGAGTACAACATCCCCATCACCTGCTGGCTTTCCAGGCTCACTGCACAGAAACTCCCAGCTGGATTTACAGGTCCCCACCCAGCAAATTGTTCCCTTGTGGCTCCGCCACACCTCTGCTTTCCCTGAAAAATGGGGAGTCCTGAAGGTGGGGAGTCCACTCAGGGGGATCCCTTGGGGGACGTCCCTTTGCAGCTCAAAGGGGACTGGCAGTTTTTGGGGAAGTTTTGGTCTTTCCCTGCCTCTGCCCACGTCCGTTTCTGGTGGAATTAGGATCTGATGTAAGGAAATTCATTACTTTGTGCTGGCACCCTGCAGCAAGGTCCCTTGAGAAGGGCTTTGGGAAGCGCTGCCTGGGGATGGAGGTCATGGGAAAAGGGCTCCCCAAAATCCTCCTCAGTCCTTGTAGGCAATGAGCTCCTTCCTCTGCTTTATGAGTTTGGGAGAGAGGAAGCACAAAACAGAAACATCTGCCTTTCTAAGCCCTCTCTGTGAGAACAACCTGGAGATGCTGATGCTGGAATAGGCACGTGGAGGAAGAGCAGCTCGTTTCCCAGGATTAGCATCCCATTACAGCGGTGCTCTGAGGACACAATCTGATTTATTTATCCCAGAGTTAAATCTGGCTAGAAATGCACAGCTCTGCTGCTGGCAAACACAGCCACTGGACCTGTCCACCAGATTTCTGCCCCAAACCATAGCCAGCAGCAAGGTGAAAGGACTCACATGGTTAAAAAAAACAAAATCTCCCTTTAAATTCACAAGTTTGCACCACTAATTGTGGCCCTGCTTTTCAACACTACTAAAGGACTCTCCTTTCTGTTTTACCACATAAGCCTGCTCAGAGCTAAGAAATATGTACAAACTTGTTTTAAAAGTGGGATGATTCTTTATATCTTGCAGAGTAAGCATGGCAACCAGCAGAAATCAGATTTACAGAGGTGGAGGTCAGGACCTTTCTTTTTGTGAAAACCAATCTAGTCAGAGATAGCTCTACTATAATTTCTATATTGAAACTGCTTTGTTTCCTCCCTCTTTGAACTCTGAATCATGAGAATTAAAGGTCAGTCTTAGCTTTTAGATTTTTAGGCTGTTTATTCTGATTTTTCTTCCTCTGGGAATCATTATAAGAGCATGTAGTGACAGGACAAGGGGTAATGGATTCAGACTGACAAAGGGCAGGGTTAGATGGGATATTAGAAAAAAAAATTCTTCCCTGTGGGAGTGGTGAGGCCCTGGCACAAGGTGCCCTGAGAAGCTGTGGGTGCCCCTGGATCCCTGGAAGTGTTTAAAGATGGGTTTGGAGCAGCCTGGGACAGGGGAAGGTGTCCCTGACACGGCAGGGACTGGCACTGGATGGGATTTAAAGTCCCTCCAAACCATTCTTTGATTCAGTGATTTTCCCTGGTAACACTGTTCCTGGAGAGGGATTTATTACACCCTTTTTATTTATTAATTTAATTTAATTTAATTTATATTTTATTTTATTTTTATTTTTATTTTATTTTATTTATTTTATTTATTTAACTTTTATTTTTTTATTAATTTATTTTATTACACCGAATTATTTTATAAAGTTATTATCCCCCTCTCTCCAGGTAACACTGAAGGCAGTCTGTGAGTGCCTGGGATGGGCAGACTCAACCTTTTTGGAGTGCCTGGAAGTTTGAGTTACCACATGTGGAAAACACCACCAAGATTCCTACTCCAGCTGCTGCCTGGTGAGGAATAATGTAAACAGAGACTTCCCCAGGGAATGAAGATCTTGTTTTCATGACAGCTTCTTTGATTTTTTGTTATTTAAAAATACAGAAAAAGGAAGGGAGTGTAATTACACAGAAATCTGGCTAAGGATAATTGCTATTCAGAGCATCCCACGAGGCCAAAAAAGGCCTTGGAGGGCAGCATATTTAACTCAGAACAGAAACGCTGAATATGTGTGAGTATTTTATAAATCACAGGTTTCACCTCGTCAGGGTCTTTATTCTGGATGGTTTTTTCCCCTAAAATCCAGGTGAGATTCAGTTGTGATCTGAACAGAGGTAGATAAGTGGTGCTGTAGGAAATGTGTGCATGTGTGGCTTTTAAAATCTTCTTAAAGTTTTTATGTGGTCTTACAGGTGCACAATCACCTGCTTGAAATCTTTAATTTGTTTGGCTCTGAAACAGAGCTGTGTAATTTGTAAACTTCTGCTTTGCATTTTACTATTAAGGTACATATGGTTTCACTGCAAAACAGGTTCCCACAGAGCTGTGTGAGTTCTGAAAGTTAAAACCAAAGATGGGCTTGATCACAAAAGGAAGTACTAAAATAGAGAATTCACTGTTCTTTCACGTTCAGCTCGTGCTTCATCACTTCAAAACTCTTAGAAATAATATTGCTGAGTATTAAACATATGGATTTAAGCTTAACGGTGTAAGAAGGGAAATATGAAGAGTTTTCCTTTTGATAATATTGGCTTTGCAAGTGTTGCATTAAACCTTTGAGGGAAATGGTGTGTGCTGCATCTCAGAAGGGATGTGTGTGTGTCACAGACTTAATAACCAGACCATACATTTAACCATATATTTATCATCTTAGAACCACAGAACAGTCTGGGGTGGAAAGGACCTTAAAGACCACCTTGTTTCAACCCTCCTGCCATGAGCAGGGACACCTTCCACTACCCCAGGGTGCTCCAAGCCAAGCCTGGCCTTGGACACTCCCAGGGGTGGCCACAGATTCTCTGGGCACCCTGTGCCAGGCCTCCTCATCCTCACAGGGAACAATTCCTTCCTGAAATTTAAATTCCTAAAATTTAATTTTGCCCTCTGACACTTTAACATATGTATATTCACTTAATATACATACATACATACATACATACATATATATATATATAATTTTTTTCTTGGTAGGATCTCTTGTTTGAGAGCAAACTTTGCATTCAGCTGCATAGAAGATTTTGGTTTCTTAGCCACGCTTGTGCTGTTGCCCGGAGCAGGGCAGTGGATGCTGCTGCAGCCTGCCAGGTGTGCAGAAGGGAAGGTCTGAGTCTCTCCAGCCTCGGAGCCTTGGCAGCACCCGAGCCACCCCTCGGGCTGACCTTTGCCTGCACACACTGGGGATGCCGTACCGCTCGCTCGGGCCAGCCCGAATTCCCGTCCCACAGCTCAGGAGGGGCCCATCTCCTTCTCCGTTCTCTCCATCCATCCCCTGCTGCTGCCGCGGGCGGTTCTTGGGGCCCGGGATACTCGGGGGGTGCCCGGGGGATGCTCGGGGGATACCCGGGATACCCTGGGGATGCGAGGGACATGCCGGGGGATGCTCCAAGGATGCCCGGGGGATGTCCAGGGGGATGCCCGGGGGATACCCGGGGGATGTCCAGGGGGATACCCGGGGGATGCCAGGGGGATGCCGGGGGATGCTCTGCATCCCGCGCTGCCCGCCCCGAGGGGCTCCGTGGTGCATCCGCAGCTCTGCTCGCACCCCATCCCCTCACCCCATCCTCCCCGCATCTCATCCCACACCCCATCCTCCCCGCAGCCCATCCCACACCCCATCCTCCCCGCAGCCCATCCCACACCCCATCCTCCCCGCAGCCCATCCCGTGGGTCCCCCACGCCCCGGGGCGCTGCGGGGCAGAGCCGAGCGGCAGCACTCCGCCTCCCTGGCTGCGCAGCGCGGCCGGGGAGCGGCGGGGCTGCTCCCTCCCCCTTCCTCCTCCTCCTCCTCCTCCTCCTCCTCCTCCTCCTGGTCCTCCGCCCCCCTCCCCCAGGGCAGAGCCGGCGGAGGCGGCGGGCGCGGGGCAGAGCGGAGCCGAGGCGGCGGAGGTAGGAGCGCGGGGATGGGATGGGATGAGATGGGAGGGGATGGAATGGGATGGGATAGGATGGGATGAGCGCTGCGGGAAGGCGGGGGGTCCCCAGGCCGCGGCTCCCCAAGTTTGGAGGCGGCGGGACTTTGCGGGAAGTTGGGCAGCAGCAGCAGCCGCGGGGGCACCGGCGGGCACGGCAGGGCTCGGGGGACACGGGGCTCCAGCCGGGGCACACAGCACCGTCCCCGCTCCCGGCATCCAGGGCATCCCCGGAGCCGCGGCAGGAGCGGGGAGCGCGGCCCGGAGCGGCTCCGGGGGATGCTCGCACTGCCCCGGGCAGGTCCCGCACCGCGGCTGGGTGTTCGGCAGAGAACACACTTGGAAAAGCGGCTTTCCTGAAAGAGCCATTCAATCCCGGCAGCGCATCCCACCGAGGATGGTGCCGGGCGCTGCCATTCGCTGGGAATGTTTTCGGGTGCAGGGGGGTATTTCTTAAATGCGAGCTGTTAAAAATAGCTTCATATCTGCTGAGAATGCAGGCAAGGTTCAGTGAAGGGTTATTATGGTCAGAGTCTGTTAAGCAACAATTCACCAGCTGAACTTTGGAGGTCTCTTATATGGGCTTCTCTTTTTCTTCTTCTTCTTCTTCTTCTTTTTTAATTTTCCTCTGCTGCTTCATTGTAATACTACAGCCGTACTCTGCAGTGATCTGAGTGTCTCAGGCACAGACAGGTTTGTAGGTTAATAGGATATGTGAGAGTATTGCTTGGATGGTGCATCCAAACACCTACCAAGCTCTAAGATGTGGCTTATTTTTTAAATTTAATTTTAATTATTATAGCATTCTATGTCCTGAAGTCCCCTTCACACTGATTTCCTCGTGTATGACATCAGAATGCTTTCACATCTTGAATTATTAGCCAGACCAAAAACCCATCATCATCATTATCTCCTGTAGAACAAACACGTTCTTTTGTGTTTTGAGTCTTAAAAAATAGAGCAGAGTGGCCAGCTGGGCACATCACAGATTAAATCTCAAAGTTTGCTGGAACTGCTCATGAAAAGTAAATATTTTTAAGGTTTAACTGAAAATCATATGTGCTGGTTTGGATAAACAAACACCTGATTGAACAGCACTGCACTTGATACTAACTGGGGACTGCTTGATCTTTGGCAGAGGGGGAAATTTCCACCAATAAAACATCCCCAAATGTATGTGAACCATACATATATATTTATATCTGTGCTGCTGTTTATAGACATAGATATGTTTTTTATATACAGTGCCTCATAAACAATAAATCTCACTTAAAACCAGCAAACACTAACAGAGTAGCTGCCTTGAAGCCTCTTTTTGTCAGTGATTAAAATGTTGTCACACGTCTCATGCCCTGAGAGCTTCTCTGCTGCTGCTGGTGCCATTTCACTCTTGGGCATTGAGTCAAAGGATTCATCTGGCTCTTCACGTGCCAAAAGAAAAAAATCAACTTGAATGCAGAAAGGAGGAAACTACTTGTATGAAGATTTAGTTGTGAAACTACCTTCTTTCTTTTTGTTTTTGTTGTTTTGGTTTTTTTTTAAATAGCACTTAGATCGTGTGTCTCTGAGCTGCAGCCACCATGCAGTTCTGAAATCAATAGCAAAATAGTTTTATAGTCAAGATTTTGTCATGGGAGGAGGGCTAATCTCAAATTCAGAGTGTTTTACTTGGTGGTTTGTAACAGGAACTTGATCAAACAGTGGAGATTTACATTGCAAGACAATTCCACTAATGCAATGGGAGGCAGTAATGGATTTTTGTCTTCATTGCTAAACTAAAAGTAGGTATCTGGAAATCATATTAATGAGAAGGGTGAAGCAGACTCATATCTGAATTATTTCATGGTGAAGGGGAAGGATGAAGGTGTATAATCCACCAGCAGCATGAACAAGGGTAGGATTATGTAGGCATAATCACAGAGATGCAAATAAGCTACTGCTTACGTTATATTTTAACATTATTTTAAGCAACCTGTGGCAGGAGCTCTGTGAGAATGGGGAGTTTCAGTGGTCAGAGCTTTTGTTGGCAGGTGATTTCAGTGTTACTGAAGGTGTTTTCAAGGATGGCTGAAGCACCCCTCAAAGCACTGCTTTATATTGAAGATCAAGGGGTTTGAGGGATGGCAGCAAACTCTGCCAAAGCTGATGAGTTACTGCTCAATTCTTATGGAATTCCTCTGCTGACCAGGAAGGGAATCCTTCCCATTATAAACTACTTTTCCTACACTGAGTGCTTCCTGATATGTTCAGGGAGCTGTGACTCAGGGCTGTGTCACCATCAGGTGCTGATACAATTTCTCCAGAGGTGAGCTGGCTGCAGAGGGCTGGTCTCACCAAAATGACACGTGGATTTAGGGACTTGGAACACCCAACTGTGCTTCTCTTCCAGAGCAGATGCATCACTTGGGTGAAGAAAAGTCAAAGACACAGATACTGATATCATCCTCTCCCTCCTAATTACTCCTACAGTTAATGTATATCCCACAGTCATAAATTCCAAGGAAATGTGCTCTTAAATCACTCAGTGCTACTCTGGGCACTTGCCTGATGTGGATCTCTGTTTCAGACATCTCAGAGGGTTTGCAGATGTACCCTGATTTGAACTGGGCTCATTAATTGCTGTCTTTAGACTCCCATTTTCCCCTTTAACCCAACTGTTTTCCTCCACACCTCACACAGGGAGGGGGAATTCTAAATTCCCACCATGCTCCTTGGCTGGAGTTGTGTTGCTCAGCTGGAAGAATCCAAAGTGCTGTGGAAAAACATGGTAGATTTCCAATAAGAGAGCATTTTCTTCACCGCTTTCCCCCACAAATTAGTATTTCTTATTTATTTATGTTTTTTACTGAAGTGCCCTGTTTTTCTTGCTGACCAAGTGTGGTGTCAGATCTGGAGTCTAAATACAGCCATTCAGGGGAAGGGATCTGTAACCTCCTGCAAGTTCTTATTTCGAAGCAGCCTGAATTGCACCCATCCCTCCACTTACACTGCAATTTCACTAAAAGGAGCTAATGATCTATAGCCCTGCTGACCTGTTCTCTTAAAAATCTGTGTGTCTGACAGAAAACGTGTTGTGTTGTCCCCATGGCCTGCTGGGTTGTGTTTCCCAGGCTCAAAGACATGATTACAATTCTGTCCTGGTGCCTGGCTTGGGTTTTTACAGGCGAGGGAAGCTCCCGAGGAGGTGGAGAGCCTTGCAATGGGAGCACTGTAATCCTTTGATTACACAGCTGTGCCTGACATGCCACTAAACAGCACTTCAGGGGCAAGCAGTTAATGTAGCTTTTCCATGGAATATTTATTAATTTATGTTACACCTGGTTTCCAGCAGCTGTTGGACGTGGCGTGTAAGTTTTAGCTGTGAGGAGTGTCCTCTGAGGGGAGATAGGCACAGGTGATGCCTTGCAAGAGGAAACAGCAGGGAAAATGTTGTCCTGCTGGGTGCTGGTGGCAGTGACAAGGCAGCTGTGGTGAGGATGAGAGCCCTGTGAGGTGCTGGATGTGCGACCCTTGGCACTCTCTGTCCCACTGCCTCTGTCCCCTCTGCTGGCACCAGAGGTCACAAGACACAATCTCAGAGTGGTTTGAGTGGGAAGGGAACTTGAAGCTCATGCAGTTCCAATCCTGACACCTTCCACTGCCCCAGGTTGCCCCAAACCCATCCAACCTGGCCTTGGGCACTTCCAGGGATCCAGGGGCAGCCACAGCTTCTCTGGGCACCCTGTGTTACCCCCAGCCAGGGAACATTTTTTCCCAATATCCCATCTGTCCCTGCCCTCTGACAGTTTGAAGCCATTCCTCTTGTCCTGTCACTCCATCCCTTGCCCAAAGTCTCTCTCCAGCTCTCTCAGGCACTGGAAGGGGCTCTAAGATCTCCCTGGAACCTTCTCTTTGCCAGGCTGAACACCCCCACTCCAGCCTTTCCTCACAGGATTGATGCTCCAGCCCTCTGGTGGCTCTGGCCTGGAGCAGCTCTCCTGCCCAACCCTCCCACCCCAACTATTGCCCCTTCTCATCCCAGATCCATCCTCCTCCAGCTGCCACAACAGCCTGAGCTGCCTGGAACAACTTATTTCCCAATCCCCAGCACCTGGCTGCTGATTTCCTTCTGGCCTTGCCAGGGATGGGGTGCTCCACCTCAACCCCAGGGACATTTTTGGAGCTCCTGGTGGTGTGAACCTTCTCCTGTTGGTCTGCTGAAAGCAGCCACAGCTCCTGGGGATGTGGGGGGCACGTGGCTGCCTCCTGTGCCACGAGTTTCCTTGGAAATCAACCCAATCCTGTGGAGAATGGTGGGATGGAGCAGCAAGGAGCCACCCCAGGCTTTTATTTGTTTATATACCAAGCAGCTCCAAATACACACTTAATATTCTAAAACTTACTATGCCATCATTTACTCACCAAATAAACACAGCATTTTATAAATAAATGGGGCTTTAGGCCAAATCTGTATCTAAGGTGGGTTGTTCCTCACTGTAAAAGGTGCAGATCTGTACCTAAATAGCAAAATATTCCAACTGACATTTTTCTTTTGCTTCACGCCTTCCAGTAGGAAAAAATAAGTTTCACGAGGAGATATTTTCTTCCTGTAGAAAAACCTTGATTTTCAGTGTGGGTGAGTGTACCCTGCTATCTAACCATAAAATTAGAAAAACTGATGAGAGTGAAAAAGGCTTTTGTATTATTTTATTTTGCTTTGGTTTTGCATTTACTGGTGTTTGGCTTAAATAAACCAATTTAAGTTAGACTTGTAACTTCTCAGGGTTGCAGGGAATGGAGGGAAGGTCATTTCTTTCAAATAAGTCATTGAGTTACAGGTGGGTTTGAGCTGGGAAGAACTCTGAGGTCAGACAAGAGTGAAGATAAAATGTAAAGTTCAAAGTCATACAGAGGAAACAAGATAAGTCTGCTTTGAAAAATGAAAAGCTCTGCAAGATACAAAGGCAAAAAGAAATATAAAGATTTATGTGCAGCATGTGTACTCAGGAGATGGAAGAAGCCTTGTAGTGTTGAAAGAGTGCTCTGAGGATGGAAAGCACATGGATGTGAGCTTGTAATGTTGGATGGTTTGCCCAGTTTCAGCTCTTGGAACAGTGTGGAGAAAAAGCACTTAATTAAAGTGCTTTAGAACTGGCACCAAATGAGTGGTGAGATACCAACAAATAGAAGAGATCTCAGGGGGAAAGAAAAACAACAAAAAACCAACCAGAAATCAGGATTCTGGAGGGTTTCTCCCATAATTTGGAGGAAATGTAAGAGCCCAGTGTCAACCTTGTTGTGCCTAAATTGGGATATAATGGTCTGAGTGCCAGAATTTATTAATCCAAAGGAAAAGGACTCTTTGACTGGTGCAGCCAGGAGGTTTGTCTGTGTAAAGCCAGAAATAGGAGGAAGTGGAGAAGGATGGTTTAATAGTTTATTAGGAGAATGTATCACATAATGAGATGGGTTTGCCTGCAGGCCCAGCTCCTCACAGGGGAGCTTCATCTCCTGAAAATTCTTTAGCAGCTCTTAAAACCAACACTTCCTTGCAAGCCCATCAAATACCTTATCTAATATTCCTTCCAAGCCTCTTTGATTTTGGCTACTTCTTAGTTGTAATTTGTCTTTTTTGCTTAGCTCTGTAGATATTAGATAATGTTAAACAGATATTGGTAATGTTAAGTAAATTAAATGGATAATGAATCTCAAGTTTTTCAGCTCATCATTTTGTAGATGTATTTTGCTGTGTTAGGCTGGTGGTTGAGCTCCTGCTCTTGTCTTCCACCCCTTCCTAGTGCATTTTTGGGGCTGCTGCTGTACAGCTCATCCTTGGGATTGCTGAAGCCTGAGGACATTTCCTGGGGCCACTTCTGGAAAGGATTTTTGGGTGCTGCTGTTGCAGTGGAAGAGGAGCAGGTTTTGAACGTGTCCATCATGTTTTGAGCCCAGGTGATTCCAGGGAAGGAATTCTGGTTCACACTGTAAGATTCACACCTTCAGGATCAGGGATTCTCTCTCTGCCTGCTTCGTGTCTCCGTGGAGCTCCGGGCTGGGATAACTCTGAGACATCTGGGTTGTAACTGCAGCTATAGCAAGCGATAAAAATTCAGATAAAAACCCTGCTGTGCATTAAAGACTGCCAGTAGAAACTGCAGCACGAGATGTTGTGATGGGCTCTTAATTTAAGGAGACAAAAACATGTTCTCGAGCACTCCAGCATTGAGTAGAACAGCTTTATGCCCTGAGCGACTCATCGGAGCCGTTCGTAAAGTAAATAATTTAGATGAAAAGTTTCATCAATTATAAAGCTCTGAAAACAGTTTCTCAGGTTGAGGATTAACTTGCCTGAGGATCAGATAAGGATAAATCAGAATGAAACCACTATTGCGCTTGACATTTAGTATTAGAATTACTTTGCAAAGCTATTTATACCATCTTTAAAACAAGAAATGAGATGTGAGAGGTGAGCAGAAGGGAAGAGTGGAATCTGAGCTGATCCTCTCTCTCACTGAGGGAAAAGGAAATAAAAATTTGTCTGACATCAGGTGATTTTAAATAGGGAAAAATTAACCCTTCAGAGTAGATTTCTGAGCATTGCTGGGGAGATCAGCAAAATGAAGAACACGCAGCAGAGTCAATGCAATCTAGGTTGGTATCCGTGGAAATCCCACCTGGATTTATCTGGCATTAGGCTGGATCAGGAGTAATTCACCTTTTGGGGTTCATTGGTGTGTGGGGGACCAGAATCTTGTGGGAGTGGGAACAGTTCTCCAGTCTGTGAGGAATTCAGAGCCCTGTGCTCAGCAAGGAGTGAGGCCAGGCAGGAAAATCTGTGTAACCCTCCAGAGCTTGGCAGGGAGCAGCTTTTACCTGGAGTCAATAACTCTCTCAGATGGGTTCCACTCACCTGCTGCTCCTTGCTGCTGCAGCTGTAAAAATTGAGCATTCTCCTGGTTTAACATCAGAGTTAGAATGTTGCAATAACTCATTTCGGTGTAATATAGAGGAATGCATAAAAAGCCTCTGCTGAGTTTTGATAGTGTTTCCCTGTAATGATACCCATTAAGTGGGTGTAGTCATATCTCCAGTTTTCCAATTCTTTTTTGTCATGCTGTGCTGGTACATTGGGTAATAAATGGAAAAAAAAAAACCATAAAAAAAAGCCCTAAAAATGTGCTGTGAAAATGCTGATAAATATGTAAATACCAACAGTATCTTTTTTGGACTATTACAATTCCTACAATCTAGAGCTTTCCAAAACTCCAAAATAAACAGGCACCTTATGACAATTAATATTAATGCATTAAAAATATGCTTGTTGCTGAAGCAAGAGTATCCCATCATCACTAAACATTTTACAGTGCAGAACTTTAATCCCCTCCTTGCTGTATTTTAAAAGATAGCAGATAATTCCAAAATAGCAAATATCATTAAGTTGAATTTAACAGAAAACTTGGAAGGTTTCAAACGAGATAACATAAAAGCTGTGTTCATTCCAAACAGCAATTCTCTGGATGAACCTCCAGCTTCATTAAAATCACTGAAATGTCTTCCTGCTGACTTCAGCATGCCAGCATTTCAAAAAATAAATTGAAATGGGATCTTTAAAAGTTTTCTTCCTGATGAGTGGCTGGAGCTAAAGCCATTCAGCTGTGCTTTTCTGTGCATATGTTATTTAGCTCAGCCAGGAGGTCCTGAGGTGAAGATGATGTCTGGTGGGGATGAGGGAATGTGAGCAGGAAATAATATTTCTCTTTGAAATAATCCATCAGTAGCTGTGCTGTCCCAGAGGCCCCTTTTTGCTGGAGTTCCTGCAGATGTGGAGCCCCCTTTCAGCTCTGAGGGGAGCCAACCATGCAGGTGGACATTCCTCTGAAGGATATTTAGGCCTTAAAAGTGATGGAAAAGCCCCAAAGTCCAACTCTTTTATTTCTTGCACTGCTGCAGGGCACAAGTGCAGCGTTCAGACACAGCTTTGGGGACATTTTTAGCTTTGTCCTTTTGGCATCAGGGGTTTCTATGCAGCAATTGAATAGGAGGAAGGAATTAATTTGATTTAGCCATGTCAAGCTGAAAATGAAGTTCCTCCTTGCACATCCTTCGAGGAACCCTCAATGGTCTGGATTTAGCTGCCATCCGCTCCATTTTTACTGGTATATTTTTGGACTTCCTCTGCTGATAAATATTTAGAGTCTGTTTATCTTTCATCTCATTTCTGTTACATAGTGCTTACAGATATTTTTTCCCCCCCATAAATACTTATTACTGCAGAAATTGGTGCTGCAAGCCTTGATATTGCAGTGCCAGCAATTTTGTAATTTTAATTGAGGCTGGCTGACAGTACTTCTATTAATTATCCAGGAGAGGCTTATGGCTTTCTGAAAGAGAAGTGTATTTCTGGCTGGAGGAGTTCGAAGGGGAGTGGTAATTGCTTTATGTCTGGAGTGCAGGTTTAGGTGCAGAAGGCTTGGCTGAATTAGATGTGGCCATTGCTGAGGATCAATAAAGCATGAAAAGGGGAAAAGCTGTTTCAAATTTGTAAAAGTTGTAGTCACCAGGATGCTGCTAAACTCAGAATGAAAAATGCAGCTGTTCCTTCTGGGTTTAATTAAAATCCAATGAAGGACAATTCAGAGAGACCTGAGTTGATATTAATTACTTTAAGCATGGGAATTATTGGAGCAGGTGAAGGATTTCCTTCACAAAATTCTGCAGAGTTGTTTCTTATAGCCTGGCTCTGTGTGATTCTCACTGGTGCTGCCCAGCTAAATCTTAGCACTCTTTTCCTGTGCCTTCCAAACTCCTTTGTGGAGTTGTGTTTTCCCTGATGTGAATATGACAGTCCCACTTTAATTGGATAACAGCAGTTGTCGCCCTGCAAGAGGGACTGTGATGCCCAGGGGCCTCAGAACTATCTGCATGAAAAGAAATAAATAAAACATCTAAAAAAGCTTTGCTAAGAAGCAGTAAATTTAAAAATTGATTTGGTTAACAGCATTAAAATGAGGTGCCTTATTCTATTACAGCATAAAGCCACCAGATGTCACTTATTTTGTGCACCACTGTTCTGGGGAGAAGCATGCCCTTGGCATGGAAAAGATTTTAAAAATAAAGGGCAACTTACTCTAAGGGGCTTTGTTTCTGTTTGTATTCCTAATTAGCAACCCTTGATAAATATTTTCATCTTAAAATAGATCATATAAACTCATTTCTCACAGATCAGACAGACTTGCATTTTTTATGAGCCTTAAATGTCAGCAGTGCCATTTTGAGATTCAGTCTTTAAGAAAATAATTAATAGGCTTACTCCATTTTTGGAAGGGGGAATGTACATTTTATGGATAGTTCTGAACTGTTCTGTCATTAAAGGCACTTCAGCCAATGGCTCACACAGATATCCATCTCCAGCCAAGTTAGAAGCAGTGAGAGGAGTTTTTAAAGTCATGGAGGAGGTGGAAGAGGGAAAGGAATACCTCTGAAATCAGAGGCTGACATCTTCTGGATGTTGGTGCTGTTTCTGGAGTGGTGCTGTCCATCCCCAGGGTTTAAAGGCTTCAAGGAGAAGTGGAGCAGAGGTAGATGGGGATGTGTCTCTGAAGGGGAAAAGCAGCACTTGGTACCCACTGCAAAGCTGAATTTCCTGCTGTGGGTGGGCATGGCCAGTGCCAGGGAGCTGGAGAAGGTGACAATTCCTCACCAGTGAGAGCCAGCAAAGGCTTAGATGGACATTCCTCTGAAGGATATTTAGACCTTAAAAGTGATGGAAAAGCCCCAAACTCCTTGTCCTTGCTGTGCCCTGTTCCACTCTGGGTTTCCCCTCCCACTACCAGAGATGCCAAATTGAGAGGTGCAGGCCCTCTTTCTGCTCCCTGGTAACACAACACTCATGCTCTTTCATTTTTTGGCCTGTACTCAAAGGCAGCACCATTAAAAAGAGGAAATTTAATTTTCTGGACTTGAAGCAGAAAGGCTGAAAATTGAGTGCTTTCTTGAAGGAGAAGTGATTTTTTATTTTTTCACCCCCCAGTGGTGGTAGTACCATAGTTTGTTTTTACATTTTAAATATGTCTTCTCCCTCAGATTTCAGCTTGGGATGGAGTCCCACTTACCCTGTGCATCTCATGCAGGTTGGAGGATGTAAATCTACAGCTCTGAGTGAATGATGTGAGAGCTGCTCTCCAAATAATTTTCCATTTCAGTCCTCAGGAGCAGCTGTGCTGAAAGGCTACCTGCCTTCATTTTTCATCTGAGGTGGAAACTGTACTCCAGCATGGCATTCTCTAGCTGGAGGCAGAGTACATGACACATTTTCCCCTCCCTTTTTCTTCTTTGCTTGAGCAAAAATAGAGGTGAACAAAACACTCCTTAACTAATAGAAACAGTGTTGGCTTCTAAACGCAGCAAATTTGTATTTTAGCACCTCGTATGAAGCCAATTATATTAATGAGGGTTCCAGTTCTTAAGCAGGAGTTGTTTATGACAGGGAGGGTTTCATTTCCTACTGCAGGTCTTGCACCATTGCTCCTGAAAGTGCCATCTGCCAGCTTTGGCCCCAAAAAGTGCTCCCTGCCACTTCTGTGCAGGGAAATTCTGGCACAGCTCTGGGATGGGGAGCATGACTGCAGCTTGGGAAGCTGGGAAAATTCACTTTCTCTGTCTGCTGAGCTTATGAAAGGCTGAAATTCATTCTGTTTAATATGGTTACCAGGGGAAAGTCAGAGTCGATGCTGTCTGCCTTAGATGGTTTATTTAGAGATTGGATTGCTGGTGGCTTTCTGTCTTGTGTAACACATATCTGAATTTCATTCAGAATCCCTCAATTCCCAGGTAATGGGATTCTGGGTGGTGAATTAGGAGATCTAGGTTTTTCTTGGACTTCTACCATTTTATTCCAAATGATATTACAGGTGACACAAGTCAGAACTCTGTCCTTTTGTCACCCAGAAATGGAGCAGCACCTTTGAAAAGCACCCTGAGATGTGGTGTTGGGAGTTACACACCCTTTCTGGACCACAACCAAATCCCAGGATATATTTGAGTGGCTCCTGTGCATGGCATGAATGGCTACAACTACATTTCTCATTTCACCTGGGGCAGAAGCGTCTCTGTAAAAACACTGACAAAATAATACAGGTTGTAGTTAAATGTCCATGTTTGGATAAAACATTTTGTCTGTTCCAGGTCAGTTTTGTTGTCCTATATAAGTAACCTGAAGGAGGAATACTTAAAATAACATGAAATGCAAGTTTTCATATGCAAAGAAAGAAACCCATATAATTGTAAGATTTCATTCTGATTTGCTATTCTTCTCAAAATGTAATTTAAACCACTGAGCCATGCAATAAAGAAACTGAGGTGTCTTATCAGCATATGATTTATTTTTTCACTTAATGAGAACTGTGAATTTTTTGAGTTTATAGATTATTCTGAACTTCTGCAGTCACTTACTTTGATTAGAAATGGTTTGGATGCTGAAGGCATTTCCCAGGATTTAAACATGCAGGAAAACTGCAAATTAAATCAAATGATCAGCAGTGAGACTTATTTCTCTCCTGCACTAGGATGGTGTTCTAGAATGCCTAATTTCCCCCACACTGGTGAAGTAACTGCTGTGAAAGGAGCAGGACTTGGTTATTTACATGGAAAAACTGTAGAGTCAGAGTGGTTTGGGTTGGAAAGGACTTTAAAGCTGGGCTCGTTCCAGCCCTTCCACTACCCCAGGCTGCTCCAAGCCTTGTCCAACCTTTCATTTTTGTCCAGGAGGGCCAGAGAACCCATCCCTGGTGCCTTCCCCTGTGGGGTCTGGTCTGGGGCTCTGCAGGGTGGGAGCTGCTCTCCTGAGGCACGGAGGAGATGTCCCAGGGGACACCACACTTGAGATGCCACCTCCCCCTGGACAGCAGGAGCACAGGGATGAGCTCCTGGAGCAGTTCTTTGTCCAAAGGGTGGAGGTTTTCATGGCAGGAGCACCACAGCAGTTCATGAAGCAGAAACACAACCAAAACAACCTTCAGGCTCAGGAGGGCTCTCCCAGCTGGGTGACGGTGCTGGGGTGCTGGTCGTGGTTTAGAGGTGAAGGCAGCAGCTTGAGGTTGATGGTTGGACTCGGTGGAGTAGAGGACATAAAGCAGGAGGGCTGCAGTGCCCAGAACTGCTCCAGCCCAGCTGCTGAGTCACATTCCCAAATATTTGATGGAATTTCTTGGCATTTTGTTGCACGTTGCTGGGCGTGGAGTGATCTTTGCAGGAGACAATGATTGATGCAGCTTGTGGAGGCACCTGCTGTGCTTTTTAAACACCTTTCTTGAGGGTGGAAAGTGCTAAGGAAGCTGAGCACAGGGCAGCTTCTACAATGCCTTGTTCCCAAAACCATACAGCTCCTTTTGGTGCCCACTAAAAAGTAGCTCAGTAGTGTTAGTGATAGGACAGCTGAGGATAGAGGTGATTTTCACATTTCTCTGGATCTGAGGCTTCCTCTTGCAGCTTAATGCATCAGCTGGGCTGGACTCTTCTGCTGACCACTTCAGCCTTTTTCTCTACAGCTATCTCCATATAATATGCATATTTTCTTTATCATTGTTTCATTGTGCCCAGGTGTCATGAACATTGCATTTCTCAAAGCTTCAGTCCTCACTTACCTGATAAGGCTTTAGGGGTTTTCCTTAGTGTTATTATTTAGGTTATACAGCAGTGCTTAGGAGGAATAAATGGGCTTTAGAAGTCATCTCTTCCAGCCTAGGACACCCCAGGAAGATTTTATGTCAGTGTAGTCCGTGCAGCAGAAATAGATTAAGGAATTTCTAATTTATTTCACATTAAAAGCATCCCCTCCAAATGTATCTGTATGCTCTTGATGCCATCTTAGTCTCCTGTGTGTTTGAGAGCTTTGAATGCATTAGCAGCCTAAACCAAGTTATTACATTAATCTCATGGAATCAAAGATTCATATCTTTGACTCAAGGTAAACACCATCAGCAACAGAGAAATTTAACAGATGGAAATGCATTTCAAAACTTGGGAGGCATTTTTGCTGGAGATTTTTTTTTTTGTTAGATATGTTAATTTTGCTGGAGTTTGTAAGTTCCTGCAAAGTATTTTGTGGGATGTATTCTGGAGATGCTTCCAGTTCTTTGCAGTTTTATAATGTTAACACAGTTTCAATCTTTCTGCATTAGAAACTGAGCTTTTTGGGTTATCATTAACAGTCATGCATCTGTTCTTGAAAGTCTGGCTGCCAACTGGAGTTGATGGAATTTGTGTCACTTCAGATTCCTTGTGTGATTTGCCTCAGTAAAAGGTTTATTTCTAGCAGTGGAACCCAGCTCAGAACTCGTGTTGGTGCCATTTCAGCTGCAATGTCCTGTAGCAACTCCGTGTCCTCCTCTATTTGTCTGGAACCAAATACATCAACAAGCACCGCTGTTTAAAAATAAAATCTCATTTTACCTCCCACTGTTCACTTTTGTGCTCTGCTGCCTCCAGGGACATGAGGATTTTTCATGGGAGCAAGAGTTTTCTGGCTGGAGCAGAGCTTTTCTCCCTTTCCCCTTAGAAGTCTGGGCTGTCTCAGGAGATTCTGTCCCACTGAGCAGATCTTGGAGCATCCTGGTCCCAGGCATCCCCATGGAACTCCCAAATGGTGTTCAGGTAGGGATCAGTAAGGATCTGAATAAAGCATTTGTGCTATCTTGGAGCTCCATCAAAGGTGGTCTTTGTCTTCGCAATTTCTCACTTCAAAACCTAAAAAAGTGAATTTTGACCCCTCTGCAGCTGAAGCAGAGTGGAAGGTTAGTTTGGGACAGTTTCTTAGTAACAGAAATGATGTAATTAACATATCCATTGGGGAAAAAGAAAAAAAAATCTCTTGGAGCATTTGCCTTGGGTTTCCTCTGCCTACAAATAAAAAAACATCTAGTTTTCTAAGCTAAATGTTGTCTTTATATTGCAGAAAATGTTGCAGAAGAGGCAGGGTGTGAGGGACTGCATGCCAATTTCTCTTGGTACATTCATCATTATGCAGAGTTGGGGTTTTGGTTTGCTTTTCTAATTTCTTTTTCCCTTTGGTTTTTTATCTTGTTTGTTTACAATCTGGAGGCCAGCTAAGTGCAGTGTAAGGCATGGAAAGGTATTTGTGGTTGTTTCCTTTCCAAGTGGAAAACAAGCACACTGAAGCCAAACACGGGAGAAACCTGCAGGAATAGAGAGTCAAGCCAAGGAGTCAATGGTTCAGTGGCTGAGGAACAGATTTTCTTATTATTGTCCTGGATATCCCAATATTTACTGATGCAGCATGGAATTTTTTTCCCTTTTGTTATGACTGTTGTAAAGTGGGGAATTTGTGCAGTTACAAGATTCCTGGGCTGGGTTTTGCCCTGTTGTGAGGACAGCATCAAGAGCTGTGATATTTTTGAGAGGCTGGTGACATCCTCTCCCCTCCACTCGTGGAAATCAGTAAGTTAAGATGTTTGAATTCCTTTGAAGCTTGTGATAGAAGTGTTGTTCTTTAGATGTGATGATGTGAAGATAGGAGAGGACACAAGAGTTTAACCCATTATCAAATGGCTTTGGGTTCCACATCAGGTGTGTGCTCTGCCAACCACACATGCCTCAATACAAAAATACCTACAAAGCCTGTGCTGCAGAGCTGCAGAAATGTCTTCAGAATGATGGGATCTTAGAAAATGTTTAATAAAAATTTATTGCACTTCTGTGTAGTTACAAACCACAGGCTACAGAGGAGTGAGTGATGGAACTCAAGCCTTTGATGAAACTCTTAAAGAATAGTGGTAGGAGACTTTGGGAGTAAATATTGCTTGACTTCTGCAGAATTAACACTTTTCTAGGAAGTTGGAAGCAGTATGATGATATTATATCAAAAAGGTTTTGTTTAATTAGGTGTAGCCATCAGTCACCTGCAAGAATTGTATCTGGTGATATTTTTAGAGGTAACTAATTAGAAATTTCTCGAGAATGCTTAGAGCTTTCTTGGGTTTTCCACTTTGGGCTCTGAGTCTGCTTCACTTTGTAATAAACAAAGTGGTTCCTTGGTTAATGGGCTGAGGTTTATCTGATGTGTCACTGCTTAAAGAATTAAAGTTGTTGAACATTTAGAAAAGTTACTACTAAGCTTGGAACAGAGTTGGTTGTTTTTTTTTTAAGTACTGAAACAAAGCCCCAGTTGTGATTTGGCATCAATGAATAGTTTGAGTTGAGTAATTTTTGTTTGAATTTACAAGAAACTTTAATGACAGACTCTAATGCTGAGTTTGTCTTTTCAGGATGCAGCTGTGTATGTTTCCTTTCACCCACTCAGCACTAGATGAAAGATGAAATGCCCTATTCATGAAAAAGCACTTACATGGTACTTATGTACAGATGAGATACGTTTTTCCATCCATTTCAATGCATGTCTCACAGAGAAGGTACCATATATGAGTCACAACCAAAAGAATTCAGATGACTCTGTTAAGATAGTAAAGTTTATGGAGAAAATTCAGCTTGGGGGTGGAGGAAAATCCCTTCTCAGCCACTAAAAATCGAGCCAGCAGCTGCGAGCAGTTACGTTGCTCTAGAATCACCATAACTGTATTGTGTTTAAAGCAAAGTTAAACCTCACATAGAATGGATCCCCTTTCAGAAAAACTGCTTATATATGAAGTGTGAAGGTGTATCAGATGAATTCCATTTGGCTGCATTACTGCATGCAAAACCCTTTTACCACAGCTTGAGATAAACAGGCACCAAAGGCATTACGTGATGCAAATTCTATTTATTCCATACAATGTTATTCATCCCTCAAAAGCAGCCTTAAATTAGCAGCTGATCTCTCACAACCCACAAGATTTAGCAATTTGTGCTGCATACCCCTTGCAAAGTGGCAGAAAGTATTAGAGATAATGTGGTGGATGGAATATGTTCCTCACTTTAAATCAACCTGAGGTAGCAGCTGCTAAAGTCGAGGAAAATCAAATGTGTAAAAGGAGCAAGATGGTAATCAGAGTAACTCATAACTGTGAGTTATGCCCACTGTTTTGCAGCATGTCAAGGCTGAAAACGCTTGGCAGGACATTGGAAATACTCTCAGAACATTTTTCCCCCACGTGCTGGTTCTGGACCAGTAATCAATGCAAGAGACAAAGAGCTGGGCTTAAAATAATCCTTCAGCACTGGCAGATCCCTTCCTGCAAACCCAACTGTGCTCTCCACCTCTCCCTTGGGTAAGAGTCAGCTGGCACACTGACTGTGAGGTTTATTTTCTTGTGAAGTGATTCCACTATCCCAGGTTGCTCCAAGCCCTGTCCAAGCTGGCCCCAGACACCTCCAGGGACGGGGAACCCACCAGTTTTTCTCGTGTTCAGGTAGAGCCATGGGATCACTGTGCTGTCCCCACCTAACTGAGCTCTGCATGGGGGGAAAACCTTGTCTCTCTATTGAGTAAGCTGCTCCAGAAGAGCTGTTTGAGTAAATTGCAGCAATGTCTATCCAGAGAGTCAATGAAGCAGCCCTGGGAGCCTGAAATTAAACAGGATTCACAGTGGATGGGAAGAAACAGGTAACTACAAAACAGCTGGGTTTGAGACGTGAGCTCTGTCAATACCAGACCAATTCTTTGCCTTGGGCGTTTTCTGAAGATAAACACTTACTTATTTCTGATTACAGCCTGACTGCAGGGCTTATGAGAGCTGTATTTAGAGATGATATTTTTTTCCCTCTTGCCAACCCCCAAACCTCTTCAGTTTGTTCGATAAAAATAACTGCAGTGAAAGAGCTTCATAACAGATTCAGCCTTCGTGCTCTGTGGTTCCCTGTTGCACTCACACACAGAACAGGAATTTGGCTGATTTGTGGGATGAGAGTGGGATGTATTCCTTGAAAGAGCAGGCAGGTAAGAATTTCTATTATTGTAAATTATCGTGATGTCCTGTGTTAGAAATGAAATTTCAGCGGCTGTTTGATCTTGTTAAAAATGCAATCCAAACATTTATGGCAAGACCAGCCTTATCACATTCACTTTCTGCACCTGAAGTTGTATTTCAGGTGATCCCTGTGCCTTCCCAGAGAGCTCTTTGCTTATTTATTTTATTTTTCTTTCCCATATGCTAAAAGAAAGTACATAGGACAAATTTAGACTGAACAATTGTCACAGATATTAAATCATTGCATGAATTGTTTGACTTTCTATATCTGTCTTTATCTTATTTTGGCATTGGTGTCTCTCTGAACATTTAAGTAGATGCACTTTTTCTTAGGAAGTGGCAAAAATTTAACTCCCAATGGCATCAATACTTCATTCTGTTTCTTGGTGAATCGATCATTTTAATGAGAGACTGGCTGTTTTTTGTTAAATAGATGCAATTTCTGTTTGTGTTCTGAATGTCAGAACTTTCTAATCCTGCTCCAGATTTTTGGGAGAGGATTCTGTGAGCCCCAGAGAACGGGAGCATTGGTTTATCCCTGTTTCCATGGAAGGACCCCCAGGACCATGTGGGGTCTATTGGGAGGCTGCTCACAGTTACTGTGAGGATTAAAAATAAAGACACTAAACTTCGACCATGCAGAATGATTTCTGAAAGTGGATTAAAGTGGCTTTTTGTGAGCAGAAATGCACTGGAGTAATTTATGTAAAGACACAGTTTTTTTTCCTTACAGTGTGCGACTCTTTCATATTCAATATAAACCTGTCAGTGATTCTGTAGCAAGGCACTATGTGAGATGAATAGGAACTAAGGGAAGGGAAAAGATGAATTGCTGGAGCTGTTGCACATCGTAGGCAGCAAGTTTTGATCAGGAGTTGAGAAGCCAGTGTGTACTGCAGGCAAAATTCTGCTCCAAACATCCTCAGAAATGTATGAGAGCAGCGCTCTGCTCCGTGTTTGTACAAGAGGGAGGATTGAAACACATTGATGGGAGCTCTGCCCTGACACAGGAGCTCCAGGCTCCTGTGTGCTGCCACAGGTGGGGTGGCTGCTGCTGGTGCTTTTTATCTGCCAGGGTTTCTGCACTTTTATTTCTGGAGAAATTGCTGATTTTTGGTTCTCCTTTCTTTTCCTGCCTGCCATTTTTATTCTGCAAGTAGCCCAAAAAAAAAAAAAATAAGTGATGAATCTGATTTACACTGATGTAAATGAGAAAAATAGAAAGAAGGAGCACTGAAGTCATTAAATAGAATTAGTGGCTTGGTATTTTTTCCCTGCTGAAAAATGCTTTAATTTAAAAATGGGTAATACTGAGTTCTGTAATTTTCACATTCTCAAGGCAGACCAAACAACAACCCATCAGAGCATGTGGCTGTGGCATGTTAGGAGTGCAGGGAACTGGACCTTGGTAATTTCCAGGAACTTGCACAAGCCTTCATGTGCAATTACAGGTTTCTGGGGGAGGGCATGACCCTGCTGTCCCTGATCCAGGTCAGCGAGCTCCCCTTCCCAATCCCCACTCTTTTTTCCTTGCTTCCAAGCATCTGTTTATTCAGACAGTGTTTATGCCCTAACTGAGTGGTGATTCAAGCTCAGTAATGTTTCCTGAGCACTGCAGCCCAAATAATAGGAGTCATCCTTATGTGATTGAAATTACTACTGTGATGCTGATTTTAGGGGAGTTTGCTGATTTATTTCTTTTGCAAGGAATTTGTTCTTTTCTCACATTTTATTTGGAAGTGTATGGATGAGCAAGGAGCAGATTGTGTTTGGATTAGATTCTGAGAAAGAAACCAGCTGGGTTATGGAAGAAACCTCTGTTGTTTTTTAGGTGAGATTGCTGATTCAGTGGTGATTCAGGGGGTTTTCTTTGGCTTTAAAAGGCCATGAAATGGATTCTTTAAAGAAAATTTTAGACTTGAACATGTGTTCAGCCGTTGTTCAGCAGGCTGAGTGTGTAACCATGGACTGTGGCCACCTATTCTTGCTTTTAGGGTGTACCTGCTTGGCAACTGATTGCCTTGAAAATGGTTCTATGGGTTAATGCAGCATCTTGAGAATTGCATTTATTGATGATTCTTTAAAAATTAGGGAGTTAAAGTAAATAAAGGAGCTTTACATAACTTCAGTCTGCAGGAGGTTGCTGAGCTTTGTAATGAGTCCTGTGGCTTTTCTAAATCACTGCAATTGCTTTTTTGCTTGTTTTTATTGTTTTGTTTTAGTTTTTTTCCCCTTTTTTTCCTGCCAAGAGTTTTCAGAGGTCAGTGATTCATGATCCTCTTTTTATTGACATATCATCTTTCTGGCATCTTCTGATTTCTCTGAGGTAAAGAGATGTGAGTTCAGGCAAAGTTTATTTCCAAAAATGTTAACTTGAGGAGCCAAATGTGTCCAATAAGCAGGAGAGAGAACATCTACGATTATTTTTCCCTTTTCCTTACATAATGTTCTTTCTTTTTTTCATTTAGTTTAGATTTTTATTGCTTCTACTGGGGTATTTTTTATTGAAATGGTACAACCTGCCCACTCACAGGATGAACTTCCTCCTGCTGTACAAATACTTTACTACCCCTGTACAAATACATTAGGTTGTTTTTGTGCTGCCTGTAGTCTGCTCTCAATTCTAACCATTTCCAGTAAGCTTGGTAGCTAAAAAATACCTGTAATTGAAAGGTTTTTCAGGTTTTTTTGAGTCCAGAGGTCATAAATTCATCCTGCATGGGCTGAGGAATTGCTGTTCTACACGGGCAGTGTTGCACCGGGTGACGGAGGAATGGAAAAGGAATTACTCGGTTGTGCTGCGTTGCTACCAAATATTGTTGGGCTTTTTCTTTCCATATGAAAATGTCAGGAGGATTTCACTCCACCAGCCTCACTTTGCCCTTTCATGTTTCCATTCCTCTTGATGTGAGTCATGGAAAGTTTATCATGGTACGGCTGTGGGCAGCCTTTCGCTTCCAGCCCTTCATCTCTCCGTGACTCACAACAGCCTCGTCTTCACAGGAGCCTTCCAGAGGGAAACCTTTCCACAGGGAAGTTCATTTCTGGAGTCTTCATGGAGCATCTCTTTGCTCTGAGATTTCAAAAAACATCAGCAGAGAAAACTGAAACTTGATAGAAACAAACCTTCCTGGTTTGGCAGGGAAGGCACTTAGGCAGTAGGAATACTTCTCCAGATTAGGGGAAACAATCTGGAGACTGTGGATAAAATAACATAGCTGTTACTCTAAGAATGCCATTAGATATATTAAATTAGGAGCAATGTGATGTTAATGGCCAGATGATTCAGCAGTATTATCTTTTGCCTAATTTTTATCAGTTTTTTTTTTTTTTATAAAAGTGTTTATTCTTAATTTTATAGCATCTGTAGCTTTTCAATTAGGCTTCATCCCATCTAACCTGAGAGCTGCTGGATTATTTTTTCACGTATGCCTTAGACATCTATATTTTAGGTTGTGACCTGCCCATCAGGACTGATTTACCTGAAACCTTCCATTCTCTCATGTGAAGGGAGGAAACAAAGTGCTGTAGCTGCATTGACATAAATTCAGGGGAGCATTTATACCCCAGGATGAGAAACGTGTTCCTGGTGTACCTGAAATGTGTTCATGAGAGGTTAACAGCCACCTTTTCATGTGGTGGGGGGAAAAGCTGACTGTGATTAGAAGTAATGAGGCTACTGCAAAATTTAGCCTGAAGAGCACCAGCAAAAGTTTGATTCATCTTTATTTTAAAGAGTTTTGAAAGAAAGGAAAGCATATTAAATATTAAAGAACTGGTGACCTGGAAAACAGGTCGTACACATAGATATATATATGTGTGTGTAAAATCTGCTCAATTTGTTTTATCTAATTCATAGAGGAGAATTCTGATTACGTGACTGAGCATAGGAAAGGAATTGCTTTTTATAGCCTGGTCTCTTCTCCCAAGGGACAAGCATTAGGACAAGAGGAAATGGCCTCAAGTTGCATCAGTGGAGGTTTGGGCTGGAAATTAGAGAAAATTTCTTCATCAAAAGTGTTGTTGAGCACTGGAACTGCCCAGGGCAGTGGTGAAGTCACTGTCACTGAAGGGGTTCAAAAGCTGTGTGTGTGTGGATGTGGCACTTGGGGACATGGGGCAGTGCTGGCCTTGGCAGTGCTCAATTAATTCTTGGCCTTGATGATCTGGGAGAGCTTTTCCAGCCTCAGTAATTTCATGATTCTGAGATTCTGTAGCCATTTTGATTGCAGTCTTCCCTTACAGTCCTCAAAGAGGAAGAGGAGGAATTTTATGAAATGTTTATTTAATAGGAACAATACAGAATTTCAGATATTTTATATACAGTCAACAAAACCTGTGTGGATGATGAAAAATCTTGCATATTTTCTTTTGAGGGGAATGTCTCTTTTTACCCTGTCTATGAGATGAGTAGGGCCTGGTGGATGCTGTATTTTCAGTGTTTTTGTGGTTCCTGCCAGTGATACCTGCCAGCCTTCTCTCCTGCATCCTGAGCCCCCAGAAGCCCCCCTCTCATGGACTGCAGGAACTGCTCAGGGAAACTGGCACTAAAACATCTCACCTGTTTGCTATTAAGTTCTCTGTTGCACATAAATACCTTTGTTAGCTTGAGCCTGCTTCAGTTCAGAGCAAAGTCCCCCTGGCTTCAGTGGGAATATATTGAAATCTAAGAGAGCTTTTCCTTTTTCCCCCCCATTCTGCTGTGTGTCATCTTGTATATCCACATTTCCTCCTTAGGCTGTTCCCAGAGACCCTTATTTTTATGAGGAGGGCTGCTTTTGGCCAAGGAGCTTGCAAAGGTTGCTGTTGATTTCTGCTCTGTGGTTAGGGCTGGCACACATTAATGTACAGCAGACAAATGCAGTATAGACGTGATCATAAATAATTCACCCTTCCCTTCAACAAGGGGAAATTACATGCTACATTATTCAATATACAAAGACGCTGCTTGTTGTGTAAAGAGAGTAATTTTCTGCCAGTGAACAGCCAGCAGCTTTGCAGCTAAAATATAAGGAGACACACATGGTTTATTACCAGCTCAAGCCTCATAACCTTCCCTCTGCCTGCAATCCACATCCTTCTGCTCTCAGGAGTGGAATACAAAGAGGTGACGTGTGCTGGTGGCTGTGGCTGTCGCTGCTGGGAATGTTGGATGGCAGGAACAAAAACAAGGCACTGTAGATGTCTTGATTTCATGGGGTGAATGAGGGAAATGAGGGGTAAAATCTTAGGGAATGAACTTCTACCAAAAACTTCTTGGGAAAGAGAAGGGAGTGGCACTAGGGAATTATATCCTTTTAGATATTTCTTAAAATTATTATTATTTTTTTATTTCATGAAGGTGACAGTGGAAAATCATGTAAAATGGCATGTTGGCAACTAGCAGTTATTTAAAAAAAACCTAATGAGATCAATGTCTCTATTCTATTAGCTGAGTGATCTGTCATTGTCCTGTGATAGGTCATCAAACTGATCATCTAATTAAGCTGCCTGATGCAGTGCTTGTGCATGAGCTGGCAGAGTTATGGTTGCTGGTGGAACTTTAAATTTCCCCTCATGGCTGGTGTGATTAATATCTCAGTTTTACTGTAGCCTAAACATATTCCCATTTTTTTCCCCTTCTATCAGCTTCCTGATAAACCATTTTCTTCACCTGCCAAAAAATGTAGTTAATGTGGTTTTTCCTTGGCTCTGTAATATTTGTAGCAGATTTTCATGGGAAGTGTCTGCATCTGGGAAGGGTTCAATAAATTCCAGTCCATTTTTTAACACACAAATGGACATAGGATAGGACAGAGAAGGTTATGTGGTTTTTCTAAGGTCCTGTGGTCTGTATTCATTAATGTATTTTTGATTGCTCTTTTTACAAATTTGAGAATTGATGTCAAATACACAAACCTGGAATTGATCCCATCAGGATATCTCAGATAAATCTGTTCAGTCAGTGTCACTGAGCAGTTTTGTTTTTTTTTCTCTCCACTGAGCTGGATTTTTTTCTTCCTTTTAAATAGCCAGTGCATGGAACTGTTTATTTTTTATGAAAATATACAGTGAGGAGCTGGAGAGCAGAGGTTTGGGAGGGAACTGAGGTGGATGACAAAGAGGAGGAGCTCAGGGTAGAAGGATTACATTAAAACAAATGTGTAGAACATGATAAATTTAATTGAAGAGATGTTCTAGGGTGGGTTTTGGTTAGCAGATCTTTTCTAGGTGCTGCTTTAACCTGTAGCCTCTTCTTTGTGCTTCTTTTTTGAGAGGGGCTTTTTTCTCCTTCCTTTTTTATCTTTTTTGATGAAGGCCCTCATCTCCAGCCTGTCTTTTTTACAGTTTTTTGTTTGTTTGTTTGTTTGTTTTGATCTATCTCTGTGTTCATGACTTCCCCTATTGGGAGGATGCTGCCTGAAATGCCCTGACACTGCCTCTGCCTCTGGCCCCCTTTCCTTCCTCTTTGAAAATGTTTGGTCAGGGTCTTATTTCTGCCTGAAATACTTACTTGGGAAGTGGAAACTTCTCATTTCTTGCCAGGATTCCCTTTCTTGTCCTCCTTCTCACCACCACTGGTGGTGTTTGGACAACCATCAAGGTCTTTCCACCCTTGGCTCCTTTCCACAGTTCCTCTTTTTCTTTTGGATATTTACTGGGGGGATATTTTATGCATAAGAAAGCATAAACTTTCTAGGTTTAAAATGACCCATATGAATCTGGTTTAAAATCTCTAGTTGTTTAAACTTCTGTCAAAATCATCACAGCTTTGCTCCTTTGGAGAAGTTTTTAAGATTGGTCTCTTTGAGAAGTCTTGCTCTGATTTCTTTCCCTTTGGTTTAAATATAGTCAATAATGATTATGCTGTGATTTCTGTCTGCCTCATCTTGGCTTAGAGAATAAACTCATTAAGGAAATGAACTTTTTGGGGGGAAGGAAAGTATTTTACAAATACTTTTGTTCAATATTTATCTAATTATTCTCGAGTCCCTGAGATACAGCCTACTTGCTCTGATTGCAGAAATCCTCCAATATGTGACAGCGTTCAGTGGGAGAAATGTCAGAGTAGAAATAATTTTTACAAAAGCACTTTGTCTTGTACAGAAATGCAGCCAGAAGGATGATGATAAATGTGGGATCTGAAGTGACTGCTTCATTTGATCAGGATACTTTGGTAAGAATGAACCAGGAGTTATTATCTAGAATTATAGCAGTGTTGCTTAAGCATTAAAAATAGGTGTTGATAGAGCTAAAGGCAAAATAGTCAAATTGTGGGACTCATAATAGTAATGATTATACTTCTCTGGTTTGGTGAATAATAAGAGGACCCATCATTTGGTCCAGAAACCTGAGATCCTGTCATTACTTTTCCCTTGTGTCTGTTTTTTCATCCCTTCACTTTGCTGAATGTTTTACTTGTGGCTTTTGATTTTGATTTTTTTTATTTTTTTTTTTTGGTTTGCCTTTTTGTCTCCTATGTTTGAAAGCAGACTGCTACTTTATCCCTCAATCAGGGTCCTACCCCATTTCAGGACTGCTAATTTAAGGTCTCCAGGAGCAGATAGAGTGTAATTATTTAAACCTGTGTCACTGGATACTGTCCAGAAATGCTCCCAATATTTCAAGAGTAGATTAAGATCTGTTGGGTGGGTTAGTGAGTCGTGTAGCATTACCTGTGCTAGCAACCAGTCCTTGATGTGAGCAGATGGGTGATGGAAAATCAGGGGCAGCTCATTGTGAACCTGGAGCCAAATGTTTCCTGGGTTTAATATCCTGAGTGCTGTAATTAACAGACTTGGGCATCTTTCAAATAGAAATCTGAAATGACTCGTGGCAGGTTGTGCTCTGCCATGGCTGTGGATGGTGTGGATGTGATGTCTGGGGGAATATAAATATCTGGGTTTGTTTCTCCAGGTTGGACAATGCCTCTCTTTGGAGCCACCTCTGGGAGGATGAAGCTTCCAGCAGCAGTAGTGAGGTTTGGAACTTGCTTGTTTTAAGAAAACCTGGAAATTTCTACCCATATTTGCCTGTTCCAGCATAAAGCAGAGGACAATGAGTTATTTTTATTTTTTGCATATTTTCACACTACGCAACAATTTTTCTTCCTTCTCATTTTGTTCAATGGGAAAAACTTGAGCCAGTTTTGTAGCTGATGCTTTCTTCGCCACATTCCTCTTACTGAGCCAAATTCTTGGGAACTTCATCCAGAGTACATCTATTTTTGTGTGTTGGTGGTGGTTGGGCCTTCTTTTTCTTTCTGTGACACATGTCACACTTTTTATTCTGTTTTGAACCTGCCCTTTTGCATTGCTGAATAGTTGTAGAACCACTCCAGGAACAAAATCATTCCAGACTTGCAGAAGATGACTCATCTGCTTCAGAAACATTTTTATGGCTGCGCTCGGCTCATTAATGTAGGAGTTTAACAGTAGTAATATGAGGTATTGCATTAATTGCTGCATACATTTATTACCAAATGACTTGCACAGACAGTGTTTCAGATGCCGTGGACCTGACCACAATAACCAGAAGTGTCCTGTGTGCAGAGGAGAAAACAAAATCCCTTTGTACACCGACAGGAAGCAGATGAAGTGGCTCGCGGTTCTGGAAGTGAGGACTGATCACTGTGAGAGCTGGAATGGGTTTTTCTGCCTGAGGAAGGGGAAGCTCTGCAGTTTGATGTTTGGGTTGATCATAATGACTCTGGTGATGGTATCCTACATGCTGACTGGAGCCAAGCATGGCCTGTTGCTGATCCCATCTCCCTTCCATTACGGAGCTTTTGCTAGCAATCCCAGCTTAATGGACAATGAAAGCCTTAGTGACATGAAAGACTATTACCAGCCTTCAAAAATGAATATTTCATATGTAAAGGATTATCCAAGCATTAAATTAATTATTGACACCATTACTTCAAAGATAGAGTTTATAACAAGGCAGCGCCCTGATTTAGAAGAGCTGAGGAAGCAAGAGCCACATGTAAGTATGAACTGAGCCTTAAACTGCTTTTTACATCCTTATTTCAAGGCTTTTGGATCAATCTTTTGCCCAGATATAAAAAAGTGTAACTGCTTGGATATTCACATGGTGATTTACACCATCTAGAGTCTCCTGATCCACAGCAGCTGAGAGGTTGATATTGTAGGTCACATCCCTCTGAGTCACGGGCAGGGTGGATGGATGGGTTCTATAAATGGTCTTGACACCTGAAGCAAAAAAATCAGGCAGTCTTCTGATAGCTGTACAACATCACTGAACTTTTACCTTCTCTCATGCAAAATCATTGTGACTTAGATTTACCTGTCACCTGAAATGATAAATAAGAAAAGAGCCTTTCTAATAACTGCTTTCCAGGGTGCCTTCCTGAAAATCATTGCAAACCTTGTACTTCAGAGTTAAAAACTGGAAGGTAATTTGATTAGAGTATTAAGTGTTTGACTTTAAAAATCAGTTCCTGGGGTTGCAGAGGGGTTGGGTGGATTATTGAGGCCCTTTCTGACCTTAAAAATGAAAGGATTTCTAAACACTCCTCTCCCAGTCCATTTGGTCACACAGGATTTGGTCCTGGTGCCATCAGAAGCGATAAATGGGGTCAGCTTTGTGGATAGAAATATCCAGGCAGTGTTTCTGTCCCCTCACCGTGCTAAGTAAGGAAAGTACAGCTGTTGATTGCTCACTGCCATGACTGAAATTGTCGTTCTTTATGTTGCAGATGTTTTCGGTAATTCCTAACAAATTCCTTCCAAATAGCAAGAACCCCTGTTGGTACGAGGAGTACCGAGGGAACACCACCACGGACCCTTACGCCACCAACTCCTACGCGCTCTACTCCAAGCGCTTTCGGATCATTTTCGATTACCTCAGGAAGGTATTTTGGAACCACCTGTACCACTACAAGGACAAACACTACCGCCTGCGCTGCCTCCCGCACTTCTACATCATCGGGCAGCCCAAGTGCGGCACCACGGACCTGTACGACCGCCTCAGGCTGCACCCCGACGTCCGCTTCTCCGCCATCAAGGAGCCCCACTGGTGGACCAGGAAACGCTTTGGTGAGTGAAAACGCCCTTTGCCATCCAGGCAAGATGTCTCTCTCAAATTTTTTTAAGTATTTGGGGTGAAGTGTATAGGTTTTCTCTGTGTTGGCTTGCCTAGAAACCGCTGGGGTTGGTGGTTTTGAGAAATCCAGGTGGTGGATGCTCAAGCTGCTTTTGTTTTGGGTTGAAGCTCTTGAGAAAATGCACATTTCATTCGGTTTATTTGCAGTGCTTTGGAAAATCTAAGGAGAAACAAAAACAGCGGATAAAACTGACCTTATGAATTTATAAAGGCAAGAAGAGAAACTGTTAGGTTGTCATGGGGGAGTTGAAGAGCAGCAGTGTTAGCTTTGTACTGCAAAATTCTGTAAAGCCTTTCTTACATCAATAAATTATGGGTCACTATTTAAAATTTCAGTCCTCATGCTTCAATAAATACAGCTGTGGCAGGAGCTTCATTAGTGCCACAGCTCTGACCAGCACTGATCAGCAGAGATGCTCTGCATGAGGAATCTCTCTCACACTGAGGGCCCTGCACATATTTTTGCTGCTTTTCCTGGATGATATCAGTATTTCCAGCTCTGAAGACAGAGTTGAATAGCTGGGGTCATGGCCAGCTGGAGCAAAAAGCATCCACCCCTCGTGATTTCACCTCCAAAGGGCATCTCGGGGCAGTGGGGCTGAGCACAGAATTTCATCCATCTGAAGGGTTTTTCTCCTTCTTGCCTCTCTCTGGGTGCTGAGGAAGGTCAGTCTTGTGCTTGGAGATGAGATGAGCTGCAGAAGACCCATTTTAATTTCCTAACTGCTCCCCTCTACATGTGGGTGAATGTTTTGCCTTCTGTATTCCACCCAGGCATTGGATTTTCCTCTTCTTGGATCTGGCCAAGTGCTGGCATGCCCTCACTTTGTATGACTTTGGTATAAAAGATCAAAGTCTTTTCAGTGATTTTACTGTTTCCAAGAGGAAGATTCTTCTTATTTTAGCAACATCTTAATTTCTGTTTCTCATTTGCCGTTGCTTTATGGCAGACACCGACTTTGGAACAGGAAAACTGGCACTGGAGTGTAGATGAGGACTTTGATCACTACTTTCTTTTGGTGCTTTTCTAAGCTTCCTTGGAATGGGAAAAATAGTGAATTTCTGTGGCTAAAGGCAAGAAAGGACACTTTCAGAGGCATTGGGACACCAGCAGTGCTGCTTCTGTTCTTTATTTTGAGATCATACCTCAAATTCTTTATTTCTCCTACATGTGGCCTTGTCATTTCCATCTTGTTTCCCTGTGCCCTGGACCCCAGAAGAATCTTTGAGCCCCTGCAGAACAAAACAGGGTTTTGCTCCTTGCTGTCTTGGTGAGGAGGTCTCAGCCACAGAGATGGGATTTCATGATTCTGCTGTTAAATTTTCCATTTTCTTCCTTTGCAAAAGCCATAATAAATTTGCCATTATAAATACTTCGGGCATTTTCTGAAGACTTTTTTGGAAACTAGGATGTAAAGGAAAGTGATGAAAATACAGCTTTGCTTTTGAGATAACTCATCCTGTTTGAGAAACACTGGGGGCACCAGTGTGAGTTGAGGAGTGATACCAAGTCAAACGAAGAGAAGCATCATGGTGCTCCTTGAAGACCCAAGAGAAAGGACTTGTTCATCACAGTCAGCAGCTGACTAAAGACAAAATCTGGGAATTATAAAATAGTTTGGGTTGGAAGGGACCTTTAAGTTTATCCAGTTCCACCCCCTGCCATGGGCAGGGACACCTCCCATTATCCCAGGTTGCTCCAAGCCCCATCCAACCTGGCCTTGCACACTTCCAGGCACCCAGGGTCAGCCACAGCTTTTTCTCATGTTCAGATAAAGTGGTGAAAACAAGGGACTGTCAGCAAAATCTGTGGAGGATTTTGTGTTCCATGGTAATGCTGGCAGGAAAGGCTGAACCCAACTGATACCTTAAACTAAACTGTTTTACAGCAAATAGTTCCCTCCACCTGCATTAACCTCAACATAAATGTTTGGAATTAATTTTGGAGGAGGTATTGAACCCAACTTCACTTCAGCAAGGCTGGGCTCACTAAAGCTCTGAACCTGACCTACCAAACAGGCAGAAGAATGTAAAAAATCAGGCTGGAGTGCATCTATCTTGAGAACAAGGGTGAATTCCAATCTTTGTGCTGGCATTCACAAACCCTCCACTTGCAGAGTCTTGTGGTCAGCCACTGGGGACAAAGTGCTGATCCATGAAGAGAACATTCTCTGCATAATTCAGTTTTTTTGAAGTTGTTTGTAAAGCTGGAGAATGAGGAAACATTGCAGAGCTCGTGGTCTCATGGGAGAGGGATCTGTAGGGATGACCTCCTGATCATCTCAGCTGTCTGCCTCTGAGAATTAAAGATCAAGTTTATTCCTGGTGGCTCAGTCCTTTAATTCTGCCCTAAAAGTACATTAATGGTTACTGTTTAAGAATGAAAGAAAGAGAAACAGAGAACATGACAAACACACAAGTGAAACTGAGACAGCCAGCGAGTGGCTGTGACTCCTTGATATTGTGATTAATAGCTCCTGGCTATTAACTTGGTTTGGTTTCTAACACTTGAGCTGGACAAGAAAGTCTCTTTGTTCAATGGCATCCTCTGATTCAGTGGATTTTTATGAGACTGACTAATTTCAGCTGAAGTTAAACAGCCCTCTGGGGAGGCCCCATTTTGCAAATCACTCCTTTCCCCTTCTGCTGGGATGGTTGATGCTCCACAGGACTTTGTCTCAGCTTGACTGTCTCTTTCTCCTGGCTTCTTGCCACTGTTTCTGTTCCCAGGAGTGGGGTGGCAACAAACCAAGGCTGTCTGTAGCACCATGCTTGCACTTTTTTCCCCCCTCAAAACAAGTCAAAATACGCTGTTGAACTTTCTTCTACCCTCATTAAATCCCACTTTCCTAAAGGGGAAAATCAGAGGCAATGGACAAAAGAACTCCCTTGCTGAGCTTTCCTCTCACATAATTGATAATTATTGGCCTTGTGGGAACAAGAAAGGGAGAGCTGAGACATCCTGTGTGGGGAACATGTACAACAAATGGAGAAGTGAGACTAGATTTGGAAACAGGAGTGGGAAATGGAGTATAAAAATCACAAGATGAAGCTCAAGATGCTGAGAAACGCAGGGGGAAGGTGATACTGAACTCACCCTGGAGTGTAGGGAAGGAGAGGAGAAAAACAAGATACTACCGTGGAGCTTTATTTGCATACCTGTGAAAGGAAAAAAGCCATGAATGATTTCCCAGTGTGTGTTGATTTGCATATTTGGCATCAGAGCCTTTGCTCAATCTCAAAACAGTAAATCTAGTGGGAGTCCAATATTACTGCAGTTTACATGGGTGCAAATGGAAGTAGAATCTTATCTTCTATATTCCTTCCAAAAGCTAAATTTAGAAGAAGATAAATCCGAGCTCATTCATGCAGGGACTACAAAACAGAGAGCTTAAAATAATTCTTATCACTGTGAATTTATGGCGTAATCATTCAGTAGCTCAGATTCATTATTCAGTTCATTTTTGGCACTTTCATCTGAGGGTTGCACTTGGGCTGATCTGGTGCTGATGTTGGCTGGCTCGGAGCCAACCACCTCGGTTTGCACCAGCAGTTAGTCTTGCCCTGTTGTTGTTCTAATTGCTGTTTTTAATTCTCTCTTGGTGGCTGTTTTTTTCAGGAATCATCCGGCTGAGGGACGGATTCCACGACCGCTACCCGGTGGAAGATTACCTGGATCTGTTCGACCTGGCAGCACATCAGATCCAGAGCGTGCTGCAGAGCGATGCAGTGAAGGAGCATGGCAAGAGGAACAACATCATCATTGGTAGGGCAAAAACAGCCCCAAAATTCCCTGTAGCTCCCTTTCAGCAGCGCTCAGAGCTGCCCCTGACGTTGCTCTTCTCTGGAGTGACTGGAAGCTCTTGGCTTTCTTTTCCTTCTTTTCCTTCTTTTCCTTCTTTTCCTTCTTTTCCTTCTTTTCCTTCTTTTCCTTCTTTTCCTTCTTTTCCTTCTTTTCCTTCTT
>NC_031775.1:30632088-30637846 GCF_001522545.3 Parus major | reverse complement strand
TCTTTTCCTTCTTTTCCTTCTTTTCCTTCTTTTCCTTCTTTTCCTTCTTTTCCTTCTTTTCCTTCTTTTCCTTCTTTTCCTTCTTTTCCTTCTTTCTTTGTTAAGAAGCTGTGATTATCTTTAGAAAATTCCTGAGCTAGCGCTGTATATCTGATGAACATCAGCATTTAATTAATGTGGATTTTTTTTTTTTCCCCCCAAGAATGAGAATGACCTTGGTGACTCCTTCAAACAGAGTTTTCATTTTGTTTTCTTAGAATCATTAAGGTTGGGAAAGCCCTCTAAGATCATTCCATCCATCCATTCCCCCAGCACTTCTGAGGTCACCACTAACTCATGTCCCCAAGTGCCACATCCATTTTAAGTACAATTTTTAGGGGACTGCCTGTGGTGCTGGGATTGTGGTTCCAGCTCCAAATGCTGGAGCAATGTCTGGGATAAATCAGTAACTGGGGTGTTATGACACACACTGGGTGCTGCAGAGATCCTGGAGCTGGTGGGAGATGTGGTAGCAAAAGTTCCCAGTGGATCTTCTTAAGCTCCTACAGAAGAAATTGATATCATTAATTGGTATTAAATGACCTAATTACCACTAGAAATGGTCTAGTAGTGCTGTTTTATTGTACCTGGGGGAAGTCCATGGTGAGCACTGGGCTCTGGGGAGGGATCCCTGGATTGCTTTCCATGACACAGAGTGGTCAATCCACTGGGCTCATCCAGCCTGGTCCATGTGTGCTGCTTTACAGTGCCCATGAGGAACATCACAAACTTCTAAATTCTGCTTTTGCTGCCTGCTAAAACCAGAAAACTGAGGGGATGGGAATTTTTCCAGTCACATTTCTGGGAAACCAGACACATTCCATGCAAAAAGTAATTGTGCAAGTGAAAGTTCCCTGTCAAAAAGAGACTTTTCAAGTAGGCTTGAAGTCACAAATCTACAGAAAACAGAGACAAGATTTTTGCTCCCTGCCCTCAGAATTACTGAAGGTTTATAACCTGGAATTTTCACCTGTTTCTGGATGGATGAGGCAGTGATGATGCCTTAGGTTGGTTAAAGCAGAGCCTTGTCTGAGTCACATTTGTTCAGTACTTCCCCAGCCTCCATTTAAGTCCATCACTCACTTTATTCAACATTTGCAACACTGAGCAGCATTTGCAAGATGGGGTTCTTAAAAAATGCTGCCATCAAGGACATCTGCAGATTTTCCTGCTACTTACAATAATATCTCCTGTCCTTTCATGGGTGAAGTGCTTGTACTAATTAAATTCACTAATCTAATTGGCAACGTACATCTTTGATTACCCACCTCCTGTTGCAGCTTTCTGTAGAGTTCACTTTGTGTTTCTTTTTCCTGTGGTCTCATTTCTTGTGTCATTAAGGTTCTGCTGGGTTTTCTTATTAAGTTTACAGGAAAAGCCTTGAATGATTATACTCATTAAGGCAGTCTTTTATGACCTTGGTAAAAAAACAAAACAAAGCCATCTAACCCAAAATGAATCTGTATGAATATCAGGTTTGCTCATAATCTCCCTTTTTCTTATTTCAGATGACTGCAAATAAAAAAAATCAAATTAAACCATAAATATTTCAGTAATTCATCATGTTATATTATTTTGAAAAGTTAGGCTTCTTTGGATATTAAACCTAGCGGGTAATAACTGCATTTTCAAAAAAAATACCCAAAAAACAACCAACATCTGTTTAGAAATGAACCTGAAAGGACAGAACTGATCCAGCCCGAGGCATTCTGAGCAGGACTTGTTTATGTGGGATCATTAATAAGATAAATTCAGAGGAATGACTTGTGAAAACACAATATGATGTTAATTCATTAATGACTGAATGAGGAGGTTATGCACCATTCTTTAGGCAATTTATTAATTCATTTGATCTTCAAGTCCATAAGAAAAAAAAAAATAATTCAGTTGAACTGGCAACTGTAATTAAACATAATTAATTAGTGGTGGTTAATTTATTTCATGTTTAATATGGCTTGTTCTTGTTTAATAATATTAAACCTGTATTATAAAACAAAACCAAACACTGTCAAATTGTCAGGAAAATTTTTATTTGCCTGCTTAAGGAAATGAAAATTATAAAAGCCAGCAGGGACAGAGTGATTATTTTATTTTTTATATATATAATTTTCTCCCCCATTCAGTTTGTGACAGTGATCTTGTGGGAAGATTTACCCAGGTTTTGCTGGGCCGGAGCAGCACCTTGAGCCTTTTAATGCTTTAGCCAGATTTGTTTTTGTGCCTGTGATCTTGGGTTGGACCTGACAGTCTTGGAGGTCTGCTGCAAGCTTTATGAATATGAGATTGTCCCTGACTTGTGTCCTGCCTGCAGATTTGGGGTGGAATTCACAGTTTCTGTGGAATGTGGGCTCTGATGTCAGGAGAATCTGCCCATTTATGTGTAAAGGCAGTGGTTTGGTTTTTTGTGGTTTTGCAGGAGTGCAGGGAGGTGTTTGCAGGTTTGGCCAGGCTGGTTGGGATAAATCCAGCAGAACATCCAAGGTGACCAGGGAACAGAGCAGAGAGCTGTGGAGGATGATCAGACCTACTCCAGAGAGGAACAGGTGGCTCCATGAGCTCATAGACTTTAATCACCTTGGCATGATTGAGACAAACACTTTTGAGGGAGCTGTTTCAGCCCTGCAGTGCCCATCAGGGGGATGGAGCAGGGACTTCCCAAGGTCACCCTGTCCCTGGAGATGTTCTCATCCCTGGAGATGTTCTCATCCCTCTCCAGCAAATCCCTGCAGCTGCTCGGACCCTCCACATTTCCCCACGTCCTGGTGGCTCAGGAGAGGTTTCTGTGGCAGGGCTGTCTCAGCTCCTGGCCTCTGTTTAATCCTTTGTGTTTCTGCCTCACCCAGCGTGGGAGCCAGGCTAATTGAGTTTTAATTGACAAGTCGAAGCCTGCTGGTGATTAGGCAGTGCTTTGGCTAATTAATTTAGAATGGAAGAGCGGAGCTGTTGTGGACACCCAGCTATAGCCAATGGACCTGATCTCCTCCTCTTGAAAAGAGGCAAAATGAATGTGACAGAAGATTAATGTGTTTTCTAACAACTCCCAGACTTTATTAATGAATCACATTATATTCAGCTGAAGTTTGGAGCCAGTACCTTTCTCATGTTGTGTTTTGTCTGTATTTTTAAATCTTTATTGGGCTTTCCCAGCAGAGGAAGGAATTAAAAAATAAGGAAATAATGTACAAGTCTATAAGCCTACAACATTATTATTTTTTTAATCTCCTTCCCTTTGATTTGAGAAACCTCATTAGCAAGAATTAGCTTTCATTAGACTGTCAAAGAGTGCAAGTCCCCAAAAAGCTTCTGTACATGTTTTATTGAAGAGTACTGTGCCACATAAATGCCAGGATTATTTAAAAAGGCAGAGAAGGTTATAAAATTCAAAACAAAATACCAAATAATTTATTTAGCAGCTGAACCATCATATACCTCATGCCAGCAGAGATTTTTATTGAGTATGTTTGTCCCTGTAGCACTGAATTCCCAGTGAGCTTCTTCAGACACCAAAAATACCAGAATCTGATATTTACCAAAGTGTGCTATTTATTCTATAAACCCTTTATCTATTTGTTACTAAAAGACTTGTTCTACATGAATAATTATATAAAAAATAATATTTCAAACCTCAATGACACATCTCAGCTGCTTTTAAAATATTTCTTACATGCTCACTGATTCTCCTGATTATGTTTTCTGCACTGTTGATCAGCAGGGGTGGTGATTTCCACGTTTTTCTGTGGGAAATTTTACAGTTTGTTAGCAAGCTGCTGCTCTGAAGTTTGGCCAACCATTAAGGCCAACCTGTGGGTGCTACAAAGAGCATTTCAAGGCTTCAGCAGGGACAAACTCCTGCCTCCTCCAGGCCAGGCTGGATGGAGTTTGGACCTGGCCTAGTGGAAGATGTCCCTGCCCATGGCAGGGATGGGAACAGGATGATCCCTAAGGTCCCTTCCAGCCCAGATCATTCTGTGATCCCATGAATCCTCACTGGAAAATGTGCTAAAACCCTGAGCAGCCCATTCCAGCCCAAATTAAATCTATTTGCATGTGCCAGCCACCAGCAGGAAGCAGTGTGGTTATGGAGAACAGTATTTCAGGTGGAATTGAATAAAACCTGCCTTAACCACCCCTGCATTCCCAGAGGCACAGGGCAGTGGGATTGCTGCAGCTCTGGGAGCTTTAACCACAGCAGCCTGCAAGAACTAAGGTGTGCTGAAATTCATGGAGTCAATTTTGATCTGCCTATAGCACTTTAAAATTCAGCCAATTTCCACTCCAGCATGAGGAATGGAATGAGTTACCAGCAGAGATGCTTTTCATTTCCAGGGGAGGCCAGTGCCTCGACAATGTGGGACAACAACGCTTGGATTTTCTTCTATGACAACAGTACTGAAGGAGAACCTCCCTTCCTAATCCAGGATTTTATCCATGCCTTCCAACCAAATGCCAAACTAATCATCATGCTGAGGGACCCTGTTGAAAGGTGAGCAAGAAAAGGTTCTTGTTATAATAATGTTTTTAGTTCTCACTCTGTTGGATGCAAGTAAATATTCACGTGGTGTTTGAGAGCTACTTGGTTGTGAAAAGAGGGGTTTTATTCTGTGTATTTTGGCACAGGTAACAGTGATAATGTTTTAAAGAGAAGCAGGTGTGAATGCCATGAGTGCCATGCCTGGAATCCTGAGCTACTCTGAAAAAAAGAATTTATAGGTTTCCAAATGCAATGTAATGCCATTATCTGAGCTAATATCCCTGGCTCTTAGCGGGGCTATTTAGACTAGGAGGGCACTGCATCTTCAGATCTCAGCAGAAGTGGTCCTGGGAAATGTTTAATTTAATTTAAGTAATAAAATCTATGTTTTCATGGGGTTTGAAGTTCAAACTGATTACTTAATAATGATTGAGAATGATTAAATAGCTCTGGAGTCAGCAAATGACACATTTTTTTTAAACTCTTTAAAGTGCTTGGTGAGAGACTCACGTAAAGTTTCACTGGGCATTTGTAGCTTGCACAGCCAAAAGCTACAGGGGGATCATCCTTGATCTTCCTGACTTTGTTTGCAGGCTAAATGGCTATGGAGAGTCAGGAACGTCCAGCTTTCCACTTGTATTTTGCTTTTTCTCTCCAGATTTCTGGGACATTCCTTCCCACTGTGTCCTCTTCAGCAGGATAATAACGATGAGGGTGATGGGGAGGTGGAGGGGGTGGAGGCAGAGGATCAGACTGAGGGGGTGTGAATTCCTCCTCACTGCAGCTCCACAGGGATATTCAGAATACTTGTGGCAGGGTCAGTGCTCAAGGGAAAAGCGCCAGAAAAACTCAGGGAAGGAAGGGAGGGCAGGTGATGATGAGGATGGAGATGATGGCAGGGGATGAAGATGATGGTGGGGATGCAGGTGATGGTGGGGATGCAGATGATGATGGGGGATGAAGATGATGGGGATGCAGATGATGGTGGGGGATGAAGATGATGATGGGGATGCAGACAATGATGAGGATTGAGTGATGGTGGCGGATGAAGATGATGATGGAGATGTAGATGATGATGATGGGGATGCAGATGATGATGAGGATGGAGATGATGATGGAGGATGAAGATGATGATGGGGATGCAGATGATGGTGGGGATGCAGATGATGATGAGAATGGAGATGATGGGAATGCAGAGGATGATGAGGATGGAGATAATGGCAGAGAATGAAGATGATGATGGGGATG
>NC_031775.1:30541019-30632013 GCF_001522545.3 Parus major | reverse complement strand
AGATGATGGTGGGGGATGAAGATGATGATGAAGAATGCAGGTGATGGTGGGGATGCAGATGATGATAAGGATGGAGATGATGGTGGGGGATGAAGATGATGATGATGAGGGATGCAGATGATGGTGGGGGATGATGATGAGGGATGCAGGTGATGTTGGGGATGCAGGTGATGATGAGAATGGAGATGATGGGAATGCAGAGGATGATGAGGATGGAGATGATGGCAGGGGATGAAGATGTTGGTGGGGATGCAGATGATGGTGAGGCCCAGGCTCTGGTGGCTCTGGGAGAAGAGCAGACCCGTGGTGTTTGTGCAGGCAGCCCGTACTCACTGCCCAGCAGCTCCAGAGCTGGGGTGCTGCTCCCCAGGGACCTTCCCTGCCAGCAGGACGTGGCTGTGGTGAGAGCAGGGCTGGGAGATGTTTCCCAGCTCCTGTCAGGAAATGCAGCTCTCAGCTCCAGCAGCATCTCCCGACCTCAGGAGTTTACAGATGGCAATTTCATGTGAGATTGAGGCTGGAGTGGCTTCCTCGTGTAAATTAGTGACAAACTCCCTGATTGCCTTCCCTCGGTAACGGGGCTGTAGCTCTTTGCCAGCTTTAGCAGGGGTGACAGGAAAAGTCAGCTCCATCTCCTTTACTGTGTTTATGACAAATTGGTTCCTTTTTGTTTGCAGTTCCTGGCATTCCTGATGGCTCATCTGAGCTGCAGGAGCAAAAGCAGAAGGGACAGGCATCCACTGGTGATGCCAGGCAGTGGGACAGGTTCCTTGGAGCAGCCAGGAGAGCAGGGGCTGGGACAGGTTCTGATCCAACCTGCACAAAGTCTGGGCTATCCCCAGCAGGGAATATTTGAATGACATCTTTCTTTGAGGTGGTTGTTGTCAACTGGTGTCATTATTTCATTGGAATGGACAGAGGTTGAAGGGAAGGACTTCAAGTAGCCAGAACAGCTGAAATTCTAATCAGCAAAGGCAGATGTCCCCAGAATTAAAAACAGATGGGGAAAAAAAGAAAAAGAAAAATAGGAAGAAAATCCCAACTGCCCTGCAGAGGGAGAACTTTTCTTCAGGAACGTAGTTTTTCATCAGATGCCAACAAGTCTGGAAAATGATGCATTTCTTTTGATATTAAACGTTTTTAATGACACTTCAGCCTGGCCCATGCTGTACCTGATACCTGCTGGCTGATTTTTCCCAGGAAGCCTTTCACAGCTCAGTCCCACCATCCCTGGGACAAGCTGATACCCACATTTCCTGCAAGCAGGAGGGAGATGCTGTTGTGTGTCTAATTTAGGTGAACTCATCTGGCCTGGTCCTTCAGCTTTTCCCTTTCTTTTTTTTTTTTTTTTTAAATGAACAGAGAGTTTTCATTTGTTTCACATGGGAATTAAAATCCTGTTCTTGCCATACACTGACATAAATAATGACTGCAGAGGGGCTATTCCTGTGCTTAAGTGCTTTTCTGGATTAAGGCCTAAACTTTCCAAATGAGGTGTTTTTAAGTACCCACGGAAATCTAGGGAAGCTAAAGGATAAATAAAATAACTGCAGTACAAAAAGTTACTGCAATAATAAGTGAGGCCTAAATAGACTGCTGTTTTTATTTCTTAAGCACCTGTGGTTTTTTGAAAGAGGCTGAAAAAGATGTAGGATTTCTGGAATTTTGTTGAGAGATGTGTGCTCTGGAGGCATCAAATCTGTGCTGCAAACATACCTGGGGAAGTGACTTCTCGAGTGATGCAAAATTGTCCTCAGAATCCTGTGGTATTGTTGTGGTTCTGGTCATTCTGAGCCTAATTGTGAATGGAAGTTAAAATATGTTCAGCAAATCTAAGATTTATGTCACGCCTAAGCATTTCCTTTGTCTCTTTAAAACTTGTTTATATTGCAAAAGCCTAATCAAGGTTTCAGGAGCTAATGCTAAAATTGACATTTTCTTTGCCTGTAGGTTTTGGGTTGTTTCACCACATCACCCCCAAAGGAATTTGAATATACATTATCTTTTTAAAGTGATTTTAAGTAATTGTAAATCTCGTGCTAAAAGTGTGCAATGAGGGGATAGTGCTTTGTAACTTAGAGAAATTAAGTTTTAGTTAAGAAACACCTCTTAAAAAGAAAAGAAATAGAAAATCAGCAGGTAGAATGCTGTAAATTGGAAGTTTTTGATGGAAAGTCAACATAAGATTGGAGGTGAAGCTTCCTGTAAAAGGAATGGGAAATCTGGACTCTTTCTTACTCGTGATGGGAGCTTGGTAATAATATAGCAATTACTCTTTCTAACCCACCTAAAGTTAAAGTTTCTAAAAATCAGCTTTAATCTTGAGAGACAAGGACTCTGTCCATGGAATATCAGGTGCAGAGGGACAGCAACATCAGCTGAGACCAGTTCAGTTCACAGAGAACGTGAATTTAAACTCTAAAAATTTGCCTTCACGAGAAAACACTGGCTCACATTTTTTCTAGGGTCAGGCCTGCAGGGATGTGGACCTTGAAAGTGCAGTTCAGATTCCCCTGGAGAGGGTTTTGCTGTGAGCTAAAACTCATTAAAATGAATGGAAAAAGTGTCACTGGGTGACAGGCTGTGGGTGGGACGCTGTTACACACACGTCCCCTTTCCCTGCGCTCCTGTAACTTGGAATTGCCAATTTGTCATGTAAATAAAGGTTCTTCTGCTCCCTCAGCCCCTCATGGCCACGTTTTCCCCTGGCAGGTTGTACTCTGATTATCTGTACTTCGCCAGCGCCAACAAATCCGCGGAGGATTTCCACGAGAAGGTGGCGGAGTCGCTGCAGCTGTTTGAGGGCTGCGTGGTGGATTTCTCCCTGCGAGCCTGTGTCTACAACAACACCCTCAACAACGCCATGCCCGTGAGTATTTCCAGCCTCTGCTGGCTCCTCGCTGCTTCAACCTGGTGGAAAGGTGGTCAAGGCACCAAAATCCTGCAAGGAAGCGTTGAGAGATCCAAAGTTTCCCCCTCTTTTGCGTGCTTTTACGTACTCTGGTTTGCAGTTAATGTGATGGCGCAGGGAAAAGTCGATCTCGCAGATATTACAAATATACAAAGTCCAAATCTGACCATTTGTAAAAGTGGAGGATGTAAATATGTGTATAAACATGTAAAAGATGGTGTGGGGGCCCAGCTGTCTCCTCAGCCTGTTCCCTGGTGAATGCCAACAGGGATAACACAGCCTTCCTATTGTGCAAGTGCACCGAGAGCACATTTAGTGAAGATTACAATTTAATGAGAGAGCTTTTTGCAGATGTCTCCAAAAAAGTAGCTCTGGCAAAGATCCTTGTGGTACCAAATTGCCTCAAAATCAGAATAAATTATGTGTTCTTTTGTAAGAAAAGGCTACAAATAACGAGATACAATCTTTTTTTTTTTTTTTTAATTGTGCATGCCAGAAAATTATACAAGAAAACACAGAAACTGCTGGCAGGGGAATGGATAAGTATTACAGGCTTAAGATTCCAAAATTCACAATTTTAGCATAGAACTGACTTAAGATTTTGCCGAGGGCAGAGAATAATATGGAAGAGATTGACTTGAAGTATCACATCTGGCCAGTTTGCCGTTCAATCCTCTTTTATTTGCTCAGGCTGTGAAGGATTCGGAGGGAATAGTTCCCTCCTTTGCCTCTGGATTGAAGTTATTGCCTCTTCCACTGGATAAAATAACAGAACTAGAGTGTATTCCATGGGCTGGAGCCCCACAGCAGCAGAGCAAACAGGCCACTGCTCTCACTTAGCAGGCAGGCTGGAGCTGCTCATCCCTCGCTGCAGCCCCCAGGACTTCCTCACACACCAGTTGCTGCTGGGCAGCGTCACAGAATTTTCCAGCCATCTGCTTGCACAAATGTATTCCTTCCAGTGTGGCAGAGAAAGGCGGAGAGAGAGCCAGAAGGAAAGATTTTCCTCTTCTGTTCATCCTCAGGGTGCAGAACCCATCTCCATTCGCTGTCTCCAGCAGCCCTCTCGAAGAAGAAGCTTTTGGAAAGGAGCAGAGGAGGCCTCTCTCCTGCCACAGAGCCACAAGCAGGTGTTTTAATAAAACCCACGTGCCAACTGTGCTCCTCAGTGGCCTTTTTTAGCTTCTTCTTCAGCCAAGTTGCTAAATCCGTTGTGTTTGTGGTTTGCTGTGCGTTGGAAAGGTGAGGATTGGTGTCCCCAGTAAGCTCATTAGGTTGCTAATTCTGTGACTATGCCAGGAAAAAAAGGGGTTTGCTGTTTGTTAATGTGTTTCTGGAACCAGAGGGGTGTCCTAGGTGGCTGCTGAAGGATGCTAAGGGGGAAGAAAGGGGTGGTTTGGCACCTGGAATCAATGGAAAGAACATCACCCAGAGAATGGCACAGTGACCAGGGTGATCCCAATTTTGGCCTGCCAGCTCCTGAAGGAGTGTACAAGGAAGATGGAGAAAGTATTTACAAGAGCCTGGAGTAAGAAAAGAAACATTAAACCAAAAATTTGCCCCAGTGCTGAGTGGAGTGAGGCACTGACTGAGGGCTGGGGTGCTGCCCCACCAGAATTATCCCATCTTAGCCCGGTGTCTTAACCAAATAAGATTTCTGGTGTAGCACATCTATAAAGAAATCTGCTAAATATGGAGACTTATGTTATAAGCAGCCAAAGACACACATCAGAATCACACAGGAGGATAATAATTCAGCAATAATTGAAAAAATGGCTTTTTTTAGAGGAATTTAGGCAGCAGTGGAGGTCATGGGGCAGTGTCAGAAGTGAAAGGAGTTGTTGTCTGACTTCATGGACCCTGGTAATGTGAGCTGAAAATGTTATGTCTCTTTCATAAAAAAGATGCTTAAGACTTGGGATTCATGTTCCTCTCCTCTGAGCCTGAAGGAATTTAGAAAAATATTTATAAGCTCAGTTGGAGGCTGGACTTTTTAAGAACACCAAGGCTACTCTTTTTATGTTTCAACTTGTTATGTAAAATTGGGGAGGGAAGAAAAACAGAGATAAGGGCAGGAGAATCTGCCTTTCCCCCTCTCTGGTCTGACACAGTGTGGCTCTGGGTACTCAGACAGGGCACCATCCACACTGCTGCAGCTGAGGTCTCAACCTAATTATTGCAATCAGGGGATGCAGCAAAATGCACCCAAATCTAACACCTGGCAGTGAGGCAGAATATTTTCTTTTTTGTCAGTCCTTAAAAGCACATTTTGGGGATTTTTTTTCCCAGATGACAGGTGAGTGTTGTTTTTTACAGCCAGAAGTGTTGTAGGGTGAACTAATTTGGGGTTTTTTTGTACTTACAGGTGAGGTTACAGGTTGGGCTCTATGTTGTGTATCTCCTGGACTGGCTGACAGTTTTTAACAAAGATCAGATCCTTGTTCTTCGCCTGGAGGACCATGCATCAAACATGAGGTACACCATGCACATGGTGTTCCAGTTCCTGGATCTGGGTAGGTGCTTGCTGGCTGCTTTCAGTGTGCAAAATCATTATTATCCTCCTTCTTTTAGGTTGGGTTTGCTTTTAATAATAAGAGATAAAAAGCAAAGCAGAGGAATCTGGCTTGAAGGATGCATTAATCTCACTGCCTGGAGTCAAGCAAAATTAAATTCTCAAATGCCTGGTGTTAGAAGATCTTAGTGAGTATATAAAGGAAAAAAAACCATCCAGACCATTCAGAATGCAGGGATTTATTTTCCCATACAGAAGCCAGCCCTGCTTCTGCAGGCACTCAGGGCTTGTTTGCCACTGAGGTGCAAAGTTATCCCCCACAGCTGTAACAAACTGAAGTGCTACCAGCCCAGAACCTAAATCTGATGAAAGGTTGTGTTTGTAGCCGAGGAGAAGGGGGAAATTGTGTTTTTGCTGTGTTGATTGAGACATCTGTTGCTAATCCTCGGAGAAACGCCGGCAGACAAAACGTTGCCCAATGTTGATTTGACAGTAGCAAGAGAAAGAAAATGTGGCTGAAAAATTGTCTGTCTGGTCCAAAGATTGGTCTAGATGATGAGAAAGCTTGGATGTAGCAGGCTGAACAGATGAAAAGCTTGGCATCTGCTTCCTGAATATGGTTTGTGCTGGAAAACTCCGTGGGTTTTTATCTTGCCGATGCACATTTATTCCCAAAGTGGGGGCATCACTACACCTGTGTCCACTTTGGTCCCACTGCCAGCCTCCAAAATAAACAAAACTGAGTGCTGGGTGGAGATTGCAGAGTTTCTGTTGGGTAAGAGTCAGCTCACACCATGAAATGAAATTGCAGCATAAAATACCTGCAGCTCCAGAACGGATGGGAAGCTGTCTTCAATTATTGGGTTTTTATCTGAGAACAGGTATTTTCCTCCAAGAGTGATTTATGCTGCTTTTTATAGAGATGATTAATTAATGGGAGAGGAACATGTATTATTTCCATATTTACCACTAGTGATTAATTTTACTGATCTACACCTGTATTCAATATTCTGAAACGTGGTGGCTGCTAACAAAAATTACATTTTTCTCCCCCTGGCAAACCTTCTGATTTAGTCATTAGATTTCTTAGGATGGACATTTTGGGGGGAAATATTTGAAGATAATATTCTCTTTTTTTCCACAGGACCTCTGAGTGAGAAGCAAGAAGCTCTGATTACCAAGAGTCCTGCATCAAACACCCGAAGACCTGAAGACAGAAGCCTGGGCCCGATGCTGCCAACCACCAAGGCAATTTTAAGAGATTTCTACAGGCCTTTTAATACAAAACTGGCACAAGTTCTTTTTGATGATGCTTTTTTATGGAAGAGGACATAATGTGTAAATTTCTTGCCACGACTACAGTGCTTAAAGGAGTTTTTATTTTTTTAAATTCTATTTTTGTGCGTGGATATTTTACATTATTTTCCCATTCCAAAGAGCAGCCGATGGATGAGCTGAGAGTCTCACCTTCAGCCAGCACACGTCTCAACAGCTCTACCACTTTTTCCTTGGGAGAATGGAAAGCATCTTGCTTTAATCAGTTTATTGCAACTTCTTTCACCCCAGAAAAAGAGTGGACAAGCATCAGGACAATGATGTCTTACGCTCTTCCATGGGGGTGTTGAAGTGTAACCTTCTCTGAGATGCTGCAACACAGAGCTAGCATCATTTTCCTACAATTACACTTATAATCTCTCATTTTCAATATATGTTATTCACTTTTTTTTTTTTTTCAAACAATCAATGTCATTTAGTCATTAAAATTTTTAATTGAATTCAACCTAAAATTCTGTTTCTTTTTCTCAGCCTGTTTACAAATGGTCTTCACTAACATGGAGTGTGTTTGCTTCATTCTGAAGGAAAGATAAAGTTCATTCACATAAATTTCCAAGTCTCATTTATATCTTCAAGATGGACTTTTCTAGCCATAGTTCTTAAAATAGAAAATTTTATAATTGGGGCATGAATGGATGGCTGAAACCTAAACAGGCCAATTTGGTGTTTAGCATAACAAATTCATTGCCTCCCATATTTTGTTCATGTAAGTATGAATATGTATAATTTATTCATACCACTCACATGTTTTCCCAGGAAACCACTTTTATCAAAAAATTCTTGGCCATGGAGAGATTTTATGGAGATTTCTGCTAAATTCTGCAGGATTGCTCTTCTCCATTGTGAAGATTTTAAAAGCCATATGAAATTTTGCTATTACAATCACAAATGAGCAGGATTCTCAGTACCTTACAGAAAGGATGTGTTACCTGAGGAATTAGGTTATGTGTTTCCCTCTTCAGGAAAAATGTCTATATTTAGTTAAAGAAGTTGAGATACGCAGACTTGAGGGAAAAAAAAAACAAACCCAACCTTTTGGAAGTTATGGAGAAAGCTGGGACAAACTGAAAGTTTTTATTTGACAAAAAAGATCAGATTTTTCTGTGGATGTGCAGCAATTCAGTCTTTGATTTCAAACACACCTGGTTAGCTCACTGTCAGCTACAATCTGCAGCCTTCTGCAGGTGGAAGTCCCACCTGAGTAGGGGATTTTTTTGAGAGATAAATGTAAATGCTATCATTTCCTCTCCTGGGCTAAATATTTCCTCCCTGAGTGTGTGTTGAGTGGGTCAAAGCTCCTGTCCAGCTGAGCTCTCAAAACCCCAGAGAATCATCTCTGATTGGCTTCCTGCATCCTTTCAACCTTGATGCTGGACCCCACAGTGCATTTTTATTGAGGGATTCACAAGTCCATTTACAAATATTAAATGTAATTTTTCCCTATTCCCCCTCTGTGAGGACATATTATTCACTTCATGTGTTTTTAAATTGAGAATTAATGCTGAAAACTTGATGGATCCTGAACATTTCACACGGGAATAGGATCGGTGACATGTGAGATGTTTTGCAACAGAAAACTGTTCCTCGGTTCTTTGCCAACTGGTAATGTGCTGTTTAAATAAGGACTCAGTCTGGGGTTTGGAAAGCCTAAAATAAGTATTTTAGTGAAGTATTCTAGACAACCAGAACAGATTAGTTCTAGTTCAGAGATGTTCACAGACCAAAAATGGTTGCAGAGCTGAGAATGGACTACTTTAGCAGTACAAATAAAAAGTATCATGGGGCTGTGAAACAGAAAATCAGAATGAATTTGCCACCATTTGCAGATGTAAAAAATTCAGTCAACAATTTATTTACACCAAAGAGGTCACCCAGCTGTGCTTTGATTTGGAATCAACACCGTGTGGTCAGGATGACTCTATACAGATGTTTCCTAACCTGGTCTGCCACGGTCAAATATTTCCATTTAATTGTCAAGCCATGATCTAATGATATTGTTTTACCAGCCTTAAAAGCTATAATACATCTGTCCTTATCATTAACTTGAGCACCAAACAGCTCCCACACTCTGGTTTGTGCCTGTGGTCCCTCTGAAAGTGGAGTTTTCATGGAGGTTGCTTTTATGTCTCCATCACCTTCATGAGCTCCAAAACAGAATCTCCTGATTTTAACACATTGCAGCCTTATGCTGTTGGGTTGTGGCATGACCAAGAATCAAACAGCAGCAAATATTGGTCAAGAAGTCATTCTGGAGGTAAGGATATCACTATCTAGCTCAGGCTGTAAAAATGAAATTGATCTGGTGAGTCAGAATGAAATAAAACAGCATTTCCTTCAAGTGATGTGGCAGTGCTGGGTGTCAGAGCCTCTCTTCCTCAGCCACAGCCAGTCAGTGGCTTCACAGCAAATCCCTACACAGGACAAGGCTCACCCAAGTTCTCCCAGCTCCCTTTCCCTTTCTGCTGACAATCCAAGCTGTGAAAAAATTCAGTTTCATTGTTATTAGTCACTGTAGCGCTGAGGTGAGCCACATCCCCCAAAGAGCAATTTGCCAAGAAGTTGGAATTAATATCAAGACAATATGTTTTCATTTTTGATGTTTTGTGCCAAAATCTAGCAGTGGCTCCTTGCAAAGACCTCAGAAAATCTGTGTCTCGTGCTTTTGCTCTTATCTCTGCTGAACAAAACTGATCAGACAAAGGTGCAGCTTTGCCGAGTGCAAAGGCACTGAGGAAAGGCTCATTTCCAAATATTCTCACTGCTACTGCAGAGGAATGTGAAATGTGTTTTCTGTAAGACCTTGAGTGTTTGGGCCAAGCATCGTGGCTGTCTGGAAGAAGTACAATAAAAACAAAGGATCTCCTGGAAGGGAAAACAGGCACTGCTTGGTGTGGAGAAGGGTGTGGTGTTATCTGTGTGTGCTATCTTCAGCCTGGCAAACAGGATAAATGGTGAAGCTGGTGCAGTTCTGAATGTATCTTTCTGCCAAGGAATTAATCCATTTTCCAACTAAGCCAAATGTTCTTTTGTTAAAGACCAGGCACAGCAGTGTTGTGAGAAGTCATTCGTGCTTGGTGCCCCTCACACAGGTGAGGGGATGTTTGATAAGACACAGCCTCCATTCGCATCAGGGGAGCTTTAGGTTGGATTTTAGGAAAAATTTCATCATTGGAAGGGTTGTCAAGCATGCAACAGGCTGTGCAGGGCAGTGAAATCACCTCCAGAGGGATTTAAAGGACCTGTGGATGTGGGGCTTGGGGACATGGGTTAGTGTGGCCTTGGCAGTGCTGGTGGATGCTTTGGGATCTCAGAGGTCTTTTCCAACCTTAATTCCAGGAGCAGTGTGTTTCCAAAGGGAATCCTTGTCTTGCAGTACCATCTTGTGGCCAACCCCAGCACAGCTTTGTGCCATGAACGTGGCTTTTTCCTACTCTGGAAAAGTAAGAGGAAGGTGCAAAAGGAAAAAGATAATTTCTACTTCTTTTCAGATGCTCGCAGGAATAAAATTTCCAGTGCAGCTCAGGAGAGTGTGGAGATGTGCTGGCTTGGCACAGCCTCAGCCTCGTGGAATCACAGAATCATTTAGGTTGGGAAAAACCTCTGAGATCACAAAGTCAGAAACCCCAGCACTGCCAAAGCCACCACTGCCCCACGTCCCCAAATGCCACATCCACATGGCTTTTAAACCCCTCCAGGGATGGGAACTCCACCACTGCCCTGGACAGCTGTGCCAGGGCTGGACAAACCTTTCCACGAAGAAATTTCCCCTAAAATCCAATCTAAACCTCCCCTGTTGCAAATTCCCTCTTGTCCTGTCCCTTGTTACTTGGGAGAAGAGACCAACCCCTCCTCATCCAGGGATGGATGTCACCAGCAGCTGAGGCCAGGAGCTGCTCACCTCTGCTCAATTCATCCGTGTCCTGCTGGGGACAGATGCTTTTAAATCACAGCTCCTGTGAAAACTCTGCACTGCCTCAATCAATAGAAAAACCCTCAAAATGATTGCCAGCATGGCAGGGGCTTAATGGGCTGCCAGGCTGGAAGCTGCCATTAAAATTAGAGGCCTGCTGTGTATATATTAAAGCACAATTAGCAGAAAATAAGGTCTGAAAGAGGCACAAATAGTAATCATTGCATGGCAGCTCAGAGGAAAGACTTTTACCCTCACTCTCATCATTTCAGAGCTTCCCTTTGCTGGGTGAAAATCTTCCAGCAGGTGTTGGTGTGATGGTGCCTCAGGTGCACTGGCACAGGTGTGGAAGATTTACTGAAAAAAATGCTAAAAATACAACTTGGGAGGTTTAAAATTCCAGTTTGGTCACTGAAGGGGCAGCTGCTGTGTGACACTGAACAGCAGGGCAGCGGCACAGGACACTTTCCTTGAGGAAAACAGGGCAGATTTCCAGTTCTTTACTCAGTCTGGGAACGTCTGACACACTTAGAAAATTATTTCTTCCTCTATTAATGAATGGCAATGAGGAAAGGGAAAGGTTCTGCTGCTACTCAGAATATTGCAGTAGATGAACAGCCTCAGAGCAGCTCCCAAAACTTCATTTAATTCAGGCTACAGAGGTCTAAGCCATAGATGACTTGCAAATAACTTGGAGTTTAGCTTTTAAATAAGCTAAAGCCAGCACATCCTGATTATTGAACACACTGGGTGACTCAGAGACCAAAGATTTGAGGCTGGTGCTGCACTGTCTGGGTGTTTAATTGGGTCGACACACATTATTTCCTCCTCTAGACTGTTGGAATCAGAGATAGAAAGCAATGAAAACTTCTGGCCATCAATACAAGCTGGGCACTCCCACAGGGCAAGGAGGCAAAGGCTGTGGTAAAACAGCTACAGAAAGGAATGGAGAAAGGGGAGAAGTAAGAAAGAAATCCTGCAGCTGTGTCTAGTGAAATTCTGAAATGCTGAGAACAAACTGATGACACAAAATTGCATGGAAGAAAGTAAAGCCAAGCAAGGGGGACAAAAAGCCCAGAAGAAATAAGACAGAAATAAGCAGATAGGGATGTGTGGCTGCAAGATGGAAAGATTTTTTTCTGCCATCTGAAAAGGCTTAGGAAAAGAAAATAATCACATAACCTGGGAAAGTATGTTGGCTTGATGGGAAAGGCATCAGCTGAGCCCACTGCAGGCTTTGTTTTTGCTGTTTGATGCACTGAGAGGTTTAAATTCAGCATCAGGGATGGGATCCATAGAAATGTGGGTTCCTCACTTCCTCTGCCTGGCTTGGACAAGACTCAAATGCTTCATTTAAGCTTTGGAAGGAACAAACACTGTGAAAGGGAATGGAACAATTATCCAGGGGAAGGTCTGAAGAAGAGGTGCTTGACTGGATTAAGAGTCTGAAAGAGAGGCTAAAAGCTGCATTTCTGGCTAAAAAGAGGAAAGGATTGGCATTAGAGATTTCTCAGGTATCATCTGGCCCTGAGTGCAGGCTTTATGTGAGAGGACCCATAAAAGAGCAGGATGTATATAACAGGTGGCAAAAATATAACATGCCTTTTATTTTGGGCTCTATCTGGGGGAAAACCCATTGATTTTAGGTGCTGGGACGTGCTGCTGCTGCCAGAGGCAGGCTGGGCTGCAGCACTTGGCCACCCCAGCCCTCCAGCTGCAGCTCTGAGGGGTCACCAGGCAATTTTTTGTTTTCCAGTGGTGTAAGAGCAGCAAGAAATAAGCATGGCTGGGCCAGCAGCACTCCACGAGAGGGCAGAGCATAGCTGGAAATTCAGCTGCAGCTGGAAATCCACTGCCACAGCCAGAGCTAGCTCCTTGTCCTGCATCACAGCTACAGAAAATGACACCTGGAAGGTGGGAAAAGGGGGAAAAGGAGGGACATGTCTGCTAGTGTGGGTCTGGTGGGAAAAAACCTCAGAGATTTCACCAGGATTTCAGCAAGTGGGGGAGAGAAATTGGTTCCCATGCTATGGAACATAAACACACACATAACACAACATACCTCATATGTAACTCAACATTACTCATGCAAATCATAACTGGGAGAGTTGGACAGAAGGGCTGAAACACTCAGCAGTGTAATTTACACACACTATAGGATCATGGAATTGTTCAGGTTGGGAAAAAAAACCTTTAAGGTCATGCAATCCACCCTCACTGCATTGATGCTCCTCACACAGAGCCATTGGCATCATAATCCCTCTCCTTTCTCCTGCATGATCCAACCAGAGGAACTTAAACTCACTCTGATCCTCCCAGCTGAATTCAAATCCCTTCTCAAACCTCAATGCAGTTTTGAAGGTGCCAAGTAAAAATCCCACTCCCTTGCTGTGAGTGGCAAATGTAAACCCAGCTCCTCTTAGTTTATAATTTCAGTGCAATATTCAGTTATCCTGTGTCAGGATAACCATAAAATCAAATAATCAGATTAATGAGATAATCAAATTAATGAGATAATCAGGTAATATCAGGAAAAGGACACATGAACAATTCATCCCCACTGAAAATTCCTCCTGTGACAGTGGCAGTGACCTCTCAGCAGCCAGCTCAGTATTCACTGAATTATTAACAGCATTTCCTAAGTGCTCTGTGCCTCACAGTGATATTGTCACTGCATTTTTTGCTTCAGTAGTACTATTAATCCATGAAAAAAGTTTCTTGGACCGAAAAAAATTGAAACAACACCTACTAAAGTGGCAAATAGGAGTCAGTCCTTGACGGTGCTGTGTCATACAGGGTGAATCCTGGAATGCTTGTTCCCAGTCCAAAGCCAAATGAGCAGGAAGCCTGGCCTGTTCCAATGTTAATGTGCCTTCCCAAAAGTGGATTAAAAACTCTTTCACTTCGGCAGGTGGTGCTGCAGAGCAGTCCTGTCATTGTAACCATGCCTGAGCTTTTGTCCTGCTGCGTTGGAGAACCGAATTTATACATTTACATTGGGCTGCTCTCAACAGTTCCCCTTTCTTCTGTAGGTGCTAGAGAAGTGAATATTACCTAATGAATGCCCCAGGAGGTACCTCTTGCTCTGGAATTACAGGCTGGGGGGTGAAGGCAGCACAGCAGGAGCTAAGGCAGGTGTTTGAAACAGAACAATTCAGCAAGAAATCAGTCCTGAGCTTCTGAAGCCAGGAGGCTCAAAGCACTTGGACTAGCAGCAGTGAATGGTTGTGAGGATGATAAAACCTCAGGAGGCAGGAGCTGTAGGTGTTCAGCACTGCAGGAGGCAGGGTTTGCTGAACTTAACTGCTGCCAGAGCCACGAAATTGGGAATTTTAACACTTAAGCTGAGGAGCTGCTGTGCTGGAGAACTGAAGAACTCAGGGCAGAGAGGGATGAAAGGCTCCAAGAGCAGCCCTGGTGAGGATGAGATGATTCATTTTAGAGAAACTGAGGCTCGTGCCAGAGTGATTTTTTTCAGCTGCAAAGAGAACCAGCTAACAAGAGATGTTTTCTCACTGGTCACTGCTGTCTTGGCAGGTATCTCAGACATTTTAGACTGTCAGCCTTTAAAATCCAAAGAGCCTTCACCTGTGGGTGTTCAAAAATCTGTTATTGATCCAAGGATGACTTTTTTTTTAAGATTCACATATTCTTCATTTTTCATGTCTTCAGTATTTTCTTTACTTCCAGGAGTGCTGCATCAAGGATTTTCCCACAGACAAAAATACACCCAGCTCATGGCTGTAGTCACCAAACCTGAGGGACAGGAAGATGGTCTTGCAGATATCCCCGGATTCCTTGGGATTCAGAAGGCTTTAAGGACCTCCTCATCCCCATATCCTCCTCCAACCTCAAGGGAGCCTCTGACAGCAGCCCTGGGCTCACCTGGCCTTCCCTTTGAGGCTGGCAAACCTCAGGATGCAAACCAGCTGTGCTGGCCTGGCTTTACACCTAAACTGACATTATTCTATTGTTATTCTGAGAGTAAAATAGCACCAAAAGTTCCTTGTCTCATGAGATAACCTGGAAAAAAAAATAAAAATAAAAAGGTAACTTAGGCAGCCCAACTTACCCACACATGGCTCCAGGTGAGAGGGCTGAAGGAGAGAATTTTGTCAGGTTTGTATCCAGTTGCGGGGAGAAATTCCTCTGCTGCAAGGAACCAGCCCAGTGTTTGCTTTCTGCTTGCTTGAAAAAGGACGAGGCAAAAGAGGATATGTGGAATGTAACTGATTAGAAAAAGGAGCTTGAACAATATCCTGAGATTGTTTTGATGCATGGAGCTGTTTACAAAGCTTTGTCAAGGCAGCCAAAAACTGGTTCTCATGAAGGTGAAGAACTAAGAAAATATTGAATTTTTATTTTTTTTTAAATAAAACTGTTTTATATAGTTTGAAACATGCACATTATTATTTAGCCCCATCCAGGCCTGGGTCTCCTAACATATTTATCCTGCTTTTCCCCAGCAATTTCCACACACATGCTGCAGATTTTCTGCTTTGCCATTGAAACCATTTCCCAGAATAAGCTGGGCTGGTTCCTGGTTGTCCTTGAAGCATTTCCACCCCAGCCCAGTTTTAATGAACAGATGCAACACAAAAGGCTCAGGTTTGCAGGTCAGGTAGATGTTGATAATAATATAATTCACATAATGCCAAAGTTTTTCATGGAATCACAGAATCACAAAGTGGAAGGGACCTCAAAACCCATCAAATTCCAAACCCCACCATGATCACTGCCATGAACACATGCATTTTAAAACCCATCAGGAAAAATATTGAACTATAATTTTTTTTTTCCCCTGAACTGCAATCTCTCAGAGTTACTCCATGTTAAGGAAAATGCACACATTGAGATGCAAAGCCCTGAGGATATTATTCCAGAAAAGCATCTCTAGGTGAGTCACAACAGGAGATGCAGATGCCCAAAATGTACATGCAGTGCTGTTCATTGCAGTTTAGAAATCATTTTGCATGTTTAAAGTCAATTTGAATATGACTGTAAGGGGAAGCAGCACCAATTCCCAGCATCTACAACTTTGTTTTTGTATTTTGTTTATTTATTTATTTGTTTATTTATTTTCAGACAAACCCAGGTGTGCACTGCAGGGAACGTGGGATGGTTGGAGAGGGTGGGACAATGCCAAAGTCACCCATGGAGAGAACAACAACATCACTGGGTCTCCTCTGGGTGCTTCTTTTTGTAGGAATCCAGAAATGGAGAAACATTTCTCTGTTTGTCCTGTTCTCCAAAAAGGTATTAATCTTATTTGTCACTGACAGAAAGGCTTCCAAATATCCCTGGGTAAACCAGGATTTATAAAAAAATTAAGTAGAAAGTAGTAGAATATTTGGAACGTGACTGAAGTAAAAAATGCAGATTTTAGAGTGTTTAATACATGGAGTAAAGATAGAGGAAAAAAAAGTGTGAGTTTTTAGCTCTCCTTCTTCTCCATGATTCTACAGTTTTTAAGAACACAAAGAGTGATTGGTTGAAAGTTAGTCACAGTTTTAGTTACATATGTAGATATAGAAAACTTAATTTATAAAAACAATACCCGTGTCTAGTGTTAATTGGGTAAAAATGGATATAAAAATGAAACAATGGCGTGATTCAAGGCCCTTTTGTGCCATCAGAACCAAAGTGTGCCAGGTTATAATGATTTGAACTTCCAGGAAGTCTGGAAAGGCCTGCCCAGTCTTTAATAACATCTTAATAAACACAAGAAACAAGATCCTAACAAGCTTTGGAGTTTTCTTCCTGACCCAGAGGACTGAGATAAGGGGGGCTCACCGTGAGGAGTATCCCCAAGGAACTCAGCTCAGAAGAGACCAAGGAACCCAGTTTGAGAAGTGGACAATCAGAACAGAAAGAAAAAGTTTCACTTTTGGTGAGAAGACACTTTCTTTCTCCTGCACTGACCTGTGAGGGTGGGATGGCACAAACCCTGCTTTGCAGGAGCAGCCAGTCCCAGCTGGGGGAGGATTTTCTCCAGCGTTTGTCCCACCCAGGGCAGGTCACAGCTCAGCAGATCTGTGTCCAACACACCTGCAGGGAGCCAGCTGGCGGCTGGAGGGGCATTTCTCACACCAGGAATTTGTTCTGAGCACCAAATCCAAGCTCCAAGCGTGGGCTGCTGTCTTGGCTGTGTGAGTCAGAAGGATGGAGTGGCCTAGTTTTAGTAAAAGAGGCACTTTGGGGTGAAATGTTCAATCTTCTCACCCCTGGAAGAAAATGTCTCGTCAAAATTTGATATGCCCTTGGGATCTTGGTGTTTCATCAACAAGGCTTTTCCAGATGCATAAATAAGGAAAGACTGGAATATTACAAATTGAGGAAAAATTAAAAGTAGATCAAAAAAGAAAAAAAAAATCAAGCATTTACTCAAAATTTATAGACATTTCTATACACATTTGGGAGTTTTATCCAACACCAATACTGATGCTCTTGGAGGGAACAAAAGTTACTGGGAATTTTCCTACACCACTTCTCCTTTCTCCTTGGGGTACTTCACAACATGAGCTTAGAGCTGAGCTCCTGAATGTGTTTCTGGGATAAATTCAGTGGGCTGTAGGACATAGGTCACCTCAGATGGGGTTTTAGGGAGCCTTCAAAACTGAGCATCCATTTATATGGCAACCTTTCATTTCATGGGATGGGAGTTGATGACCCAAGTGGTCTTTTTCAGGTCCTTATTAAAGAAAATTAGTGAAAGAAATTCTTGCTGTTCTGGGGCACTTCTTAATTGCTAGGATGAAGCTCTTATATAATAAGGAGAAGATTTTAATTGGTCATAATAATGTAAAAGAAGGTTTGATCTCTTTGTACTCATCATCCACCTCCCTAGTGAAAATAACAGCTTTTCTCTTTACGAGAGCAATAGACAAAAATCACTGTTTGTGGTGAGGTTTTTTTCAGTCTAGCTATACAGAAAGTCCAGTTATACAATGTTCCATCCCTGGAAGTGTCCAAGGCCAGGTTGGATGGGGTCCTGAGCTCCTGATCTAGTGGGTGATTTGCCTGCCCATGGCAGGGAGTTGGAACATTGAGCTTTAATGTCCCTCACAACCCAAACCATTCTGTGATTCCATAAAAAAAGTCATTTTCCATTTTACAAACTGCGTTTCAACCTTTTAAGAAAAGAGTAAGAGAGATTTGGGCTGCTGAAATTCTGTAGGGCCTCTCAAACACTGCATTTATCCCTTTGCTCTCTTTTCCAACCTTCCCAAACATCCTTGAAATTATTCAGATTCCCCCATTTCTCATGGCCCTGCAGTGCTGCTGGTTGGGCTAACAGCAAATGAGAGAGAGGCATTATCAGCTGCAGGGTTGTTACCCCAGCCCAGAAGACAGGAAAAGCCCAGGCTTCTGTTAATAGATGCTCTGGGGTGGATTAGAGTGAAAGGACACTGAAGGATCAGTGTTTGTAAATATACAAATGAATGGTTTATTGTAGAAAAATTGGGTTGCACAGGAAAACGGCTACAGAGCTGTCTTGGTTGTTGTTATCCTAGGAATGTGACAATATAAAAGCATAAAAATATCACTTGTGAAAATGTAGAAGAAGGAAAGGATGAGAACAGAAAGATCTCACCACTCCTAAGCCTGGTGACCAGACCTGTGGCAATTTTGATGGGTGCTGGTCAAAGCCACGGTTGCAGTCTGGATCCATGGGGTGGTGGGAGAAACCCCAAAGAAGCAGTGGGCAGGAAGCCCCAGGAGCATCTGTGGGGTTTGTGTTACTCAGGTTAAATGGGAACACCCAGGTGCCTCCCCTGGAATTTCAGCTGGAGGATGGAATGGTGTGGAGCAGACACTTCAGGAGTCACTGACACCTCCTCAGGTGACACAGCTGATGCCACATCAGGCTGTGACCCATCATGGCCCATCAGCAGAGGGGAACACCTTCAGGAAATGTGTGAATTTACCACAGCTGAGTTCACTGATAAGGACAAGGAATCAGCTCTGCCTTCCCTTATCTCGTTCATCACCAGCTCTGCTCTAACTGGGCTGTGCTCTGCACCACTCTGCAAAGGATGGATTCAGCCAAAGCATCAGCAGGACTTTCATTCTGCACAGGTACCACAAATATCAGCTTTACTGAGCGCTCCTGCACAAGGTTCTTTGTTCTTGGACCATGGTGTGTCTATGAGACAAAAAAAAAATCTCTAAAAAGCATTTAATAGGAAATTCTATACTTTCAGATCATTCCAGTTTAATTAAATGAAAAAAATATTGTGTGAAACATGTGAACTGCTGCTAATGCCACGTATTGAAAAATGCAAAGTCCAAACCCACAAAATATGAGGCTAATTGAAATAAAACATTAGGGCTTTTCCTGAAACTTGCATTTCCCTGCTTCTTACTCTATTTTCATGTTTTCCTTCCCAGCCACGTAGGCTAGAAATGAGCCTCTTTTTAAAAGAAAGCTGAGACTCTTACACATTAAATAAGTTCAGCTGACAGAGCCCTAAAGAAAATAAATATTCCTAACCAGGTGAGTTGTAATAAAGTCTCCCATGGCTGCTGGGAGTGCTGGGTGTTTCTCCTGGTGCCTGGCTGATCTCCAGCCCTCTGCCAGCTCAAGGCAAACATTGAGAGACAACAAACTCCATGGATTGGCCTCATTTTTGCCTCATTATTTACCCCCTTATTGCTGCAGGTGATTTGGTTATTCAGGTAGAGCTCCTTGAAAGCCAAGCATTTGCATTCATCTATTTTCACAAGATTCTGCTCACACTTTGACCCTAAACCAACACATTTCTGTGCTTTGACCGTGACAAACACTACATAAATAAAAAATGCATTTTCTGTTCTAACACCTGAGACTCAGGAAATACCAAATCTATGCTGAGCTGAAGGAGGAGGAAGTGCCAACACAGGAAAATAGAGCAGGCCTTGAATCAATTAGCACCACATGGTTTTATTTAATGCATTTATTATGGTTTCTACTCAAAAGCTAGCCCTTGCCCAGTTACATAAAGCTATCATTTTCTGGATGGCAGGACTGGAACTGTCTTTATAAAATCTGATATTATTTTGGTTCATTATTCCAAGAAAAGTTACTCTTTACTTTTAACCCCAAACCTTACTTTATATCATTGCTCCTTCCCAGTCCCCCATGAAGGGAGGAGCTGGTGAAGGATGTGCTGAGTCTGGGAGGGAAATCCTGAATTATTGGCACTGAGGAGCTGATATCAATGTACAGCCACAGATCTGTGTCAGCTGAAGGTCCAGGCTTGGGGATGTTCCTGTATCCTAAGAAAATAATAGAGCTCATTGTGTTCCTGCCCTCCTCTTCTTATTTCCTCCAACTCTTCCTTGTTTATCCCAAAGTTTTGTTGCCACTTCTCCCCTTTTAACACCAATTCCCATAATCAGTTACATCATACTTATTTTGGGGTCTGTACTGTACATATAATCTCAGAATATTCATTGCCATGTGTTTTCTATATAAAATGCCAAATACTTCTCTAAACTTCGGCTTATGTGAAGAATAAAAGGAATAAAGTCAGATGGTTAGAAATTTCAAAGTTAGGTTTAAAAATTAAAGGAAGACTATACACATATTTTTTTAAAAAAAAAAAAAAGGAATAAATCAACATTTGAACACATCCTCCTGAAATCTCCTGTCTCCTCGCTCTGGTTCATGGTTAAACTGTCAAAACACTCTACAAAATGATCTGTGGATCTACTTTCTTTGCAAGCTGACATTTTACAGGTGGAAACAAGCACAGAAACAGCAGTTTGTGTTGCTGTTCAATATAGGACCAGTTCCACTGATTTCCAAGGTGTTACCTGAGCAATGTAACTTTTTGATATAAATATATGTTGGTTTTTTTTTTAGAAAAAATGGAAAATTTGAATTAAAATGTGAAATGAAATCTCTGTTCCAATGAAAAACACTTTAAGGCCTGACACCACTCTGCCTCATGCCTGACAGTGTAATACACTGAGACCTTATTATTGAGAAATTATTTACTTAAATCACCACAGAATCACAAATAACTGCAAATAAAGTACTTGAAGTTTTAAAGTATTTGGGGCCAGAACTACAACTGCAATGGCCTGAGTTTTGAGTCCATGGTTTCACTTTAAGTTAGTTAAACAGAACATGAGTTAGTTAAACAGAACAGTGGGGTTTTGAGCATATTTTCTTTGGGAATTCCTGCAGTAGTTACTGTGGAACAGCACATAACATAATCACAGCCTTCCAAGTGTTAATTATTCTAAAAAGCAGGATAAAGATTATGTTCCTGACACGCAGCCAACTTGGAAATTACCCTCTTATTAAAGCTCTAACCTGAGAAGAAAAATCCTGTGACTCAGGATTCATGAGAACATTAAGAAATATAGTGGGATTTTTTCTACTTTTTGTTCCCTCTTTCCTTCAGGGGTAGCAATAATAACAATAACAACAACACAGGTTTTACCATATTTAAAACTGAATATCTTTCCTTGGTTGCAAGATAATGACTTTGCTTACCTTGCCTGGAGTCAGCATGGCATTTTATAATTTTTATTAGTGTTTAAGGTTAATCATCTTAATGTTGGTTTTTTTAATCAGAAAATTGGACTAATTTTACTTCTTTTTGATGAAAATCCAGATGAAATCAGTGACACGTATGTCACTGACTGCAGCACTGTAACACCACAGGATGCAGTTTGTTCTCCACAGACAGCAGCATCTTCTGCTGGGCACCTCAGACACTGCAGGGCTCAAACTGAGGAAGGTTTTGGTTCCTGTTTTTAGGGGAACCAACCAGGATCAGGATTCAAACCTGCACAGATTGAGGAATGCCACTGAAATCTCGCTGCTGGGCTGAACTTATTTGTTTTTCTTTGCTTAAAGAACATATCTGGATGTGCTTGTTGTTGCTGGGATAACCTCTGGAAAGCCTAAACAGACTGCAAGCAACAAAACATATTTTATTAATGTACCGTGGGTTATTACCAAGGAATGGTAGCAAATTCAGAAAAATCTGTTCTGATTTAAATTAAATAAACAAGCCGGGTTTGAGATTTGAAAAAGCTTTTCAATAATATTTCTGCCTCAGAATGTGCATTTTTTCATGCTGATAGATATGAGGAATAACCCTATGGAAGATGAATGTAGGGGGAGAATTTAGGAAAGGAATCTGAAGCAGAAACCACAGGCTCACGGTAAAGAGGAAGTGTCTGTTGTATCTTGAAAGTGAAATTTATCTGTTACACTGACATTTTGAGGCTGTAGTTAGAGGTCCTTTGAGAGTAAATATTATTACACAAAGAAAAAGAAATGGTAGGGTCCTGACAACACAAGTTGCCAGCAATTTGATTCATTGCCTCAAGTAATTCTTGCATGTAAACAGAAGCCCCCCAAGCCCACTCCCACACACTGCTGAAAATGTGTTCTGTGTCTTGTTTTGTCAGCTGGATGAAAAGCCATGCCACAGTTTGTTTAAAGAAAAAGCTTTTTATTTCACAAAACATTCTCCTCAGGAAGCCACCAGAGACCAGCCTGTAGAGCAGAAAGTACAACAAACAGATCCAGGGTAATCCTTACCCTGAGAATTCCAGGGTAAGCAAAATACATTTTCTAATGTAAAAAAATCTCTGCCTTCCTTGGACATGATGTGTGATGAACCCACCATGGATTTACCTTCTAAAATATGAACAGGGATCTTCAAGAAAAGAAATTTTAATTACTGTTTATCCTCTTGAGTGTGTTCTGGGGGTGTTATTGATTAGCTGTGTTTTTGTATCCACATCAAGAGTGTTTGAATTCAGAGATATTCCCACACAACCTTCCTTTTGTGACAATTCTAGATACAGAATCACAGAATGTTTGGGTTGGAAGGGACATTAAAGCTCATTTAGTGTCACCCCCCTGCCATGGGCACCTTCCACCATCCCAGGCTGCTCCAAACCCCAATGTCCAACCTGGCCTTGGACATTTCCAGGGATCCAGGGCAGCCACAGCTGCTCTGAGGACCCTATTCCATGGAAAAAGCTCTGCCATTAATGTACTGGTGACATTTTCCTGGTGAATTGTGATTTCTTTGCCTTTAAATGCTCCCTACTCCACATTTTTGCGTCCCCATCCTGGCTGGGATCTGTCAGACACATTTCAGACTCATCCTTTACCGCTCAGTGGGGAGGGTAAAGAAAAGTCAAACCAGCCAGAAAATTCCAGCTCCTCCAAGAGAACAGTAAATAGGACACCCCAACTTGAATTACTCTGCTGGATCTTGGGAACATTTTGAATACTTCTGGCTTGGTGCTGTCCCAAAAAATCAAATTTGTTCAGACACATTCATTTAAATAAACAGAGAACAATCCATTTCATTTCTAACTGGAGCAGATCAAAAAACACTCTCACATCTATTTTTCTTGTCCAAGTCCCAGACAACATCCCTCAACTTTGTCTTCTTGGTTTTGTGAGAATGAAATCTGGCAAAGAGTGAAAAGCAGCCAAATATGGAATGAATGTTTTTCAGGGAAGGCAACTTTAACAGTCAATCCATGATAACTCCCTGAACTACTGTCTTCTTAAACCCAGAGGAAAATGTTGTTACATAGTAATTTTCTACAGATTTTTTTAAAAAGTGATATATAAAGCCAGTGAACATTGGCCTTTGACAATTTTATCCAAATTCTGTCATTTTAAAATATGCTTTTGATCCACTCTGAAAGTGGAATCATGTGAATAATCTCTTATTAAATTAAAATATTATTTTTGATGAAAATTAGTGTTTCCATTCATTTTTTTTTAGTTCTTTCTCTCTTTTTCTACAATTGGCTCAAAGATTGTAAAGGCAACTCAGCTTGTGGGCTGCATGGGCTTTGTCCCAAGACAGAGTTCTGCCAGCTTATTATTCCAGTAAAGAATTTATATTAGAATATAAGGTACAGACAGGCCAAAAGAACTTGATTTTGATGTTTCTGAAGAAAAAAAAAATCAGATGACAAGTCATCCAGGCTAAAGAACAATGACCAGACTGAAAGGAAAAGTTTTTCCCTGTTCCACCTGGGTAAAAGCCTAAGATGGTGAGGATTTGCATTCAGCAGTTTCAAAGCACACTCATTTTTGGTTGGGTTTCTTTGCATAAAAGTCTGAATGTTCTGCAGAGAGATTGAAGTCAGCGTCTCACTGAGCCTTTTTCAGCAGCAGTCTTTGCCACCATCTACTGAGGGGGATTTTCAGTGCCAGGGAAAGCAGGAGATTGCAATCAAACACAGCACTCTCCAAAAAGGCAGCTGTGATTCCTCCCCTCGTTTCTGAACCTGAGATTGATCCATTTTCCCCTCATTTGCCCAGGGGAGAAGTCTCCTGACTTCTGTAATTAAAACATTTTGACCAGAGGATGGGAGAGAGAAGAAAACAGAGACAGAGGAGGTAATTTTCCTAACCTTTATTCCTCTATTCACATGGAGACCCTGAGGAGACCTCAAAGCCCCTTCCAGCACCCAAAGGGACTCCAGAAGAGCTGGAGAGGGACTGGGGACAGGACACAGGGGATGGCTTCCCACTGCCAGAGGACAAGGATAGATGGGATTTGGGAAGGAATTCTTGGCTGTGAGGGTGGGCAGACCCTGGCACAGGTGCCCAGAGCAGCTGGGGCTGTCCCTGGATCCCTGGCAGTGCCCAAGGCCAGGCTGGACATTGGGGCTGGAGCAGCTGGGACAGGAGAAGGTGTCCCTGCCATGGCTGGGGTTGAAACTAAATAAACTTTAAGGTCCCTTCCAAAAGATTCTGTGATGATATAATTCTATAAAATAATTTAGATGATATAATTCTATATAATTCCCACCTTCCCATCACAAGCTTCAGCAGGATCCCAGCATTTCTCCCAAACCACACCAAAGCACCTTTCAACCCAACAATGTCAGCACACAGAGCCCTCTCCTCTGTCAGTGTCACCTCCACAGAGCTCCTGTGGTGGGACAGGTTGGGGGACAACCTGCTTGGTTTTATTTTATTTTATATGGTTATTTATTTTAAATGGTTTTATTCTGCACCTTTGTGACACTCAGGGAGACAAAATCAAGCCAAAAGTCTTGTTCATTCTTAAATGAATTCTTGAATTCTTGGGAATTTCTCTGAGTGCACGTGGGTGAAATCATCAAGTCTCAGATCAGCACCTCAATCCTTTGGCATGGGAGAGGCATTTCTTGGCAGTTCCTGGTATTTCCATGGCATTCCATGGCATTCCATGGCACAGATGGTTGATAGTGATGACCAGAGCAGCACAAGGTTGACAATGGATATAAAGAACTGTTCCCTGTACATTTCAAAACCTGTGCCACTTAGACAAAAAATTGCTATTTTCTTTCACACTGACTGATTCCAGAGAGTCCCTGGAGCCTGCTGGGTCCCCAGGCTGGTGAGCTCATGATACTTTTAATAATCAGCATTTATTTCCGTGTGGCTGGGCTGATAGACAGACTGACAGGATTTACCTTCAGGGCAGAAAAGGCTCTGAAACTGTAACAGCAGCTTGGAGGGATTGATGTGGAGTGGTGCTGGTTCCCAGCCTGCAGGGGCAGGATTGCTCCATGCCAGGGCAGGATGAGAGGTGGGCTGAGAAACTCAGCTAGAAAGAAACCCAGTGTTTCTATTTTATTTATTTTTTTAGCTTTTTTTTTGTCCCCAGGAAATGAGATCTCTCAGCTGGGGGGTGTTTTGCTGGCAGGTGTTCAGAACAACAAATGGGATTATTTCATTTATTTTACTTTTTGTAGTTTGGGTGCTTTAAATCAACAGATTTCTGTCCATCACAGGCAGTGCAGTGACATGGCTCAGCAGTGACAGCCACTCTGGGACTCATGCCAGTGTCATTTGGGGGTGTCCAAGCCACCACAGACATCAGGGGGATCAGGGGAACCCTCAGCCCAGCCACTGGGACCCCATTCCAGACCTCACAAGAAGGGGGCTCCTGAACACCCATGACAAGCTGTGAGGGACACTTCTGTTTTCTCCATCCCCTCTCTCTGACTTTGTGCCCAGCCCTGGCTGCTGGAAGCAGAAAATTTCCTTTCCCCCAATTTGCTCCTTCTAATTGCCACCGTTTTCAGCACGAGAGTTTCAGTGTTAATTTGATTTTCGCTTCAGCCTCGCTGTTTTCTTCTAATCCCCTGAATTCCCTGAGCTTTCCATCCTAGCAGGGCTGTTGGATGCTTTGTTTCTGCTGGTAAATCTAAATTATATTCCCTAACCCCATTTGTATGGAAGATTAGTAGGAAAGCAGGCTGAGGAGAGGGGGTAAGACAATCAATGAATTAACCTCCTGGTTGAATGCCACAACATGTGACAGGACAAATGCATCATGGTTTAGAAATACAAATTTCAACAAAGGGGATTAGTGCAGTTTATGCAAAAATAACCCCAGAATGTTTGCTTTTAAAAAATGATGCCCCAGATGGATTCAGCCTCTGGAGCTTCAGCAATGTGCCTGCCACATGAAAAATGTGCTCTCGTGGAGGAGTGGAGACTCCAGGCTCAGTATTGACTGAAATTTATCAGCATATTTCAGAGGCAGCAGAGGGTTTATTTTGTGCTGACAACTGGCTGAAAACAATATTTAGTTGCTTCCCAGCACTGAGCAGAGAGGTGTGTGGGCAAAACCGCGTGTAAAGGTGGGCAAGGTGGAAAACCAAATCCTTCCTTCCAAGTCCTAGAGGAGGCAGATCACTGCTCACCCTGCAGGAGCAGCTCTGGCACGGGAGATTTGATTTGTGTCTGCCTGTGGAATTGGGAAATCAGCCATGGGACAGCTGGAGTCTGGGAGACTTCAGTTCTGCATGGGGGGAGAAGCTGCTGATCCCTGGGGTACCTGGAGCAGCTTCTTGCTCTTTAATGAGGGAAGAGCATCCTGCTCCTTTCCTCACACTCTTGAAGAGGAGACAACTTAAGAGGATGAGTGAGGATCACAGATTTGCTGTAAATCTCCCCATTTTCCTGTGGGTAGACCAGCTGGGGCCAGGAACTCTTTCTGAGGACACACAATTCCATATTTTCCATCCTGGATTGCCTCCTGGCATCCCTTTTGGCAGGCTCACACTTTTCCTTCAGCTGTGTTTAAACTGTCTCACAGGTCAATGAAACAAGAAATTAGGTTGAGGGACAACCTCCAGCTTGCAGGAAAACCCCTTAGGATTTTACCATTCATTGACTGGCACAGACTTAGTTATATTTTAAAATGGAAATTTTGTCAATTAAATATTTCTGCAACCCAGGAAACATCGACTAAAATTATTCTTCTGGTCTGAGTGGAAATAAAGCACTTTATTAGAAAAGCTGCACTCAAGTTCTGCTTTAGAGTGTATGTACTTCTCCTGTGTATGAGAAAAACCTCAACCACCTATAGATACAGCAAAGGCAAAATGTGGCAGAAAATACAAGATAAAACTCATGGTTTAGATTTACACTGAGATACAGCATCTGGTGATTTAATCTAAATGAAAGCTTTTTGAAAAACAGAGCAGAAGGACAATGACTTTTCTATATTTTCAAAATAATTTCATGAATCAATTAATAATACAATCGAGATTATCCTGACAATTTAGGAACTGTTTATTTTCACTACTTACAATGCAAAAAATAAAAATCTGGCATCTTCCTTAAGTCATATTTTCTTGTAGCAAACACATCTGTGGTTCATACGGACTAAGGGAGCAGACAAAACTGAGATTAAAAACACTGAATAAAAAGTTAATCTTGTTACTTAACAACTTCATAATAAAGGTCATTGCTGCTCACATGACACTCACTATTAAGTATAAAAAGTGTTTTAATTTGGGACCTTTCTCCTCACCCGGGAAGTGCTACAGCATGAAGACACCAAACTAACCCATGTTATGTGCTCCACTCTTTTGCAGATCGACCCTAAAGAAAGAATTTCTCACTTAAAGGGAGACTAATTATATGACCTTTGCATTTTGAGGATCCATCTGGAGAATTTTAATCACTCAAGACAGCATGAATGGTTCAAGTCAGCTCTACTTACAATCAATTACAACACACAAGCAATTTTATCATCTGCACGAGCCAGAAAAGAGGCACCTTGATAGAAAAAAATTTCTGTTTACATTAATTCTGTAATACATCTTAAGATTTATCTTTTCCCTGATTGCAATCAGGAGATCAGGATACAGCTCTGATCAATATATAGTAGCAGGGACAAGGTTTGGACAAGCTGGGATCGAGAAGCAGTGCAACACATTTTCTAGCTCAAGAAGAAAGAAGTCTATTGACTTTTGAAAAAATAAAAAAAAATAAAAAATATTAGTGGGATATGATGCACTGTGCTCTTTTACACAGGAGACCAGAGCCATGAAACTCCCAGAGATGTTTTGTAAAGTCATCCTCAGCAACACCGTACCTTTGGACAGAGAAACACAGCCAGGGGGGAAAGGCAAAGAAGGAGATGGGGTGGGTAAAAGAGAGGCACTGAATGGAGAAAGAGAGGTTGGGATGGCAGTGGAAAAGTGCAATAGAAAAGTGCAAGTGTTCTGAAATGCTTGTGCCTTCCTCAGCTCTGTGGAGGTTTTATTATGTGCATTTCTCACAGTCATTAACAGCCATCAGGCTCTGGAGAAAAGCCCTGCATGTTTTTCTGTGGACCTGCCTGCTGAAGAGCCCAGTCAGATCACTTCTCCCCTTTCAAAATGTAGATTAGATCAGAGAGAACTTGATTATCTCTGCAACTTGCAAAGATGTTTTCAATGCAAACAAGAGGCTCTCAATCTTCACTTTGTTAAGCAGAACAAATGTGAAGTTTCTCATTATAAGGCATCTCTTCTAGGCTTTTAAATTATGTATTGCTTTTTAAAAGTTCTGCTTCATTTCCTATCCTACTGCCAATTCCCATTAAAGTCAGAGCATCAAACTACCACTGAAGATCCTGGCTGAAGAATTCACAGGTTTCACCAGTGATTGTCACAGTTCTTTTCAATAATCTTTATCTTCTTACACCTCACATTTGATAATATCCAGCTGCCTCATGGGCTGAGATTCACTGAATTTTAACTGTTAAGCTTATTAAAAGATATCACTGCTATGGCTACTACTCAACAATGGGTTACTGTGGGTTTTCTGTGCCATTGCTCTGTCAGTAAAGTTGTTTCTTATTAAAACACTGCAAGTGGGGATGTGTAGAAGGCAAAGGCTCTTTTACAGAAATGCAAAGAAACCGCATTCTTTAGTTCAGGAGCAGTTCAGTAATTTTCCCTAAAATACTAACCCAGCCTCCTTGTACTTATAAAGATGAATAGATTTCACTGCTGAATATCAGAGAAGCAAATATTGACTCAGTACTGACTCACAGACAAGAAAACATTGCAGAAGGACAAATCAAATTGTTGGCATCATTGGGAGCTTCAGACATAGAAACTCTTGCCTTGCCATTCCACTAATGACAAATACCAGTTTTAGCAAGCACAAGGCAGGTCTGTATCTCCAGGATGAATGAACTGAATATTGCAATATGAAATTGAGCTCAGCTCAGAAATGAGAGTTATCTCACCATTGAGACATGGCAGATCCTTAAACCTGGGCTCTTGTGGTGTCTTTGCTTCCCAGAGGGATCCAAGACCAAGGGAAATGTATTCCATGATTCCTCTTGGACCACAGATCCTGAATCAAATCAATAGCTCATCTTTGAGCTTTGAGTAGAAGATTTTATATACATGCATAATTCCAGCTGGTTTTTTTTTGCCAGAGATCCTTTGTTATTTTCTTAAATATTATTAGATCAGCCACAGGGAAAAAAAAATATTAGGAAAACATTTGGGAGATTTTATTTCAGGTCTTGATTTTCACCCCAGTATCTGAAGCTGAACAAAACCATTTCCCTTAATTTCAAATCACATCATTATTTGCATCACATCACATCACATTTCAGACAAACTGACCCAGAGCCTGACAAAGTCTCCTCCTCCACATGGTTTTTCTGTTCTCTTCTTTTCTGCTGAGAACATGAGGAGGAAGGACACAGATACCTACAGACAATCCCTGAAAATTCATGTGGAAGTGATCTGGAGGATTATTTCTTCACCTGCCCACTGTCCTCTTTGCTGTAAGAACTTTCCAAAGCACATTCCAAAGCTTTCTCCAGCTCTGCTACGATGCTGGTGACCTGGAGTGGCTGTGGAGCTTGGCCCCTGTGGAGTCTGTGGGGTGGAAGTCTGGGGAAACTTGGTACCAGGTATCTGCATAAATATGGAGACACCAGCAGCAAGAACTGGGTGGGATATCCCCTAGTACAGAGCACCAAACCTGTTCAAATTTCAGGAGATGAGCACTTCCCCTTACTGAACTGAAATTACCACGAATGGCTTAGGGAAATCTATAGTAGGAGTAAAAAATAGTAACACACTGCTGACCTGAAATGCATTATGGTTTTATTTCCAGAGACAGACTCTGCTATCAGATGACAACAGACATGAGTGAAGCCAGTAGGTGGTTAAAAACAGCATTTATGGGATAAACATCACCCAGGCCTTCTGCCCCTATTGCTGATGATGTGGGAAACATGCTGGTAGGGCTGGGGGCCTTACAGAATTTTTAGCTCTATATTCCTGTATGGGAGGAAATTAAATATTTTTCTGTCGTGGCAGCTGTAGAAAATGCTTAGATGTACCCTTCAATTTCCTTCATCTATCAGTTCAGATTGTTTTTAAATGGGGATCATAGGGGAGCCATATGCTCAGAGACATTCTCAGTACACTGTTCAGTCGAACAGAACTGCACTTGCTCCTTAGCAGGCTAATTTTTCACTGAAATGATGTTTTCTGATGGAGTTTCCCAGCAGTTGGTGGCCTCTTCATTGTGCAAGGGCCATTTCAGCGAACTCCAAGCTCTTATGGCAGAAAATCTCTTCCCACATCCTTCTAATTGCTGCAGACCTCTCCAGATGCAGCTGATGCACACAGGTTTTGAGCAGTGACAAGATCAAAGCAGAAGATTGTTGTGAGATGCTGCATTCATTATTTGAAGGAAGTCTTTCCTTTGTCACAACACTCATAAACGTGGCTGGATCTGCCTTTTGCTCCCAGAGGGACAGTGGTCCCTTCTCACCCCTTTGAGAGCTCAGCAAAGTCTGGGAGCTCCCCCCTATCATTCCCTTTAATCTGTAAGGTTTTCTCAGTGGGATTCAAGCTTTGCAGAATTCAGATTTTGAAGAAGATCCTGCCTCAGATGCCTTGGTGTTTGAAGAGCTGCACCTTTTTTTTTTTCCAAAAGGAGCAGCTAGCTCTGAGAAGTTGCTGGCACTGAAATTCCCACAGTTATGAGAGATAAATACTCATAAATGCCCTTTTTTGTTTTTTCCCCCCCCTCAGCCTTTTATTGCTTATGAAGGAGGCCCTGGAAACAAAAGGAGGGTGAATTACGATGAGATAAAATGATTAAAATTCGATAAGAATGAAGTTTTTTACAGTGAAGTGGTGAAGCTCTGGAACAACTCCCCTCATCCCTGGAAACATTGGGGTTGGATGGGGCTCTGAACAGCCTGGTCTGTGGAAGGTTTCCCTGCCCATGGAAGGAGGGTGAAGACAGGATAATTAAGTTTCCTTCCAGCACAAACCATTCTGTGATTCCATAAACCTGTTCATTTTCAGGGATGTGCAGCCAGACCCTGTTCCTGGGGCTCTTTCTTGGAAAGGAGCAGGTTCTGCATGAGGCTCAGCCCAGAACCTGGGGGCTGAAAGGTGGCATCACCTCCAAGGAGGGGGAGAAGGAGTGGTTTTAAAGGCTGATGGAAATGCCAGCACTGGGCATTGCATAAATATCACCTGCTGCTTTCTGGGAGTGTAAATCAAGACTGGATCAATTCGGAATAAGAGATAAAAGGTTATAAAGTGCTGTACCTGGAAGGGAAAAAAAGCAAGAACTCTATTTCTTTTGCTCTCTGCAGCCTCTAGTAACAGCCCCCAGCATGGGAGATATTTTATAGAACAACATCTGGAGTGCAAACAAACCAACAATTTACACAGGGGCATGTGAAAAGGTTTGACATATGGTATTTATTTATGAAATTCAAAGAGCTGCCTGTATTCAGTTTACATTCAAATATTCCCTGTGTCCCACAAAGAGACCCCACGTGTAGGCTGAAATAATTTCGCTGTATTTACTCATGATGCTGAGCTAAGTAATCTCTACTTGGCAGACTCAGATTGTGCAGACATTAATCACTATTTTCCCCATAGAATAGATGGATGCAGCAATGTTTTTTTACAATAAATATCAGCAACAAATTCAGAACTGAGAATAAAAAACTCACTCAATAAAATGTGAAAATTCTGTGAACAGCATTTGCATCAAAACAAATTTCTAGAATACCTACATATAAAATGCAAGAATTAAAATCATATTAATCACCTCAATCCTCAACTCTTACTACTTCTCATGGGGGAATAAGAGGCTGTAAATTTGGAATGGATTGTTATGATAATCCATTTTGATCTACTACATAACAGCGTCTAGAAGGAGTGTTTTATTAGGTTATTTCTACAGCAAAATTCACTTTTCAAGACATTCTCACTTCTCTATCACATCTGTCAGCAGCTGAGCTGTTCCAATAAAGTTTAGCCTTGCTGTTTAAATTCACAGCTCATTTCTGTTCTGCTTTTAATTTGTTTTATCAGTTAGTTTCAGCTACTAGGGCTGACAATTCCATCATTTGCTGAGCCAAAAGAGCCCTCTGCTGTTGGAGACCTATTTCCACCCAGGGGACTTCTAACTCACAGCCAAGAGTCCAGTTTCATAGTGCAGAAAAACAAGTTTTTAAGCCTTTGGAAGGCAGAATTTCTTATGCTGGCAACCTTCTCGTGGCTGTGTTCTGAAACATTTCTAAAAGCTGCCAAGAAGTGTGTGGGTTGGCATTGCAAACACTGGCATTTCAGCTGTGGTGGGATTCAAAAATACCTTCTCCCCCGTCTCCCTTCCTCAATCTTTTGAAGTCTCAGGTTTCACCTTGAACTCGTTATTTTTCAAAATAATATTGAGAGAAATGGCTCAGGTTGTAATGTTGTGTTTAGTGAGAACCAGGCAGCCACAAGGTGTGGATTTTGACAGAGAGAAGGGAAATTCTGTGGTGTGCTGGTTCTCTTTTGGACTGTGTGTCACAGCATCACCATTCAGAACAGGAGAAAGACATGAAGACTTAAAAATGTAAAATTACAGTGCCTGCAAATGCCACCAAAGCTAGAAACAGTCCAAAGGCTGAAACTTTCCAATTGATTGTCACAACTCCCATTAAAAATGTGGGAACAGACCTTTAACAAAAGCTCTGCCACTGCAAAGTGAGAGCAATGAGCTGGTTGAAACTCCAGGTTAATGTTCTGTGAACATTAGCTGTGAGGGTTTTCTCTATTCTGGCTGCTGCTCTTCTCACCCTGATGGACCTGGATCCCCATGGGCTTTTCTGAGGCTGCTGAATCCTGCAGAGCAATCCATGGTGAAGAAACGAGGATCCCTCCTGGTGGAGTGTCCCTCTGACCAGCACCAGCATTTAGGGGCACCTCAAGAAAGAAAAGGAAGGAGGAGTGGACAGGGCAAGCTGGCTGCAGACACATCATTAAAGCCAGTCCTTGGAGAATAAATTCACTTTGTAGAAACCAGGATTGGGTCATCTATTCCAGCCAGAATGAAATGGTAATTTTGTCTGCACCAGATTTACAGCAATTTACAGCTGCACGTGCTCCAGGCTGGCAGGATCAGTTCAAACCAGCAGGGCCAGAGCACTCAGCTGTGGCAGCAGTGATGGGGCTCAGCATGAGCCACCTTGGGGGCTGGATAAATGAACAGGGATGGTCCTGGTAGCTGCTTTTTTTATTAATTATAATGAACATTTCTGTGCAACCCCTTGTGAATGGATCCCTGGAAATGGAGATAATTTCAAAGACATGTTCAAGAAGCTGAAAGTAAATAGTCTCCCCTGAGACAGAGGCTGGCCTTGGCTCTGCCACTGTCACCAGTGGCACTACAGAAATGTCAGAGATTTCTGAAACTTTCTAAATTTTTTTAGAGATTTCTAAATCTCTACAAAATTCTAAAAGTGGACTCTGCTTTAGAGGGTCTCATGTACTAATTGATGTCCAGTTGATCTGAACCTGAACCAACCTCTCTCACCTTTTCCTGATGTTCAAAGGAGATTCCAGAGTCTCTTGGCCCAAATTGCCACAGCATGTTGATTGCAGCCATGTAATTAATTTTATTAGTGCTCTGGATGTGGTTACCAAATCCCAGTTTGATTCTCTGATTAGCCTGTTTTGTTAGGTAATTAGGTTTTTATATCCATATTGTGAGGGTGTTTTCTCTAATAAACTTGTGTTTCAACTGGCCTGGCTCATTGGATTTTGACAGAGAATATGGAGGATACAGAGATTTAAAATGACTGCTACAGATTTCTTTTCCCATATTCTTAATTTTATGAAATACAGATTACTGATGCTCTGGGTGAGTGACAGTCCATAGATTGAATTGATTTGTTAACAGCCAATACAGAATTTATGTGGGCAGATAGATCATAAGTAGTGCAGTCACCATGAAACATTATTAATTTTAAATTTTATTGCAATGGGTTACTATGTAGTGTATATTATAGTTTCTGTTCTGATTTTGAGATAGATTTTTTGCTTCATATTTTAACACAGCTACTTCTCAGTGTCTGCACAATAATACCCATGGATTTTTGGGAAAATCAGGAGGCAAATGTCCCTGGGAAGGTCCCAGTCACCCCTGCCCACATGATGAACCTACAATAACATACAAAGAGAAGAAAGAAGGGTGAAAAAAAGCAAAAAATAGATCACAAAATGAAGGAAATGATGGAAACCCAGAGGCCCTCAAAGCACAGGGTGAAATCACCCTCCTGCAGTTACTCTCCCAAGATGCTCCCTGAGCTCACTCACTGCCTGTCTGGGGGATGCAGTAACATTTCTCTGGGCATCTAAAAACTCCATTTACAGCTTAGATTAACCCATCCTCCCTGGCTTGTCACAGGATACGTGCTGGGGGGATCTGGGGAGGCAAACAGGTCTGGGCAGGAGGGATGGCTTTTAAAATTAATGTCAATACAAGCCAGAAGCAAGAAACTCCCTGAGAGAGACAATCTACCTGTAGAGAGAGGGACACACACCCTCCTCCTAATTTAGGGTCATTATTTGTACTGAGCTCATTTGCATGCTATACTTAAAGGTCAGCTTGGCTGCTGCTGCTGTTTATTTATCTAGAGATGAAACAGGAGCAATTTGAGCTAATCTGTTCTGACCACTATCATGCAAATAGAAGTGATAATCATTAACTATCCAGAGCCACACAGAAAGAAGAGTTAATTAATTGTAGGCACACACACACACACACACACACACACACACACACACACACACAGAGGTATCAACCTTTTATTTAAAAAAGCTGCATGGTGACATCAGCCCTCAAGAATGTCAACAGACATTTTAAAGAGTTTCTGCTGCTTTTGTCCAAGAGCATTCAGCTCCCCAGAGCTTCTGGAAAGGGAGTTAAATATCCAATTATAACAATTTTTACCATCCAGATCATGAGCCTATTCTTCAGAATTAGCCTGAATTAATGAAAAGTGCGGAGTAAAAAGTTACACATCATTACCAACCGCATGATTTTTCTGGACAAACCCAAATCCCCAACCTCAGTTTTAAACCTTCATTAGCAGCATTTGCAGAGGAGTTCAGGCTGCTCCACACCCACCAGCACAGCTCCTGTGTCATCTCTTCCTGGTGCTTCCTGGCCAATCCCTCTGACATCCCAAAGGACACGGGGATTCATGGCCAGCACCACCAAAAAACCAACACTGACACAGCCACGAATGTATCCACAACATGTGATGCTCTTGGGGTACCAGCCCTAAATTCAGGAACTGTGGAGCTTTTTTAAAAAGTAACTAATCCTCTACCTTTGTTTAAAAACATAGCCATGTATCATGCTTGCTATATGAAGAAATTGATACCTAGAGTACAACTCAAGTTTTTGCAGGCCATTATTTCAATGGTGTGCAATGGATTTCCCCATTAGGGAAATGTTTCACTGGAATGTTGTCATTTCAGCGAGAACTATAAATATTGGTTTTTTACCTCATTTTCTTTGGAAGGCACCTTTCTATTTGAATCAATTATAAACATATTTGGCATTTTAGGTGCTCTTTTTTTTTTTTTTTTTTCCCTTTTGTGGCAAAGGAAAACCATGATTATGCTTTATCACCAGTTTAACCAGATTTGCAGAGAGGAAACCTCAAAAGCTGCCTTAGCAGGAAGGAGGTTCTTACAATCCCTTTTGTAAACATGCCTGTAAAACTTATTGAGAGTTTATAGGTTGTAGGATCTTCAAGAAATTACAAAACAGAATGAGTGCAGATGACACTTTTGGGAAGATGCCAAGAATTTTCCTGTTTTCTCCTTCTTGGGATGAACATAATCACAATCACAATCAATGATTCATATTGTTACTTTTAATATAAATTTTAAAAAACCCAACAAAACCACAATTATCTTTGTTCAATATAAAAATGCACATGAAAGAACAAGTGAATAATGCTGTTAGCTCTCCTCAGATGTATTAAAATGCACACTTTCCAAGGAGAATAAATGGAGGAAGTGAGTTTAAAAGAGAGTTTAAGCAACATGGGCAGAGTTCAGAGCAACACTCTGCTCTGCTATTCCTCATCTTTCTGTGCTTGTGGTTGGGCCATGTGTTGTTGTAGTGCAAAGAAAGAAAAATGTGCAAGGAGCCCTCCTGTGCCTGGGGGAAAGGGAGTAACTTATGGAAAAAGTTTTCCTCTCTCTTGAGTCCTGAATATGATGTTTAAGCAGCAATATTGCTGCTTATCTGTTGAGAGATGAACTCATGTTTCTGGCTCTCCAGAATGAATGGTTTCTAACACTTTATAGAAACACAATACTGTCCATTCTGGAGAGACCATGGTCACAACTGTGCCATTTTAAAGCTTCCTTTGTAGCACAGATATTTATTTTCTGACAAGGAACTGAAAGAGAGTGACAGAGCAAGCAGAAATGTCTGTCTGTAAAGGCAGTGGCTCTTTGGGCTGATAATAAATCCTCCTGGGTTTATTCTATTTTTTTAGAGGAATAGCTATTGGAAAAACTGAACTGAGAGCACCAACACCGTAACCAACAGAACCAGGAGCCACATGAAATGATGGTGCAGGCCTGGAGGGACAAGCTACAAAATAACTGGGTTATCTGGAAGGGGATGGAGACAGAAATGCAGGGTTATCTGGAAGGGGATGGAGACAGAAATGCAGGGTTATCTGGAAGGGGATGGAGACAGAAATCCAGGGAATCACCCAGTGAGGTGGCCTGAAGGAAGCTTTTTGAGGCTGCTGGAGCCCGGAGCTGGCTGCAGGCCCCGGCACCGCAGGGCAGGGCCGCTCACGCTGCTGCCACACAGGAGCTCTGTAAACATTGTCTCATTAGAGCTTTCTGAGAGGAAAATCGCTGGGAATTAGAGCTGGGAGCGATGTTTGCAGCCAGCAGATTTCACATTCCCGGCAGGTCGAGGGAGGGATGAGGTTGGGGCTGAGTTTGAAGCCTGGCTCCTGGTGCTGTCTCTGCTGTGGCTGTGGCAGGTGAGCGAAGGCCGGGCCATTCCTGCACCAGGAAGGGCAGAAATGAGAAAAACCAAATTTTTAATTCTTCTTTAAGAAGTTTAAATCAATGACAACAGACACTCGCTTCCAATAATCTTAGAAATTGCAAGGATTTTTTTTTTTTATTTTTTTTTTCCGGTTTAATGTTTATCTGTGGAATTTGGCTCTCTGTCTGGAATTTACTGTGTCTTGCTTTGCCTTTTGCTACCCTACTGGCTTGTTTTAAGCTTGTGGTGTTTTCCAGGGTATTTTAAACATTGCCTTTTAAGTATTTTTTTCTTTTGTGGCAGTCTTAGACAAGTAAGCAGGAGGAATTTGCACATGATTGGGCGAAATAACAAGAAATAAATATTTTCCATTGCAATTACAAGGTTGGTCTCCTCCTGTAAATTATTTATGGAAAAATACACTTAATGCCATTACCCAGATTTTCCAAGATAAAGGAAGATGAAGCTAAGATTGCTGCACTGTAATCCATTAGTCTGGTATGTGTGATGGATCACAGTCAGAAGCAAACCATGTAGAAAATAGCTGTAAGTGATCCTCCAGCTGAACTTTTGGAGCTCATTTTCCACTACCAAGGTGTGGATACTTCTGGAAAAGAAGAAAAAAACTTTCTAGGCACATAACATCCTTCCTCCCTGCCTTGTTATTGGGAGGGAAGTTTCTTTCTCCCTTTGCACTTGGGGTGAATATATGTGATTTAAATCAAACGTGCCTATAAAGCTCCATTCCAGGTGGTGATGTGCTGCCTACATGGCTGGAAGCTCACTCAGGAAGAGCTTTTGGCTTTCTGCTCTTCTTGCCCAGCCTGTCAGCCTTGGGAGGGCTGTGCAAATCACAGCCAGACATGGTGCAGTACTTAAAGGAGGCTTATAAAAAAGACAAAAAGTGACTTTTTACAGGGAAAGGTAGTGATAGGACAAGGGGGAACAGTTTCAAACTGATAGAGGGAAGATTTAGATGAGATGTTAGGAAGGAATTGTTCCCTGTGAGGGTGGGCAGGCCCTGGCACAGGTGCCCAGAGCAGCTGGGGCTGCCCCTGGATCCCTGGCAGTGCCCAAGGCCACGTTGGATAGCACTTGGAGTAACCTGGGACAGGGGAAGTTATCCCTGGCAGAGGAAGGAATGAGATGATTTCTAACCCAAACCATTCTTTAATTCTATGATTCTTTTCCAGGGACTCAATGCCTAGGGCTGTTCATCACACTGAGTTCAGTTTTTCTTCATATCTCCAGTTTCCCTGTCCTAACTGAGTGCCTTTGGCTCTCTTCCACACCTTCAAATTGTCATTTTTGCAAGAGAATTCCTGTGCTTGGGTTGGTCTATCTGTATGTTGAGAAATCAGCTAGCTAAAGAAAGCAGAAAATTGTTAAATTCACCAACACAGTTTTCCATCCCTGGGGTTATTAACTTGGCTGTGTTTTTAGTATTCAGACAATTTTCATAACATGTGAAGGGAATTTATTTGCCATCTTGATTTTTCCATTCAGTTCAAATGAAATCCATCAGGAATTCCAGCATCACTAGAGATGAGGGCACTGCAGATGGACAGACTTCTGGGAAAATGAGCGGACAGACAGCTTGGTGACAGGGCAACACAATGGGACAGACATTTCCAAAGAAACTACTAAATAAATTATCTTCCATGGGGCTGGAGGGAGTAAAAATGAAAAAATGATGCTGCTGCAACAGTTTGGATTTGTTGGAGATGATCCAGATGTACAGGAAGGGTGTGGCATTTCTGTTAAGACCAGCTTTCAAAGGACAGTTTGCAAGTGACTTCTAAAATTTATAAAACATTTTGACCTCATATGACAGTAATCTCATCTAAAATACATAGAAAGTACCCTTAAAACCTAAAGCTGTCACTGAGCATTAAATAACAAAAATTTGAGAGTCTGTGATGGAGTTCTCTGGAGAAAGAGGAGCCACGTTTTCACTTTTCCTCATTTGCCAGCAAAGAGGTCTTTGGTAATGTCCCCTCCAAATGATCTTGTGAAGCTCCAGATCTGGTTGAGTTTCTGCTGGGATTTTGTCTGAAGTGAATAAAATACAGATGATGAATGCATTTGAAAATGCTTGGTTTTATTTAGAAAACACATCCTATTTATTACAGCTCCAAACAACCTGTGAAATGAGATTGGAAAATAATTATGGGATGGTGTTGGGCTACACAACCACCAGGCCAAGCTCAGGCTCAGCTCTGCAGATGTCCCGTTCCCCTGGCTGCCAGCCTCGCAGGAGTTCTGCTCACCTCATCCCCAAACCACTGCAAATCTGAAAGCTCCCATGATGTGGAGCTCTGAGCCTGTGGTCACTGGGAAACAGAGAGGAGCCACAAAGCACAACAAAATCCCAAGTGTGGGGGAGATCTCTGTAGCAATATTTGTATGGAAATCTGGGAAAGTGGCACTGGGAGCCTCCTTGACTCTACAACACCTCACCATGCGGAGGAGAACCTTAGTCCTTGCTCAGCCTCTCCCTTACACACTAAATATCATAAAATATCAAGAAGAGGAGGCTCTTCACAAGGCAAATGTGCAGGCACCACAGGAAGGAGAGAAAGAGAAGATCATAAGCAATGAAAGCACATAAGAGCATTCCTAAAATGCCAGGAAAACGTTGACATTGCTTCCTACCGGTTTTGTTATCAATCCAGTTACAGCAATAAAAAGGGAATAAGAAACTCCCTTGTCTAGGTGCAGATCAAAGGAGCCAGCAGCTCTTCTCCCTGTTAGTCACAAGTGGTTTCCTTTCAAAAATATTATCATTATTTCCAAGATAAAACCATTTAAGTCCTGATGGATGGTTCTGGAAATTACTCCCCACTCTGCTGACAAGCTTATCTGGCCTCAAGTGAGGCCGAGGTATTTTGCTTGGACTGAGTTTGCCATAACCAGTAGGAAGCAAACAAAACCATATCTGAGCTGCATTATGGGGCACATTTTGCTAAATTTCAGTGTTTCCAAAACCAAATTCAGTAACTTAAATGATAATGACACTCTTCAGGATAAAACTGATGGACCCAATAGTATCCCTAACACTGTTGATCCCATTAATGAGTGGGATGTACAACCACCCTGTGAGAAATTTACTCTGTCTTAGAGATTCTATAGTTTAAACACTTAAAGAAGGTTAAAAAAGGGAGATGCTGATGTCCCAAAAATCTCTCCTAACCTAAGCTATTCTATGATTTTTGGAAACAAAATTACTTTGGGTAAATTTCAAAATGCAAGGTCATTTTTCTATCCTGCTTTTTTTGGTGGAATTAGTTCCAAGTCCTGCATGGAAAAATATATTAGTGTCTTTCAAACAGTGAAACTTTATAATTTATGTTATGCCACCTGATCTGCATAGCATTAAAACTTCACTGTGCCTTTAAGTCCTATCATTTCACCTCTCAAATAGCCTTGTCCAGCATGCTGGCACAAGCCCTTTTTTAATGGCTACAAGTTAAGTTCAAACAAGTTCATTACACAGCTGTGAAATTATATTGGCAAATCCAGTAATGCAAGTCTGACAAGAATCTCTGTGTGACAAGTGAAAACTCATTTCATTGCTTGCCTTTCACATTAATTCTAGCATTTTCACTATTTTCATAAGTGAATGCACTGTGGAAGGTACCTTCAGTATATTGTCAAAAATATGTGATTATGAACATAAAAACAGATCTTCAAATATTGGCTTTAAACATCACTAAATTAATCAGTTTTGGGGTTGGAATGAAGCTATGCAGAGACATTGTTATCATATGAAAATGTTGCATTACATTAAATATTTCTGCACCCAGAGTAATCCCAGCCATGAATACTGCTTGTATCTGAAAGGAATAATTCCTGGCTCCTCTGTTTTTAAAATACCATCTTTAAATACAGAATTTTAAGGACTAGTCTCCCAAGATGTGTTTGCCAACTTTATCCCATTAAGCATAATAAATATTTCTACATTTATGTGCCATCTTCAGTTCCCACTGGACTTTCATCCATGAAAGTCTTCCTAGGCTACACTGCAGATATTGAAATAAACCCAGGAAAAAATGACCTTTCAGACAAACTCCACTCTGCATTTCCCTGCTGCAGCCTGGGATGTGTTAAACATGCTGCTCACACTCCACATGGCACATGTGCAGCAATTTCAGTCCAGGAAATACCAGACTGAAATGTGAGAGTCGTTACTTTTTGGGATTCAAATGTTGGCAGGTAGATGATGTCCACGGGGACTTGCTGGAAGTGGCTGTTTTCATCCAAGTGAACCAAAAAGGGACGTTCCAGACGGGCTGTGAGCACAGCAGGGGAATTTCATCCCATTTTCTCCAACTGTTCCATATAACCACTGTCATCCACTCATCTCTGCTGTCTCGATGCTGTCTCGGTTTTACAGTTGAAATAAAATTTGCACATTAAATTTTTCCATTTTTGGACAATGCAGACAAGTCTAAACCATTGACTAGTGCAGAACTACAGTCTTTCCAATGCAGATGGATCAACAAAATGCAAACAGTATTAGAAAAAAAAATAAAATTAGTTCTCCTTTTAGTAGTGCTAGCATTAGAGAATTTTTAATCCCAAAGCAGCCTCTCCTGTCCCTTTCCTAGTGATAATCCTGCTGGCTTTGGTCCAGCAGTGGCTGCCAAATGCCAGGGCAATGCGTTGTCAACACAAAATCTACAGACATTCTGTAGAAATGTAGTTCCCATAATAATAAAAACCCCCAAAAAACAAAAAACTATTACATGCTTTGCAAAAATGTCAGAAATTCCTTTTTTGGCTTTGTTTATGTCACTGGTTAACTTCGCCTTTCTTAAAATCTGTTTCTTCTCATGAGTTCAGCACAGAAGGAAAAAGTAAAGAAAACTCTGGGAAAGTGTAGGTAGAGAATTTTCATTTCTCCAGCAGAATGGGGCTGATGCAGATGGATCTGATCTAAATATCCCCAAATAATGATGGTGGTGGGTGCAGTCTCTGCTTGGCATTCACAGCATTTCTCCCATGAACTGATCCATCACTTTGAGGTGCTCAAAACAGGAAAATCCCACAGTTCCATTTCTGGCTCGGAAAGGGGTTCATATAGTGAAAATGATATCACAGCACAGGGAAGTATAAGAGAACAAGGAACTTTTGTTTCCATGGCAATCCCAGCTCCTTCTCCAGACACAAGCACAAAGGCAATATGCTGAATGATTATCTGAAGGTCATGTTGTTCTTAGGAGAAAAAGTTAGGGAGAATGCATTGGGATAAATTCCCCAGCCAGGATGCACACTGCATTTCTAACCAGTTCAAATAAACCACTACTGAAGGAAATAATTGCCTTCATTAATGGCATCAGTTTATTTTAAAATCTGTTTGCCCAAAGGGAACAGCAGCCTGCTCAGGAGGATATTTTATACCATTAATTGATATGTTCAGAGACAAATGTTGAGATTCTGGGTATATTTGGCATCCCCCACCTGGTAAAAAAAAATATATATATATATATATTCCTTTTAAAGCTAAGTGTATCTTAAAACTGAGTAAAATATCTCCATATAAGAGCTTGTTTATGTTTCCAGTCAGTTTTTCTGTGGCAAGAACCACTCTTTTAAGGATCTGCCCTATCAACAAGTGCAATCAGGGCTATAAATGTCAGGATACTCAGGGTGTGCAGGTGAGCAGAACCTTAGTACCTGTCTGTGGTACTTGAGTAAGAAACAGGCATCCAAGAGCCACATAAATGTTCCATTGAAGTTTCCTTTGTTCTTCCCAGTGGCAGGTTTAGGTTTCCATTTCCTCTGAGATGGTTTGACCTTGTTGACAACAGGGGTAAATGCTTTATGTGGCAGAGAAAATGACTTTAGAAAGCATAATTCTCTTTTCTTGCTCCATTCTGTGCTTCATGATTTACTACAGAGCTGAAGTACAAAGGAACAGAAACTTCAGTGGTGTTCAGGAGGAAAGTTATTTTTAGAGTCATTTTGTTGCCAAAGCATATAGAAACCTTATGTGCTACCTCAGAAGGTTACCCTGGAATGGCAAGGGAAACAGAGATGCCTGTTTTTTGTCTTTTTCCCCAACCACGAAGCTTTGCTCCAATTAAAAAATGATTTTCCAAATGAGAAGTTGCAGGGATCTGAGCTGCTCGAAGTTGAATTAAACCTAAACGTGTGGTCACTGGTTGTGTGGTATAAATACAAATTAAGATCCTCAGCAAGGACAGTGCTTACAGGTCCAACTTTACCTTCTCCTCAGTGAAATGCATTCCTGAATGTGTGCTTTCCAGAGTCTTTTAGGTTGGAAAATATCTCTGAGATCATTAAGTCCATCCATTAACCCACATACATCCCCAAATGCCACGTGGACACAGCTTTTAAATCATAGCAGGGATGGGGACTCCACCACTTCTCTGGGCAGCTCCAATGCTTGGTCACCTTTTCCATGATGAAACCTCCTCTAATATCCACCCTAAACCTCCCCTAGCAGGGATTGTGCAAGGGGCAAGGAGGAGCTGGGAGTGCCTCTTTTCCCAGAGGTGTTGTTGAAATCAGCTCAAAATACGTGGCCTGAGAAGTGTTAACCCAGCTTAGAGAGCAAACCCTCACCTTCCAAATAAATCCTTCTTGGGAGCAGAGGGGGAAAAGCCTCTCATTTGCAGACCACAGCATGTTGTGTCTCACTGCAGCAGGGCAAGCATTTAAAGCAAGGTGTACAATGACTTCTACACTCTCACTGGCATCATTTCAGGGGAGGGTGATGCTAGTTACAGCTGTTTTCTACAAAAATCTGGGTTTGCTTTATCTCCTTCCACATCAATGCAGGTTTTTACAAGCTATTGTGATACTTCCCAGGCAAAAGGAAAGAAACAGCCCTCAGGCCCAAAACATCTGAGCCCTCTGTGATCTCAATACTTCTGTGCCACTCTTAGAAGAAAAACCTCCTTTCTTGTAACTTGTTTCCAGGATGCTGACAGATAAAAAAGTAGTAAAAGCATTTTATTGTGAAGTAGATCAAAACTGTGCCTAGAGACAGACTTTTGTGTGGTCTCAGCTGGCTGAATTCATGCACATCCTGAAAAGAGAGGTGGGTGTGGAAGGGGAAGCAGTGGATCCATACCCACACCCACAGAAAGTGTTAAAAGCCTAAAAGAGAAGTACAGGGGAGCTGGTTATGTGCACAGGTTGATAGCCAGCAATAGGTATTGATGAGTGTTTGGATTAATTAATCTTTCTGAAGGGTAATTACAGAGAGAGAAAAGAGAGGGGGTTACTTGTGGTGACTGCAGGAGGAGGAGCAATGGGTTTAGTGCTGCCTGATGTCCTGCAAAGCTCTTCCCAGTGGAATACAATATTTCCCCAAATCACATTCCTCAGGTCTTTAATTAAAGTACACTCAACTTTTTGTTTTTATCAAAGTGTTTCTTGTTATGTTTGAAAATGTTAATACTCTTCTCTCTATCCATCTTTAAACACCACAATGAGTTAAATAATGATTTGCAGCTAAAGCTCCTTTAGTTCCCAAAAAGCCAAGTCCTCAATGACATCACGGAAAAGTTTATTTTTCTACTACTTCTCTAGGTATATGAGTGTTCATAATGTTTTCAGAAGACTGGCTGTGCTGCAAATGGCAGCAAATTAAACACAGTTTCTGTAGCTTGTGTTCTGTCCTCTAGGACCAAGGCAGGAGAGGACTGGCTACTCTGGAAAGGGAAAACAAAGTAAGAATATTTGTGAGATCGCTAAAAGGGGATTTCCAGGATATTCAGCCTGCTCCCACACTGCTCCCAGAGGCAGAGGTGACAAAGCCATTTATTACAGATAAAAAGGTCTGAAAGTTTGATGGGAAGCAGCTTTTCATCAAATAAAGTTTATTTATGTATATATGTATAACTCGGCGAGGCAGTGAAAAAGAAAAGTACATTTTATTCTACTTTTAAGAACCAAAAATTTCTATATTTGAAAGAGAAAGATGAGTAGTTTTCAGATTTAAATGAAAAAAAAAATAAATTAAAAGTCCAGGATAAAAAGTACAGCTGCATTTTTATAAAAGGAAGAAAAGCAGACACAATAAAATCACTACATTCCTTTTGGGATGACAAGTAAGAAAGCAAGGATGATCATTGCATACATGGGATGGGATCACCCACAGCTTGGAAACCAGATATATCAAAAGATACAAGTACCAAGACATGAAATGATGCTTATTATGATATTAAAATGATGAGAAACACAGTAAAAATGTGAGCACAAAGCCAGAATAAAGCCTGGGGTAACAGATGTAATGCTTTCTCCCAGCTGACTGGACCGTGGCAAGAAATACAATATACATGATGAAAATATAAGCTGGTATTTTCAACACAAGAGTAAGAATTCATATTTCATGTCAGCCAACTGTTGCACATTTCCTTCAGCACTGAAGGTTATTTTAGAGGCATGAAATAGATGAAAGATAAGATTTTGCTCTCAGACAAATTGATTTCATTAACGACACTGGCTTGCGTGTGTGTAGCACGAAACATCCTGATCTGCTGGGAAGATGTTTCAGGGAGAATAAATATCAGGATTATCCCAAAAAGAGTGAGAAAAAGGGCCCCAGATGAACCTGAATCCAGGGAGCTGCCATGTACCCCAGGAGAAGCCTCTTATAACCTGGCACACCAAATGTGTTGAGTTGCATTAGTTACAGATAATTTGCTATAAGTTGCTATAAAATAATAAGCTACTTCAAATTATAAGCTTATCTAAAGCTATATGACTTAAACTATTTAAACAATATTATTTAAACAATAAACTGTAAGTTACTATAAACTATATATATATAACATAGTCTTATATCTAGAAACTAATTTATATAGAATTTTTTTGTTATATGTAAGTTACTGAAAACTAACTATATACATATATAAAATATAATTTTATATCTATAAAGTATATCTATAAACTAAGTTATATAGATTTTTTTTTGTTATATATATTACTATAAACTATATATATAACATAGTTTTATATCTATAAAATATAGTTTTATATCTGTAAAATATAGTTTTATATCTATAAACTAAGTTATATAGAATTTTTTTGTTATATATGTTGCTATAAACTATATATATAACATAGTTTTATATCTATAAACTATAGTTTTATATCTATAAGTTATATTGAAATTTTTTTGTTATATGCAAGTTACTATATGTATAACATAGTTTTATATCTATAAACTATAGTTTTGTATCTATAAACTATAATATTTTATCTATAAACTATAGTTATATAGAATTTTTTGTTATATATAAGTTACTATAAACTATATATAACATAGTTTTATATCTATAAACAATACTTTTGTATCTATAAGTTATATAGAATTTTTTTGTTATATACAAGTTACTATAAACTAACTAGATATATAACATAGTTTTATATCTATATAGCTTTATATCTATAAACTAAGTTATATAGAATTTTTTTTGCTGTATGTAAGTTACTATAAACTAGATATATAACATAGTTTTATATCTATAAACTATAGTTTTATATCTATAAGTTATATTGAAATTTTTTTTTTATATACAAGTATTTTATCTATAAACTATAGTTATATAGAATTTTTTTGTTATATGTATGCAAACTAATATAAAGAAGAGAGACTGAGACTTTATAAAAGTTAAAAGTGATTGAAAAGGGGGGAAAGGCACCACCAAAGGGACGAACTTCCATGGAATGAGGATTATTTGTCACCGTGCCCCGTGTCCCCTGCATGCCCAGGGTGGCGGTGCCAGGCACGGGCTGTGCCCAGCCCCATCTCCCGGGGGAGGGAAACACTTTGGCCACGGGCTGGGAGGAGAAGGCTTCCTGCCAAGTTGACTTTTCTTGGAATAAGCGCTCCCTTGGATGAGCTGCGCGCAGGAGGAGCGAGGAGTCCGGCAGGGAGAGGAAACTCGAGCGCTTCGGGCTCGGAGAGCGGCCGGGCAGGGCAGCGGCCAGCGGGGGATCACACCTGTCCCGGCCCGACTGTCCGGCTGTCCGAGTGTCCGAGTGTCCGGCTGTGCTGCTCTGCCCCCTCCCCGCAGCCGCTCTCCCCTCGGGCTCCTTCCCCCGCCGTTCCCGGAGCGCTTTTCCAGCTGCCCAAACTTTGTCCTCTCTCCCAATAAAGCCCCGGCGCTCCTGCGATGATCGCCCGTGGCCATTCTCCGCTCTGCCTCGCTCTCTGCACCTTCGGGCTGGCGCTGCTGGGGGATGTGTCCCGGGCTGTCCCCATGGACGATCAGGATTATTACCTGCAGGAAATTACCAACAGGGATCATTATTACTCCTTTCCGTATCCCGGGGAAGAGTTCTTTCCTTTCACGGAGCAGCCCGGAGAGGAAGGACCTATCCGTGCTGCGGAGCCAGAGGAGCAGCCAGGGTTCAAACCGAGCAGGAAGGAGTTAAAACAGAAGAAAAACAACAAAAAAGGAAAAACCATTCTTGAAACGCCACCAGGTAACTTTCCAGCTTCTCCTCCAGAGTTTGGAGCCTGCTGACTCTCACCCTGACTGTGACTATTAGCATTAATGAATATCCAGTTAATGGCAGTCTTGGTAATAATAACAATAAATGTGGTCGTGGTGGTGATGATGATGACAACACATTAATTTTTAATATCCCACAGAACAGATCTGCAGATGTTTTACATACTTTGAAACAACCTCTTTGCTTGAAAGGGAAGGAGTTAAAGATTTGGAATGTATTAATTCTCCTGTAGTCTGGCTAGTCTGTGGACTTTTCCTTCTTAATTATTCTTAATTACACTTGGCAACTGGCTTGGTGTGAAAGCTGCTGTTCTATAAGCAAAAGAACAGAGACAGGTTTCACAGTAAAAGGTGATTATGTGTAGTGACACCTCACCTTATCCCTTGTCACTTTAATCTAAGAAAGGTTTCTGAATTAATTTTACTTCTAAACCCCTGAATTTCTCTGAGATTTCACTTTGAAGCCCTCCAGAGGAAGATATGTAAACAGAGATCTTCCTGGAAAAGACTAAGCCCTAACAAACTCAATTTAATTATTGACTAGTTAAATAAAGAAATTAAACAGCAACAAAAACGCCTTATAATAGAAGGGCCACCCTAATTCCATTTTTAAAGTTTGCAGAAACAAGATCAGCTTTTATCACCCACTTGTTCCCATTAACACCTAATTGCACCACCCCAAAAGAGTAATCCCTGTCTGTGTTCCCTGCCTGTCTAGTAGGTATTTCACTGGTTTGGGATACTTTGGAGTGAGTTTGGTCCATGAAGTTTAGAGTTGTAAAATTTGGGGCCAAATCTCACTCCCCTCCAGCTGAACTTCCCTTTACTTCAGGATGAAACTTCATGTTAATGACTGGGGCATATCTGGCACAAAATCTGTGATTTAGAACCATCAGTACAGCAGAACAGGGGATCAGGGGTTGTAGAGTGGCTTTAACTTTGTCCAAGAGACATCCAGCACAAACAAAATATTTTAAATCTAATGTTAACACTAATAGAAATTAATTTAGCATTTGTGCAGCAAAAATATGGACTTTTGTACTAATAAGTAGTGGATAAGAAAATGTAATTTCTAACATCTGGAAAGCCATTTGTGGGGCAGACAGCGTATAAGGAGCAGGATAACTCCAGGTAAGGGTGGTGGCAAATGCACCTGGTCTGGGGAGCAGAGACAGGAGACATCCCTGTCCCTGTCTCCTCAGCAGCTTCCCAAGGGGATGACATTGCCTCTGGACCATCTCAAGGACTGCCTTATCAGGTTTATTAGCTCATTAAGGCCATCACAATCTACGTGAGATCATCTGAGAACGTTCTTGTTTCAATGTGTCATTTGTTTGGTTTGTTAAATTAAGGAAAAAACGGCTCCACTTTCCAGAAAACTGATGGAATCAGGTGGGTTATGACAGAACAAGGGGGTACCACTTCCCACTGCCAGAGGGCAGGATTAAATGGGATATTGGGAAAGAATAAATACCCTGGCAGGGTGGGCAGGCCCTGGCACAGGTGCCCAGAGCAGCTGGGGCTGCCCCTGGATCCCTGGCAGTGCCCAAGGCCGGGTTGGACAGGGCTTGGAGCAGCTGGGACAGGGGAAGATGTCCTTGCCATGGCAGGGATGGCACTGGATGGGATTTAAGATCCTTTCCAACCCAAACCATTGTATAAATTAATGACCGTGGGAAACACTTGGATATTAAAGCTCTGTAATTAGGTTTTGGATTCTTCATTGTGCTGGAGACAATCAAGATTTCCAGCCTGTGGTGGGATGTTCTGTGGTTCATCTCTGCTTTCACCTTCCCTGTTGGCTTTTTCCCAATTTTCCTAGAACTTGGGGATTCACACTTGCTCCAAACATGACAGTGATGAGAAGAGACTCCAATGCATGAGGGCAGAATTAATTTCTTTTTACAGACAGGCATCTTCCTCGTTCCCCATCTGCTGCACTGAGCACAGGGGGAGATGCTCATGATGCACCACCAAAACCAGCTGGAAATGGCTCAATCCCTGCTTCCACAGCAAGTTTGGGCTCTTTGGACACAGCTGAGCTTCCAAGCTTCCACCTGCCATGTGCAATAAGAGGTTTCAAAGCCTCTGAGCTTTTAAAGATATCGCCAGAGGTACAAAAAAGCAACTGATCTCCACCAAACTCCTCCTTGATCCAGGACATGGGTGATTGACATCAGCTCAGCAAACTGGCTGCTGGATTTACTTAGATGGGAAAATCCAGTGGATTTCCTGGGGAGCAGCTGAACAATTTTAACTGCAAGAGGCACAATAATCCCTGAGGTGAGGGCCCAGTGAGGAGGACAGTCACCACTTGTTGCAGGTGTGAGTGAAAACAGGAAGGTTTCAGCAGAAAGTATCAGGCAGTTTCAGCTGTGGTGTTAAAAGTTCTGGCAAAAAAGAGTTTTGCTTTTAGTTAAAAGTTCTGGTGTTAAAAGTTCTGGCTATAATATTTAAAATTTCTTTTTTTCTCCTCACCCAGAGGCAGGCAAGGGCAAGGTCTTGCCTGGGCAGTAACTCTGATGCTTGGTGCCTTGTCCCCATGTCACCTGGGATCAGTTTGGAATGAAGATCTGAAAATCTGGCCCTCACAGAGATGTTTGAATACTAATACATACCTATATTTACTCACATTTGGTTGTTAAGAGGACAGCTAGAAATAATAATAGCAGCTGTAAAACAGATATCAATAATAACAACCATAAATCAGGCTGGGTAAGAATGTGTATTGTGCTTATATGTACACAACTGTGTTTATGCACCTCTCCAGAAGTGGAATTAATTTATTGGACATGCAGTAAATACCAAAATTTGGGGTTTGTGAGGCTCGCTGGCAGCCAGGACATGTGGGATTAATTAGTTGTAACAAACAATGGGCTGGCTGGGAGCTGGGATGGAGAAGGAGCAGGAATGGGAATGTGTGATGTGCCCTTTGGCTGAGCAGCTGGTCCTGATCAACCCCAGCTTTGAATCAAAGTGGAAATCAAACAGAGCAGTCTCAAGGACATGGCACTAAACAGATGACACACACTCCATTTATTTCAGCTAATTACTGAATTAGCCAGAATATAGGTATTTATAATCTGTGAAATATTAATGTAGAAAGAAATCCAGTTGATGCCAGTGGGTTTGTAATTCTTTGTTTAAAATATTAGAATCAATATTTGCAAATAGTTCAGGTGAAAGTTAAAAGTATCAATCTGCCTCTTTGCCCTTTAAATGCCTCAGAAATTAAGTGGTACTACATCATCCTTGGAAGGCAAACAGCTGGATTGACATGTTTTGTGTATATAAACAGATTTCCTTTTTCTAATTCTAATTGTTTGTATAGGCCTCTGTCCAAAGCCCCTTCAAATTATTAGTGGAAATGGTCTTGTTAACATCAATGTATTTCTTTATGAGGCTTTTAATAGAGTTTGATATATGGTGCCTCAGTTACCATCTGTGGGGCAGATCCCTTCAGAGTCTGGGGGTCTGACTGCAGGCAAAAATCCATCATCAAGAGATTTATGGGGCTGAGGTGCCCAATAACCTCCTCAATGTAGCCCAAATCCTCCACAATGAAATCTGTAATTATTTTGATTTGATCTACAAAACTTAAACTTGTAGCTCTTGTAGAGCCATACCTGAATTCTGAATGTATTTAGAAAATAAAGGAGTGATGTTTATTTGTATGGCAATGCTCAGAGTGGGGCTTAGAGAACATTTGTTTGGTATTTCATAGATCTCCCAGTGTTGGATCTCTGCACAGCCCAACATTTGTCTGTGTTTAGCCAAAATCAGGATTTCCTTTGTCTCATCTCATTTGGTGCTTTCCCCAGGCTTGATGAAACTCCTCAGATGCAGCAGTGTTTACTTGACCCATATTTGTTTATTTTTCTGCAGTTTTGCCACCTGTTCAATAATGCAGTTCTTGAGGGGTTTGGTTTGTTATTTCTTTTTAATTTGTGTAGTGCATAGGATGGGCCAGGTCTTTTCTGGGACATGTGTGTGAGGAGGAGTCAGTAAGGGAAGGCAAGGAGAGGATAAAATGGACAGTGCAGGCAAACATGGAAAAAATCCAGCAGAGAGAATTTGAACTTATAAAAACAGACTGATAGTACTTTAATTGAGATGTTTATCAAGATAATGAAAGCTTGGAGAGGGATCAGTGAGTGAATGAGGAGGGAAAGCTGAATCACAGGGATGTGATTCAGGAAAAACTGGAGATATTTTGGTGCGAAATGGGGGCGAAGATCTGAAGAGCGTGTGAAGTTAAAAACATGACAGGTTTGGGGTGTTCCTGGCATTTGCGTGGGGATTTTGTTCACTAGAAAGAAGAAATGACAGAGTGACACATAAGGCATTGAACTGACAGCTGAAATCACTCCAGACCTGCTCTCCAAGATACACCAGCACAGAATTTCTCATGTGCTGGGAATGTACCAGTGCTGCTCGTTTCCAGTCCTTTGGTGTCCCATCTCTTAAACCTTCCTTCTCTGAGCAGCCCAAAGTGGAGCATTCCTCTGACCTAGAACACAGATTTTCATTTTAAAGCTTTTCCTTTAACTTCTCATAATAGGAACTTTTAAGAATGAACTTCCTGGCCATAGGTGGATATCTCATGAATTTTAATATGACCTGTATTGCATCCTAATTGCCATATGTGACAAGCAATGTGGCTTTTAATGAGCTTTCTTTCATCTACCAGCCTCTATTTTCTCCTCAGCACTTCTAAAATATGCAGAATAATGAAATGTTCACTGTTCCATTTAAGAGCCCGTCCTTTAAAGAATGTCACAACAAAAGAGGACACTGGATGACTAAGAATGAATAATGAGCAATAGCCTCAAAATTGGCCAAACCTTTTTGATTAGCATCTTTCCTTACCCATGGCTTCAATGAATAATGTAACATGAGAAAGAAAAAAATGGGAATAAACACATTTGATTATGCCAGAGAAAACCACTTTCAAAAATAATTCTTCCAGCAGCCTTCTCTGAATTCAACCTCATGTTTAAGGTGAGAAAAAAATGTCTCTTTAAAACACCTCTTTAAAAAGGGGATGATTTCACTGAATAGATTTTAATAGTCTCAACCTGAGCCTAGAGTTGTTCCTGAAATGCCAGCACATGAGATACTCATTAGCTGAATTCTGAATTAGTCTTGGGGTTTAATGTTATTATCTGTTCAGTGAACTGGCTAGACAGGTCAATCCCATGGCTCACAACCAAATTTCACTTATTTCTTTTGGGTTTGGAATGAAGATTTCTGTCAGCTACATAAGCTTCAAATCTGTCAGAAAGATGAAGTAGTGGAAGTAGAAGCTGTGGTGTAGGAGAAGTAATTTCCTGAATTTTCAATATCTGAGCTAGGATTTTTAAGTCTTGCCCAATTCATTCTCTGTGTAAAGAGGAAACTACCAAAAGACTGGTGGTTTGAGTACAGAGGTGGAATTTAAGTGTCACATTCACAGAGTGGTTGCTTGTGATTTTATTTTTTTTATGCAAAAGATGCTCTGGGTTTGTTCTTCTTGTCAGGCCTCTAGTGAGGTGGTGTATTGTGAGATTATTTGGTAAATAGAAATAATAAATATAAATATAAATACAAAAATATATAAATATAATTATAAATAATAAATATAAATGTAAATACAAAACATATAAATATAGATATAATTATAAAAATAAAAATATAAATATAAATATAAATATATAAATATAAATATAAATATAAATATAAATATAAATATAAATATAAATATAAATATAAATATGTGCCTTTAACACTGAGTACTCAAAGAAAACGTGAACAAACAAAGGTCTGATGTAGTAAAAATTACCTTTTTTTTTGAAATGCACTTTTAAATTCAGTGCCTGGAAAATGAAATGAGGATGTTTAGAGGAAACTGGCCAGCCCAAAGACTGGTCACCACCACTGCTGCTGTCTGATTATTGTCCTGATGAGGATTCCTGAGCCACAAATTGCTGCATCTTTCAGGATCAAGCCTTGCTCCTCTGGAGCCTTCTTCTGGCTATTTTCAGCTTCAAAAGGTCTTTGGTGGGGTGTTTGCTTATCTAATCAAGCAAGGAGAAACAGCTCCATGAAGCCATTAGTAAAACACACTGCTGTGTTAATTCACTACTTCTGGTGCCACCACATTTACAATTTCCTTGTGGCACAGCAAAAGGAACATTTAGGATTCCATTCCCCAGTGGTTTGAATATCCCAGTGTGGGCAGGAGCAGGGGATTCTGGATGTCTGCTCCGTGCTGGGAGGGATGCAGCTCTATCAGAGAGCAGCAAGGCGTTTTATTCTTCAGGCACTCGCCAGGCAGTGCTAAATCAACTTGACAGCTGTAAAAGGAAAACTGTTCCTCTCTTCTACCCATAGCTAAAAATGGCAATGGGAAAAAGGTGAGAAAAACAAGAATAATGAAGAGATGCCAGATGGTGACTCAGGGAGTCAGAGTGCCTGTGGAGGCATCGGAGGGAGCGTGTGGGGATCACTTAAGGCACGTCCAGAGCACTTGGGTTTAGCTATTAATCCCTCCATCCCTGCTCAAATTGAATTACAGAGGATATTCTGGTGAGTCTGCTGATAGACATCTAAAGTCCTCTTTTGGACAGAAAATGCTTCCCTTCTGGCGGGGAACATCCCATCCTGGTGGTATCCAGCATGGCTTTGCACCACCTTCTTATGGGTTAAATGGAGACAAGGAAGGACAGGGGCTTCATTCCTTATTTACTCACTGATTTACATCATTTTTGCAAACAAAAAAAAGACTTTAAAGTGACTTTCTGATTCTGGAGGGGTGTTTAAAGGAGCTGTCATATAAATGGGAATCAGCCCCAATAAGCTGTGAAGCATATTTTATAACAATACATTTCAAAGAATTACATGAGATAATATTGCTTTGTCAGAAGTGGAGAAACTCATTTTACTCTTGGCTTAGGAAGAGTGAATCATTTCCTATTCTGACACATGAAAACCCCCAAACCTGCACTGCCTGGGCTCTGTGGGGCTGGGATTTGACATTGCAGATAAGTGGAAAAAAAAGCTGGCAAGCTTCAGAGGACCACAGTGACTTCCAGTAGCTGATTTAGGAGTGAAGGTACCCAGATACGGGATTAATCTGTTTCTTTGTGGTTATTTACCTGTAGCTGCCCAGGTCTGTAAATAACAGTCAGGAATAAGTTTTGCTCCTGCTTTCACACAAGCATTACAGGATGCTGTAATTGCAAAAGTGCTGCTGCATCCAACATGCCAAGCAAGGGACACAGTAAAAATTGTGCACATAAGTTAAACACAGATCATGGTTACGTGCCTTTTTACTTTCTGCTACCTGGTGTATCTGCTCTGCAGCTTCTAGCTAGTGACACAGAAAATATTACTTTCAAAGTGGATAGTGGAAGTGATTAATTGAGTTTTTTATAAGGGGGGTTAATTACTTACAGATTTATTTTGTGGTTTAGTTGTTTTTTTTTTTAATGAATTGCCAGACAGGCTTCTTGTGTGACTGTACATCAGCCTGGGGCTGCTGGATTTAAGGTATGTACCTGGCCAAACTGTTCTCCTGTAATCACCGTGATTCCCAAAGACTGGGTCCAGCTGAGATCTTCCATGAAGCCGATAGTAAAGAATTCTGTGTATATCTATAGTTATAAACTTAAAATTATGTGAATTTTCACAGTTCTACAGCAGGACTCAGTTGGATAAAGCACCAGAGTCCTCTGTTCATGTTGATTCTTTCTTTTGGGCCTCAGCAGCTCATGCAGACAGTGGCTGACAGACCTTCCTAAATCTGATTTTCTTGCTTAGGTTAGGGGGCTTGAGTGCCTCCTGAAGATGATTTCTTCCTTACTCTCCCATGGATCATAAATTTAGTGTTTTTCTTGTTGCTGCCCCTCATTTTGGCTCTATGGGATTAATCCTCCTGGCTGAGACCTAGAAGAGACCCTGAGGGTGAAGCCCAAATTCTTGTATTCCAGGAGATCTGCAGTCCCCTCTGTCTCCAGATTTGCTTTGGAGCTGTTTTCTCATTTGAGCTTTAGAAAGCAAAGCAGCCTCCCATTTCAAGGGAGTTGTGTTTGAAAGGGGGAGCACAGAGCGAGGCTGAGCACCCCTTCCTTTTCCACATCCAGGATTTATGGGAAGTGCCAAGCCCATCAACCATCCTGGAGTGCTGGGACAAGGTGTTGTTTGCAGTGAGGGCAAACTAAACCCATCTTTGTCCCTCTTTCCAAGAGAACAGAGTAGTTTTATGTTCTCCCCTTCAGAGATACAGTGGTTTATGGTGACAGGTTTATGGCTCCTCACAACTTTCAGGGTGCTCCTAAAACATCTGTCAAGGGAAGGGAACAGTTCAAAGTATTTTGGAGAGGCTGATCTCAGACCTGGATGTCAGCACTCCCTACACCACTGGTACAACCACCCCTTGAATACATTCTTTTTTCCCCCCACCAAAATAATTTTCAATAGTGTAATGAATTTTCCTCATGCACAAGACAGAGGATGTCTGAAAACAAGATCTGAAACCAAATCTCAACCTTCCCAAAAATGCTTCATTGACTGATAATGGAAACTGCAATTTCAGCCAAACAGCCTTTCTTATGTGATTGTCTAAAAGTAGAACTTTAGCCCTTGACAACATGATTTTTCTCCTTTTTTCCCTTAATTGCTCATGGACTGAAAAATGCTGTCCAAAGGTTGGACTGGATGACCCTGGAGGTCTTCTCCAACCTTAATGGTTCTGTGATTCAAAGTTACAGAAGCCATTTCAGAAACAGAATTGTGTTTGTCATCACAGGCTGGGTGGGAAGTACCCTATCCCAAAGGACAGACTCAGTTTTATCCCAGAGTGTGTAGATTGCACTGTCTTTAATTCCAACCAAAAATTCCAGTGAGAACTCTGCTAAAAGTAAATCTGGGCTATAAATGGTCTCCATAGATGGCTGGTAGGGAGGCTGGAATTTCCCATGGTAAATCTGGAGTGGGTTTGGATTTGTGACAGGATGGGGCTGACCCCAGAACATGGGGATGTGTCCCAGCCTTCAGTGCATGTCCCTGTAACAGGAGGCTTCCCCAGAGCTCTTACCCTGCTGGGGAATCGAGGGATGAGGAGAGGAGTAGCCAGGCAAAAGACAAAGGGAAAAGTGTCTGACATCTCTCCTGGGGGATATTTTGTTCTTCAGCCTCCTCTGGATAATTTTGGATCCCAGCAGAGGGCTGCAGTCCAGAACCCCTGCAGACTCCCCAGAGGAGTGGCTCACTTCCTTTGCCTTTCATCAGATACGTGGAAGTGACAAAAAGGGACCCCAAAAATCTCATATTCTATAAATAATGGAGTCTCCACTCCATCTGGTAGTGGAACAAAGGATTGGGGAATCATATACAGAATCAGAAATGTGAGTGAACTCTGGGTGTTCTTCCAAAGACCTTTGAAAATGCTAACAAAGTGAGTCCAGGTACTGCAGCAGCCAAGAGATGGATGAAAGGCAGGAGCTTCAGAGAAGAAAATGGATAAATTCCTCAGCTGCCAGATTTTCAGGAATGGGGGCTGAGGGATCTGAAGCTGGTAGCATGTGGAATACAAAATCCTGCAGACACATCTGATTTGTTCCATAGTCCAAGTATGTACTTGGCTTTTTTGGTGCTTGAATGCAGGCCAAATGGCAATCAGACATGTAGACCCCCTGCTGTCTTACAAGAGGAATAAAAGGGGAAACTTAAAAAAATATGATAAAAAAGTGCTAGTATGGGGTTAGTGTAGATAAAATGCTGCAAAACTCTTTGAAAAAGTGGACAGAAAATAGCACAAAACTTTCCCTCTGCGACTCTTTCCATATTTCTGCTCATTAATCCTGAATCAGATTTTTTTTCCCTTTCCAATTAGAAAGTGGGAAAATAAGGAGTGTTATGCTCAGGGAAGCTTGCCTTGAAGCTTTCTCTGTTCCATGGCTTTTCAGGTGCAGAATACTTGTATTTAACAAATACTTTTGGCTCCTGTGGATGGGAAGGAGGATGGACTCTCCAAGGCAGCACTGAGTTAATAAGTCCCAAATCATGACCTGAACTTTTCATATTAACACATTGATGTTTTACAGTGGAGAAGTGACAATGTGAGCACTTTGCTCCAGGGAAAGGATGGCAAATCTCCCTGGTAAAAATCAGAGTTTTTCTGAATGCACTGCTCAACATTCCTCCTTGGGTCCACAGGCTGGGAAATTTGGTGCCTTCAGCTTGGATTTTTGGGCTTTCAGCCTGGAGCAGACATGTTCAGCATGGAGGCAGACATGAGTACAGTCACTTTTACACTCACTAATATTCCAATTCAATATTCCAATTCATTTGGAGCTCCTGACACGTTTTTCTTTGAGCCAGTGAGGCCTCCAGTGTGCTAAATGTGGAGCCTGATTATGAGCTGGACCACAGCTGAATTGTTAAACAAAGCAGAAAAGATGTTTGGACAGAATGAATTTTGGGAATCTTTTGCAGACTGCATAAGGCTGTGTGACTGTAGGAAGCTGGAATAGGGAGGAAGGAGCTCTGTACACTCAGCCATTTGGGCTGGAGGTGCCCACCCTTGGAGATATTTGTCTGAACCTTGCTTGAGCTGCTTTATCTCTTTGCTCCATGGCTTGGAGCTGGAGCTTCACACCAACTTCCCAGCTCCAGCTCCAAACCTTCCCTACAACCCTCTCAGAGATCCCCAAAAACAATGTCTTCCTCAATTTTAGCATTTCTCTTTCTGCACATGGGAAGCTCAGAGCCTTGAGAAAATGCCGAGTGTTCAGCATTTAAAAAGTAATAACCTTTTAAATCCACAGATTCCTCGTGCTTGCTTGGGCTTGAGGCATTTTAAAATTTATTTACTGAGTTATTTCCATAAGGTGACTTTTCCATGGTTGGTTTGAAGGCAGGTAGAGAGGGGGAAGCTGAACAGAGAGACTCTGGTATGTCCAAATGCCATCTTCACAATGGACACATGAGAGCTAAAAAGTCACCTGAGAGCTGAAATCCTTGGGAAGACGAGCAAAAACTCAGGGAATCACATCTGATGGAATGTGGGAAAGGGATTGCCTGGGTGCAGAGGGGGCTTTCTGAGCTCCTTAAAAATCATGCTTTTCTCTAAAATTACTTTGGGGAGGAGCTGATTGCAAGCTGGGCTCTGTCCTTAGGTTTTCCACGTTTTCCAGTGGGATTCCTGTGCTGCCCTGGGGTTTGTGTCCCCTGAGTGAGCCCAAACACCAATTAGAGACCTCTTCCCAAGGGAAGCCTCTCTCATGCACCCCTACAATTCCACTCCTCTTTTCTTTTTCATTTCTGGGGTTTGGTTTGAGGTGTGGGGGTTTTTTTTGGTTGTTGGTTTGGTTTTTTTTAATAAAAGAGGGTACTGACACTTCAATCCAGGCCTGGATTTGATTTTCTCAGATCTCAGAGATTTAGTTATTTTTTGAAACGTTCCTTCTTGATGCTTTGACTCTTAAATCCTCTGCTCTCAGGCTGCTTCTCAAGGGTGCAGCAGCTTGAACATAGTGGGCTTTAAAGGAAAAAAGAAAGCCCAGTTTATGAGAGAAGAAAGCCACTGTTATGAATTCCTAAATCTTTTGCTTTTCTGCATTTCTGGATATATCCAGAGAACCTCTGGTTATTTTCTGTGTGCACCTGGCCAATTTTTTATCCCTCCACTGAAGCAGTTTTCCACTGTTTAGGATTTAAATGTGTAAGTTACTTCTGACATTTTGTCTTAGAGCTGTGTATTAAAGAATTCTGTGTATTCAAAGAATTCTGTGTATTCAGAGAGTACAGAGTCTATCAAATGAATAATCAGTTAAATAAAAAAGATTGAGTGAGAAGCAGACAGCCCAACCAAACTTACTTATTTCTTTTACTCTGCTCTAGAACTTATTCCTGATTCCTTTTGAAGGGTTGGGAAGGAGTACAAAGCTTGAGTTCAGGTTTATTGTAACCACACAACTTTCCTCTGGAATCACTGTCTGCACAACAGCTCCAGGCACTGTGAAAACTTCTGTGCCTTGTGACAAGTGTTTGGGTTTATTAATTTATCCTATTATTTCCTATGAAATAATAACAACATGTGATGCTAGGAAAAGCTAAAAAAGTGTATAAATATCTAAACTTGCTAGAACAGGCCCCCCAGATCTTCATAAAACTCAGACCTTACACTTTATAAAAGGTTCTAAAACCAAGCTGGATTGGTTTGAGGTATTTCCTGTCACAGGCTCCCTAAATAGGTGGAGTATTTATCCCAGATGTGCAGCTGGCAGAGGGCTGGGCAGGGAGGGAGAGCTCTGAGAGACCCTGGGGCTGGAGCCAAGGCTCAGTGATGCTCCCCAGTGCTGCTGGAGGAGATGGGGAGGGAATTCCAAGGGATGAGGGTTGGATTGGTGTTCCCATCCACCTTGGAGGGTGTTGCAGCACATTGATGGGAGGATCTCACATCGGTGAGGATGAGTTTTTCCCAAGGCAGCAGCAGAGGAGGAGAGATGATCAGGTCAGAAGGATGATCCTCAGCCAGGTCTCACTGCAGATACAGACTGCTGCTAGTCTGCACTCTGTTGGCAATTGGAGTATTTTTAACTTTAATAATAAAGATATGAGAGATGACATCTCAACTCTCAGCTGACTCATGACTCTCGGCTGCCTAAAGGCTCAGCTCATGCTGCTCCATCAGTGTGGCTCTGGAGTTTTCTGGCTCACATCAGAAAAGCTAAAGGGATAGAAAACAGTCTGTGAAACCCAAAACTGAGGAGCCAAGTGATTCTACCCACATCCATGCTTGACTCGTGTTAGGCTTTGAGCTACGTCACTGAAGGAAGTTAATGCATCTGTTTCAGTGTCATTTTCAACTCATTTTCCACCTTGATGAGGAGAAAAAAAAAAAATACAGTTTTGTCTGTGCTGCAGCTTAACTGGATTGAAATTTGAATAACATTAAGTGGAACTGACTGGGAAGCTGCTGATTTCAGTCCTTTCACAAGTGTAAATTTAGCACTTGGGAGTGGAGGTGGCTGTAGCAGTGGGGATAAAATTTAATGGCTCGTCACTACTAATGAGAACTTTACAGTTCCTCGGGTTTTTCCTGCTCTGTGTGTGTGGGCTTCACCCGTGTGCTTGGGAGAGTGAGAGGGTGAAAGCTGGGTGATATCAGAGTGGTGCCATTTATTCCAGTGGAATTAAGGTGTTTCCAGAGGATTTCTGGAGCTGTTCTTGTGTATCTCAGCCCCAGGTGAGCAATCCCAGTTCTCAGGGTGGAGCATTTACAGCCCCTTTCCTGTGTCCTCCCACTTGAATATTTCCTTTGGACCACCTCAAATCCATGTTTTTTTTTTCCAAAAGCACGGTTGTGTTGCAAAATCCTCAAAAATCAGCCAGAATTCTCAGTAAATGTGTATTTCTAGGACCAGGAGTTATGGATACTTTCCAGTTTATTTATGTTTAAGGAATTTCATGACTATGCTGTCACTCTGCCCAGTGAATGTTCTATACCACCATGGATATATTGGATCTATTTATTGCTGTATAAAAACCACAGCTCTTATGGAGGAGGGGGAATAATTGCACCACAAGCCAGTTTTATACTCATAAAATTTCTTATATATTTATCCTATTTTTGGTAAAATGCACTCAAATTGGATTGCTAATGTGGTTAAATTTGAGCACTTCTAAGATGTCTCATTTATTGAACCAGGGTTCTATCTTAAGATCAGAGTTATTTCTGTGTTAGTTTATGCTTGTTAATAGTATTCCAAGTTTTACTGTTTATTTTTGATGGCAGCAATTAATGCTCTTAGTGAAGAATCTTTGCTCTTGCAGTACACCTCAGTGACCTGGTATTTTTAGCTATTTCTGGCACAAAGATGTGTTTTTAATGGTAATTTTTGTCCTATACCCAACCATTGTGCAAGTGGTCTGTCTCAGTTTTGTTCTCCATTTTTTTGGCTAGGTCTGTTTGTTTGGCTCTGGAAAAAAGAGGATGGTTCTCATTTTTGATGGCTGTACTCAATTTTGTGGCTTTAGCTGGAATTACAGAAAGTCTTCACCCCGTGCTTCAGAAAAAAAAAACATCAGAGGAGACATTTTAAAACCAACAGCACAGAATTCAGCCTCTGTCAAAGCTCATAATAAAAAGTTATGAACTGATACGACATTTTTCAGGCTGGGTTCTTTTGGCCACTAAAGAAAACATTTTTTTCTTCAGAGTGATTAAATGAAATACTTTCTCTGAAGGGAGAGGGGAGATCTTTGCAGATGTGGGTACAAACTGGAGGGTCCCTTGTGCCACATCACGAATCCCATCCTGTGCCAGGCTGGTGGCAGCAGAAGGCGGCTCAGGGAGTGAATGTGATGTCTGGAGTTTAGATGAACCTCTTGAGTCTGGAGGCTTGGCCAGAAAACTCCCAGGCACTCTGGAAACTCCTGCCTCTGGCTGTGCCAGCAATAACAGAAGCTCTTCCTGCTAAATGTTTTGTTGCATCTCAAGCCAGCCACAACCTGGGCTGGTGAGAGAGCAAAAACAGGAAAAGTTAATGAGCAAAAATGAAAAAGTCTGTTTTGGAATCTCATTTACTTTTATGTCAGACCTGAGCTAAAGAACCCAGATAATTCTTCACTTATTCTTTATCTGTTTTTAAATCTTCAAGAGCAACCACAAATGTATGTTACAGTGCTGTGATAAATATTTCCTCCTGAGAGAAGTTCCCAATGTTGAGGACCTCAATGCAGCATTTGTTGCTTGTCCTGGAAAAAATATACAGCTTCAATGCAACATTAGCCAATAATTAATAATAATTAATGTGGTCTTAGGATAGGAAATGTTGGCATCTCCTTAATTTATTTGATCTTTGGTCTGGGACTATAATTCAGTATTTTAATATCTGTTAAAACAAGAGATTTGCTGTAAGTTCATTTTTCTTGCTTTGCTCTGGGAATGAGTTTTTCAGAAAAAGTAAATTAAAGCAAAATGCGTTTGAGGAACTTTCAGCTGCCTCAAATGATCTTGGGTGTGGGGTGGCTGGTGGCCTGAATTCAGGCCAGAGAAGGAACTTGGAATTGTTGCTAGCAGTGCTTCAGATATGAGCAGAGTCAGAAAAGCACCCAGACTGAAATCCATGGACATTTTTGCAGGGAAAAGCTGGGCCATAGCAACTGTGGAGTGTGAGTCATGAACATCTGTGGGAATTTCACACTTCCATGATCACATCATCAAAACAGCAACATTTCCAGATCAAATTTGCACCTCCCCCCCCTCCAATGCCCTCATAAATAAATATAAATTATTTATGTAATGTAGATATATGTAACAAATTGTTTAGCAAATGGAAAACTTCATTCTGTTTGACTCAGCCTGTACAAAGGCTGTCCATCACAGAAAAGTAATCAAAAGATATTTTCAGCAAGGTGAAGGTTGTCAGAAATGTGCTTTTACTCTGATTTCACCTTGCAGCTGCATTGCAATATTAAAGTACTTTGCATACCTGTGACCTAAGCATAGCTTTAGCCACAGAAATTAGAATGCCAGAGTTCCCATTAAAAGTTTCTGCTGCTGGAAGATGAATTAACAACCACACTTTTCATAGGAAAATGTCTAAATTTAGCTGCTAGAGCAGTATTTATGGTATTGGCCTCATTAAAAAATTTTTGTGCAAGACCATAAAGACCTAAGAATAGTGTGGATGGTATAATGATCATTAAAGTCTTAACTCCCACAAAATCTACACTTAGTTGTGTGCTTAATTTACCTGTATCTGTAGGTAAATCCACAGTTTTGCCTCTTAACTGCATGTTGAAGTGTTTTGTTTAAACAAGACTTAAATCCCATCTCTCCCCTGGGAGATTGTCAGGCTGAATAAAGCTGATATTTCTCCATTTCCAGATCCCAGTATCTCTGTTCATGAGGAGTCAGAGCAGCACAGACTTGTAGGAATTGATGAGGATTACAGGGATGGCTCTTATGATGTGGACTGAAGAGGAAATGTGATGCTTCTCTCTGCCCTTCCATTAGAAAAGGTTTTTTTTTCATTTTTGATCATATTCCAAAATTGATGGAAAAATAAGTAAAAGGATTGTTTGTCTGCTTTGCCTGTGAAAGAGAAGGACAGAATGATTTCCTAAATGCAATCTTTATTAGATATAAGAGCCATAAAGGCAATCTGGAGTTATCTGGCATTCTTTATTTAGACCAGAAGGAAATAAAAGAAATGAATAATTTAGGCAATAGAGATGAACACAAGTGTTTTCCTTGCTAATGCAGTTGTGTGATACAGAACAGCTAAAAGTGCAGCACAGCAGCTGAAGTTTTGCTGCAGGAGTGAAGGAAATCACTTTGCTGGCTCTGCAAAAGGTGGGGTTTTGACCAGAGCTGCAATTGAAGATGCTGCAGCAACAGGACAAAGCCATCATGAGGATGAAACTGCTTTCAAATACCCCCCAACATGCTGAGATCACAAACTGAGCCCCTGCTGGCTTGAGGAGAGAGCTCAGGTGTTGTTCTTGCTATGGGCAAACCTAGAATAAGAGGTAAATTCAGATTTCCAGAGATGAGGTGGAGGCTGAGCTAATTCCTGAGTGTTTTTCCTGCTGATTTGAAGGGACAGGGGATTTTCCACAGTGCCCAGGTACCAGAACTGCCTTGGTGCCCTGGCTGGGACTCCTGGGAGAAGAATAATTGACAATAATGGACACTGAGATGTGGCCATTTAGCACTGCTGTAGAGAGGCTGTTCTGGAATGAAAACCTCACAAGAACACTCTTCCACAGACAAATGTCATTAACTCTGAATCCAAGCCCTATCTCTTTTTACAGCCTGGAATTAATTAATTTTATCCAGACATCTCATTAATGGCTCATTTCCAAAGTGATTCCCTATCCATGGCTGGAATCACACACAAAATCCTGGTTCAGTATGGGCCAGGAAGGAAGAAATGGCCACAACAGCCCCTTCAAGATTAAACTTTGCTTTTTTTATCTCTCTAAACCAGAAATGCTGTAGGTGCATTATTTTAGTAAGTCCTTATGTGCACAGGACGTGGATTTCAACGTCTCAAAGCCACAGCTGAATTCCCTGTGTTTTATAATGATTCAATTTTCAGCTGGTTGAAGAAACAACCAAATAACTGGGACATTTCCAGCTGAATCTGTGATGCAATAGATTCACACCATCTCTGGTCATTCCTGCTGTCCAGTTCCTGTAGCTTGGCCAAGGTTTTTTTCAAACTGGCACAGAGAATCCAAAATCATTAAGCTAGCCCTACTGATTGGGTGGCAATTTTCATTGTCCCATGAAATATTTCTCCAAGTCAAATAAAATATATTAAAGCAATACTTTAAAAAGTAAAGTTTTTATGAATGCCATATATCAGTTTATTTTCCTGTGTGTTTTTCAAAGCTAGGCTGTCCTGGTTATCTCAAGTAGTTTTAAGGAGCAGGGGACACATACCCCAACAAAATAATTTATCCAAAATTAAAGTCACAGTGTGACTCAGAGTTTGTTTGTTTTTTTAGTAGTGATATGACAACTTCAGGTGGATTTTGTTGTATTATAATGAGTAAATTTGAGGTGATCAGAAGAGGCTCTGTTGAAAAATTTGTCCCCACCATTTCTGTACATTACCAGTTGTTGTTTTGATCTACATAATCCCCTTTCATCCCTTTATTGATATTGGAATTCATATGCATGTGGAAATTCCTAAAGTGTTAATATTCAAATATTATGGCGATAAATACTTCTATTTATAATAATTTAACATAATTTTATTTTAAAGCAAAATCAAAAGTCTTCTCTTGTGGAAAACTGCATGAATTCCATACATCCAAGCTGCTGCAATCAATAGTCTTGATGATCCCAAGAATATCATCCCTATGCAGGGTTACACAGATGGAAACATCTAAAGGTCTTCAAATACAAATCCTGCTGTTTGGGATGTCCCCTGGAGAAAGAGGAGCCAACAGTGGAAGAAAGTATTTTCATGAATTTCCAGTCAAGTATTATACCAAATATTCAGTTTTTTTCTTATCAAGATAAAAATTGATTTGGTTAGTCACTTCTAGCTTAAAGTCTAGAAGGAAGCAGGTGTTATCCTATTAATTTATATGGATAACTGTAAAAAATAAATTCCAGGATGCTACTGAATTGTTGGTAAAGATCCTCATGATGTCACTTGGAATGCTGTAAGGCTTGAGCAGACTGGGAGAATGTTGTGAACAATTCATTGCAGGGTTCCCATCAGCTGTTGTGGTCCCTGCCTGCTCACACAGCCCAGCCTTGGTTTCATTGACAGCTCCTGATAAATTGAGCATTTCCCAACATTGGCCTGGTGATCTGAAACATCCACAGACAGCACAAGTAATTCATCCTTGAAAAATAAAGAGCAGTCTTTTTCTGAGATCCGTATGAGCATTTATTATTAAGTTTCAATTTCTCTAGAAATAAACACCAAAATACTCATGAATTTTTTTCAGCCTGGAAATAGCCATCTTGCAGCCTAAATCCACAGGCAACCCAGGAATTCTTCAGCTTTAAAGTAAATTAATAACATTTCATTCTGAATAAAACCAGACCCGCTTCTCGTGCCTGCATGGACAGGTGAATGTCACTGCAGGGAACCTCAGCCTGCTCTGACAGGCAGCTGCCAGGCTCAAAAATGATTCATTTCCTACAGGTTTCATCCAAATAGGGTTTTGCACAGCTGAGAGCAGTGCTGGACAGGGATTGTGCATCCCATGGAGAATGGATGTCACACCTGGGGTAACTCCATAAACCTTTGCTGCAGTCTGGCAGCAGAAAACAGGATGTGAAACACAGAGACTTTTCAACTTTTATTTTATAACTCCCAGCAGTACCTGTGGATCTCCCCTTGGCTTTGGTAGGAGCAGCATAAACACTGAATTAAATGGTATTTTATGAACTGAGCACGCAAAACCTGCTAGCTTTATTTTTCAGCTCGCTGTAATTTTCAGCTCAGACCTGGCACAGGTAGATCTGGGTAACTTTTGGGTGTGGGGAATGTTGAGATTGTTCACAGAGGAATCTGCACCAAAGTGCCAAAGCATCCTCAGGATTACAGCATGAGATCGATTTCCAAACCTGTCTTGAGGACCAAACTTGTTTAAAAAGGCAGGCACTTCCCAAAGATGTAATTTACTCCCAGTGGAGTCTGTCAGAGCCTGAGACTTCTTCCATTTGGAGGATGATGAAAGATGCAACACTCTATAAGGAAATGAAATTAAAACAATCAGACAATCAAACCAAAATCCTCCCAGCTATTCCTTCCTCTGGCTTTCATTATACATCCTGCTTCTTCTCTGTTTCGGATAATTGAATTGAAAGCCCTTTGAAATGAGGACTTGTCTATTTTTCAGCTCTTATGTAAGGCTAAGATCACTGTTGGTACTATAGAAAATAGATTAATTTTTAGCTTTTTTCTTTACTACTTCTGAAGGAGGCATTTGGATTTGTGTGAGAACTTCTAAGGATGAACAAAGAAACAGCAGTGTCAATTGACAGCCTGTAACATTTTTCCTGAGGGATTTTAGTTTGTTGTGAACTAAGGAAGAGTCTGGGAAATCTCAAATCTTGCCAGTTTGTGCCTAATGATGCAAAACTTCACCTGAAAGTTGAACACAACCAGGATGAGTTTCTCAGGTACATTCCAGGGCAGAATCCCCATCCCTGGAGGGTTTAACAGAGGTGTGGATGTGGCACTTGGGGACAATCTTGCTGAACATGGGGAATGGTTGCATTTGGTGATTTTTGAGGGCTTTCCCAACACAAATGATTCTTTCATGCTTTGATAACCTCATGACATTTTGGTGAGTGAATAAAAAGCCAGACATTTGTCTGATAATCATGAAACAGATTTTCCTCTCACTTTCCAAAGCCAGAGCTCCAAGCGCTGCTTTGCTGAAGGAATGACATTTGTTTTTTTGTCCTCAGTGATGTGCAGAATTTGGGGCTTAGAAAGATGGTCCTTGGTTCAAAATTGGTCTTTTTGTGGTAAATAACCATCTTTGCAGAGCTCTCTGGGCTCCCAGACCTCTGGAACAGATGCTATTGTGAAACGGGAGGGACTCTGAGTGGAGTTTCCAGAACAGATTTTAATTAGAAACAAAACTTCATACAGTAGCTTGGACTACAGGGAGGGGGGGGGGAGGCGGAAATCCAAGCAAGAGATGAAAAAGAAAACACCAAAAAGAGAAATAAAAAGGGTGTTTTACTGGTGTTTTGTACTGAGAAGCACTTGACAGGAAATCCTGTGCATCTCTGTGAAAAACTGAGGCACAGAGCAAGCTGTAATAACTATCTGAGCCCCTGGAAACGGTGTAAATCTGCATTGCCTCATTGATTTTCTGAGAGCTGCCATTTCTCACTGACCTCAGCACTGCTGTGCTCATTTATCCCAGGGAGGACCCCAGCCAGCTTGGCACTGCTGAAATCCAGAAACTTTGAATACTTGTTTGTTTTGTGTTGTTGTGTTGTTGATTTGGTGTGGGTTGTGTTTTTTTTTTTTTTTTCCCCTGTTCAATTAAAATTTAATCAATCTTTTGTTTTGTAGATTGCCCTCCACTTGGTCTAGAGACATTAAAAATTACTGACTTCCAGCTCCATGCCTCCACAGCAAAGCGTTACGGCCTCGGGGCCCACCGAGGAAGGCTCAATATTCAGGTAACATCAATTTTTCTCCTAAGTGGGAGAATGGCTCCAGGTTGTGCTGCTGAATAAAGAGAACCAGTGGATAGTTATTGGTTCTGACTGCTTTGTCAGCTCATGTAATTCAAATGAAGGGGAAACACTGGGCTTGTGGAAGTGAGTAAGGTTGATGGATAAGCTTTGGGATCGTGGGCTAGTTAGGGGAATCTCCAGGTTTGGTGTGCAGAGGCAGCCAGAGCTCTGTGAGCACACAGAGCTCCTGCCCAGCTCCAGGAGATCATCCCAGCTCCCTTCACAACCAGCCTGCAAGGAAGCTCTCACAGCAAGTTGCTTTTTTCTTTGTTGTTTGCCTGTAGTTAATGACAATGGTTAATTGAAAATGTGGTTTCAAGTGAAACCCTTCCCCTAAGGCAAATTTTTTTCAGAAGCAGTGATTATATCATCCAAAAAATCCTTCAGCTCAGATCTCTCTAAAATACAATCATGTTTAGCTTCTTTATTTAAGATTAAAAATGTGTTTAGATGCTTTGCAGGACCAAATGCCATTTTCCCATTTCTCATGTTTCTGTTTTCCACTTCATTATTGGGGCTATTCTCTGACTTACAGTCTGTCCAGACTAAAATTGTTACTCTGCATGATAGAACACAACACTTAAAATCATAAACAGGATATCAGTGCCAAGCCAGCAGTGAAAGATCTCTGAAGTTTAATTTGTTATCTTTCATTATATTTGTGTTTCTCCCTGGCTGAAGGGGTTTGATGCTTAGTGGGCTGGGGTGAGGAGGGATGAGCTCTAATCAGCAGTGGTTCCCTCTGGAAGAGGGATCACCCCTGGTTAAAATCCCTGCACAAACATCTCCCTGAGCTTCTCTCTGGGGAAAATACCTGCATACCCCTCCTCATCTTTTATTTTTTTTTCCCAATGTTTGTTTTAATGTCCTACAGTTGTTCAGAAAGCTCAGGAAACGATTTTGGAAAGGCAGCTGTGGGGCTGCAGCAGCACAGAGGTGGGAATGGGCTCTTCCTTCCCAATCCAGTGGGCAGGGGTTGTGTGCAGGGCGAGGTCTCACCTGCAGCCCTCACAGTTCTTGTCTTTTGGGAGCCCACTGAAGGAGTTTGCTTCTTTACTTGATGTTTTCTGCTAGGAAAAAACCCCTCATGGTCACAAAAATGGAATGCAGATGATATTCAGGGGGGCTGTAGAGGAATGCTTAGTTATTTTATTGCAGTCTTGTTTATATAATGACATAAGAACAAGGACTGTGATGCAAACCTCTCAGTTCTCTGTTGGTTCTGGCTACTTATTTTTCATGTTGCTGTTGAAGTTCAATTTATTTAAACACAGGACCATGCTGGTTCAGACCAGGAAGTTTATCCAGTCCTGCAATCACCAGTAGTGTGTTAAAAGAAATAGAGAGCTGATAAACAAATAAATAATATATATATATATAAAATAAATAGAGTGTTATCAAGGGCTGATGTTTCCTGTAAATATTATCTCCAGGGAAGCCAAGGGCACAGCCTTTTACTGGGAGCAAAGCAGAAGAAAAATGCCACTCTGCTCTTCCCGAAATTTCCCAAAGCTTGGATTAGACCAATTATTTTTTACCCCTACTGAAACTATAGATACAGTAATTCCCTAAACCCCCTCACCACATAGGGCTACTGTTAAAAAAATTGGGCTTGCCTTTGTTTTTCTTTAAAAACAGTTTTCTTTGGGCTTAGTTGAAAATGAATAGCACCAAAACTTTCCCAAACCTAGAAGCTGCAGGTCCCTGTCACTGGGGTTTCAGTGCTTTAATTCACTCTGCACGGAGATTTCTGAACCTCTGTCATATTTAGAGGGAATTTGCTTCTAAGCAGGGACAGGTCCTGCAGGTGGCTGATGTGCCAGGTGGGTAATGAGGTCCCTGGTGATTTCTCTTTGCTGCTCAGCACAGGAGGCTGCAGCGTGCTGGGGAAAGGCAAAAGGCACTGGGATTTCAGCTGCTGTGTTCTCCTGCTGTTCAGAACCTGCATGAAGGGAAACACTTGGCCCAGCTCAGGGACACTGATGTGCCACTGGAATTCTGTGAAGATGTTATGCTGTAGGTATGGTGACAGGCAGTTTTATGGGCTGCTGCCCTTGTCCAGAGGTCTGGGTATCACCACAGAGCTGTCACAGTGTTCGTGGGACTGTGGTGTTCCCCCCAAAAGAATACAAAATCCTCTCTCTGCCCAACCTCATCATCTGATGCAAAGTCAGCTGAGAAGCTCAGGGCTCTCCCCAGGTAACTGGCACTGCTTCAATTCACAGAGAATTTGCAGAATAATTAAGTTTTTCAAAAGCTTTTCAGGGTTTTGGTTTGTTTTTTCCCTTTTTTCTGCTTGAATTATCCGAAGCACAAGAAATGAATCAGTTGGTGTCTGCTTTATTCCAGAGAAGGACAGGCTTAGAATTGGATGAGGATTTTCAGGATCTGCTTCTCTTGAACCCTTGGATTGTGTTGGGCCTGATTTTCCTCCCAGTCCTGCCTGAATGTGGGGTTAAGGTGGGATTTCTCAAGAGCACGAGCCACGTTAGTGGAGCCCCATATTTTGGAGATCTAACTGCAATAGTGGTACAACCAGGAGTAATTTAACATCATCAAGAGAAATCGTGATATAAAATAATATTAATTGAGGCTCTCTGCCTTCAGGGATAAAATTCATTAGTATTTGTCACTTATATGATAATTAAGAGTGGTTGAAACGTGAATAATTTGTCAAATTATGTTTCTTTCCCTTCCTCATTTTCCTGGTTGGAGAAATGCAAACACTGAGGATTAACCAAGTAAAGCAATCCCATGTCTGCAAACACAGGCATTTGTGTATTAAGGGGTCTAAAGGAGCTCCAGGAGAGATTGGAGAGGGATTTGGGAGGAGGGATGGATGGACAGGACACAGGGAATGGCTCCCAGTGCCAGAGGGCAGGGCTGGATGGGATATTGGGAAGGAATTGTTCCCTGGGAGGGTGGTGAGACCCCAGCACATGGTGCTCAGAAAAGCTGTGGTTATCCCTGGAGGTGTCCAAGACCAGGCTGGACACTGGGGCTGGGGCAGCTGGGACAGGGGAAGGTGTCCCTGCCACGGCAGGGGTGGAATGAGATGATCTTTAAGGTCCCTTCCAACCCAAACCATTCCATGATTCCATGATTGTCTTTCCAGGTCTTTGTTCCCTTTGAAAAGCTGCATTATCAAATCACAAGGAAAAGACAAAATGATTGAAGATTTGCTCTCAGCCTGTGTGTTTTGGTTCTTCCCACCTGGCAGTGGTTGCTATAAATACCTGTGATAAATAATGCTTTTTGCTTTTTGCCCTCCCAAACTTCCTATGGTAAAATAATTCTTTTGATCATCCTGCTGGGAAGGGAAAAGAATTTAAGCAGAGGTGGTTTGATATTTGGTGTATTTTTACTGCTGATCTGTGGCAGAAGACTGGAATTTTTTTCTTTATTGAATACATTTTGGTAGTATCATCTTTCTCCTCATTATAGAATAAAGCTTTTAGAACACTGATATTGTGAGCAAGTTTTTATTCTGCCTTGCACACATCCAATTTGGAAGAGAAAGATGAATTAAAATGCAAAGTCATATTATTTGTGAAGGAAATTGTAACCTTCATCTTATTTTCTGAATACCTCATAGGCAGCTAATTTGGTTTAGCTGAATTACAATTATCAACTCTCACACTTGGGAATAATTTATTTGTGAGTGACAGAAGAAAGTCTCTTTTTCTCTATCCAAAAGGTTTTGGGTTTGTTTTTTTTTTCTATAAGGCATTGCTTATTGAGAAATATTTTTGCATTTGGCTGCAAGTGAAACAAAAACTGGGTTAGACCTGGAGTTATTCTTGAGTATTCTGTGAAGGGAGAAAGGATTTGCTCAAGACTTTGCCCTGGCTTCCAGTTTTCATTAGCTCCTTCAGTCTCCTGCTTATGAAAATAATTTGAGTACCCATGACATAACTTGAATCTGCTTTTTCCAGTAATTCAAAATGGATTTTTAAAATTCAAGTAAACACCTTACTGAGGAAAAGTGTCTTGATGTGTATTATTTGACAGAATACTTGGTGATAACTGAACCCATCTTTCAGAAATGATCATTTCTCCAAAGAAATTTAATAGGAATTCAAATTACTAAATACTTGATTGAGTCTATAAGTTTTTTATTTTATAGAAACAGTTTTTTTGAAGTGGCCACAGGGAAATAATGCACATCCAGAGTAAAAAATACAGACTTGAAGCTTGAGAAGAGAAATTGTAGCATAAATTTCTTGAGATTTTTTTTCCTTCAGAAACATTTCTGAAAAAGATCTTCTCATTTCTTAAATTCCTCCTTTTTCACACAGTATTTTGTGCTGATTAGACATAGACACCTGCTTCTTTTTATCCAGTAAAACCCTTTTTTTTCAGCTTCAGAGAAGCTGATATCAGAAAATAAGAGAGCAGGGAGAAGTAGCAGCATGGGAGTTTTTGGGGTGTTTTTTTTTTAATGATATCTTTTTACCTATTTAATGCTTAAAGTATTTGAAGCTGTGGATAATATTTGATATACCATTTAAGCTTAACATTAAGCTCCCCATATTTGATATACAATTTAAGCTTAACATTATTTAAACCCAGCTGAAACCATGGATGCTCAAGAAAAGTAATTTAGGTGGGAGGGTTTTTTTTTTTATTTTAATAAGCACTTTTTTTTCCCCACTTTTTTCTTCTGTCTTCCACTTCTCATGGCAGCATGGAGGAGAGGTCTGTTCCCCAGTGAGCATCACTAACAGGAAATATCCTCAGCTCATTAAGGACCAGGAGTTGGGAGATGGGGGACTCTGGAACTGATGGAATTTCCCCAGCGTGAAGGGGATTAGCAGGATGCTGCTTCAAGGTGTTCTGTAGATCTTAACACTTCCTGGCAAGGGTTTAAAGCCTGAGGCTACTTCAAATTCCATCTTATTTTAAAATGCATTGAAACCTTTCCTTGTGAAGGGTTATAACTCAGGCCAGTGGCTGTGTTTGTATTCTTGTGTTTTCCCATTGTTCTGCTTTCCTTGAAGAATTTATCTCCCATTGTTAACAAGCTTTTTCCTCTGGGTTTTTTTTCTTCATACAAACTTAAAATATCAGAGCTAATGCACAGAAGTAGGGGCTTAATTTAATTTTGGTAGATGTAGGGAAACAAATCATTTTTAAGCTACCTTATCTCAGACCTGATGAATACCTGAGAAAATGAGAAGTTTTAGGAGTTGAATCAGTGTCTTGTGTTTTGCAGCACTTCCTTCAGATGCCATCAGAGCCACAGTGGGAAAAGGGATTAAACCACTGCATCCTCTCTGAGTTAGAGCCTCCCATTTGGGTAGAAAAACCCTGTAAACCTCTCCACTTTCATTTGGGAAATATTGAATGATATCCATTCTTGGAATTGCATGGATGGCAATGATAAATCAACAGAAACCACAGATGAAATACCACAAAAATTACACATAGTCTCAGAGGAGTGCATGGCAAAGCTTCTGTGCTCTCTGTGGCATTATCCAGCTTGGTGCCAAACATTTCCTGGGCTTTAGAAGGAAAATACATCTCTGAAGGCTTCAGATGCCATGTTTCATTAAATCCTAGTTCAGATTAATTTGGAAAACAGCTTACCCAAAATACCTTCAGCTATTTCTTTGAAAATGCTGGGAAGGCTGTTTGTGGTGGGTTTCCCAGCAGAATCTGGGATACAGGTTGGTGCTCAAGTTGGGGAACAGCCAGACATTCCTGAATTTTTAACCCCTTGCTATAAAAATCAATAGTTCTGGTGAGAAGTAGTGTTAATGTTTCCTTATGCCCTGCACTCTGCTTTGCTGCTTCCAGGGAAAATGAGATTTTCTAATCACTGGCCATAATTTACATGGGCTGGAGCTGGCTTTTTAGGACTTTCCAAACCCTGTAGACCCTGTGGATAATTTGTTCTGGATAAAGGCTGTGGCTCTGGATCTGGCTCTGTCAGGCCACAAGAACAGACTGAAGCTCTGTTTTCCTTTTCTGATTTAAATTTAAATGTAAACATTCTTTGTTTTCAAAAGGACTTCCCAGAATCTCCTGCCCTGCCTTGAGTAAGGAAATATTTTGGTGAGGGCCTCAAGGGTCTTATAGTGCCAGAGGAGTGAGGGGGATGAATGATGTGAATTCCTTTCTTTTGCCCATGAAACACCTTCAGTTTCTTAGCTCTGATTTATGGTCAGCTTTGCCTTCTTTTCAGGCAGGTGTTAACGAAAATGATTTTTATGATGGTGCTTGGTGTGCAGGAAGAAATGACCCTTACCAGTGGATTGAAGTAGATGCTCGAAGGCTGACAAAGTTCACTGGAGTCATCACACAGGGAAGAAACTCCCTCTGGTCGTAAGTACACACTGAATTTTCTCCATGGCATTCTGAGCTTTCAGACCAAGGAATTCATGTCCTGATGTGCTTTGGTTCTTCAAGGAAAAAAAACCAAAACAGCAATATTGGAAATGTTAGGAGAGGTCAAGTAATTGAATGGGGCAACAGCAAAAGGCAAAGTCATTCTATATGGCATAAAATAGAAGTTTAAGGGTAACAAACTTCTATATTAAAGGCCCAGTTGTGATCTACATCTGGGCCTTTACACTCACCTTGTCATATTTGTGTTAAACTCTCTCATTCTTTCCCCAATATTTAACTAGATTAGCTTAGGTTATAGTTTCAGCGACCTTTTTAATTTAGTTTAGAATAACCATGCCTCACTGAAACGTCTTAATCCCTAGGTAACCACCAGGGAACTGCTGGAATTCCAAAATAACCTGATTTTTATGTGAGCAGATAAAACAAACTTTATTCATTCACATAGATATTATATACATATATATTATTTATACATTTATGTGTATTAGTAATTAATTTTATTTTAAAAAGTATTTAGTTACATATCTTCATATAATTATGCAAATATATATATATATATATATATATAAATATACTATTTTACTATTTTTGAGCTTTCTGGCCACTGCTTGTGCCAGAGAATGTGCTCATGGCACTGAGAAATAAGTGTTTTACCCAGATTTATCTGCATTTACTCCTCTGTGACTGTTGGCAGTGTTTATGAGGGATGCAGCAATCAGATGGCAGGAACAGGAATTGGAGGTGAGGATTTGGGTTTTTTTTTCCTGCTCTTTACGTGTTTGTTTGGCCTTTTAATTTGTCATTGAGTCTCAGAGCTTTTATGTGAACAGATAATTCCACCTGTATGCAGGAGATGCACAACCTCTCTGACAGATCCATTCTGGTCAGAACTCTCCCTTAGAAAATGAATGTGATGTGTAATTGAAGGTAAACCAGAAAAAATGCCACTGTCTCTTAGAAAAAGAATATTTTTCTTTCAACAGTTCAATTTTCTGTGGTGGTTATTGTTTTTTTTTTTAGTTTAATTTCTTTTAGCGTGGTTGTGGGAGCAGGTGCTTATTTGGAAATAAGGTTTCTATATTTATCCCACATTGTTCTGTGGTAGGGAGGTAATTACTGTAGCAAAACCTAACTTTTCTTTATTCATCCTCTTGACACTGCTGTTCCTCTCAAGGCCAGAGCTGCACTGCTTCATCCTGTCAAGCTTCTATTTTTAGTTCAGCTCTGTTAGGAGTTTACAGCAGATCTTGACACTATTTATAGCTGGTGTTCACAGTCATCTTGGGGTTTTGGGGGTTTTTTCTGAGCCATAGAAACGCAGAATCACAGAAAGGTTTGGGTTGGAGTGGACCTTAAAGATCATTGAGTTCCAACTCCCCCACCCTGGGTGAAGAGTGTTGGTTTTTCCCTCTCTCCCCATAAAAAATGGGTGTCCAGAACCCTGAGGGTCAGCAGGAAGAGCAGGATTGGTGCTGGCAGAGCAGGTCCAGCCTTTTGTGGATTGCTGCTCAGATTTGAGGGAAAACAGGCACATTTCTGCCAAGAGGGTTTCAAGAGGAGCAGCTGTGCTGTGGGGCAGGATAAACACGTCCTGTAGGGCCGAGCCCATGGAAGGGACAGGGGAGAAACAATCCCAGGAGGGGACAGGGAAGAGTGGGGCAGGACTGGTGTTGGGGTGGGCAGGTTCCTTTGTGCCTGTTTTGCTCAGGAAGCAAAGGAGGATCAGCAGCTTTGGCTGTGATGGTAGCAGAGGATTGTTTGTGCTGTGAAAGTTTGCACCAAAAGATGCCCTTCTGTCACCTGAGGTGCCTTCCCAGCTTTATGAGGCTGTGTGACAAGAAGAGAGTGCTTTCATGACTGATGGAAACATATGTTGGAGAATAATCTTATTGTAGGAATGAGAGCCAAAAAAACCACCTCTGTGATCTGTGCTGTATTAGAAGTGAAAGCCTGCCAAGCAGGGGAGCCGAGGTAAGATTTTTATTTAGTCCAAAGCCTTGGAGACATTCCCAGCTCTATATTTTAAAAATCAAAAATCAAGGCAGTGGAGGAGGGCAGGATTATATTAGATATTAGATAATTGTTCCCTGGGAGGGTGAGGAGGGCCTGGCACAGGATGCCCAGAGCAGCTGGGGCTGCCCCTGGATCCCTGGCAGTGCCCAAGGCCAGGCTGGACATGGGGGCTGGAGCAGCTGGGACAGGGGAAGGTGTCCCTGCCATGGCTGGGGTGGAATGAGATGATCTTTAAGGTCCCTTTCAACCCAAAACATTCTGTGATCCCATGATTTTGGGATAAAGAAGCAGTAAACCAACTCTTTGTATTGAACAAGAATCTTTAACAAAATGAAAATAAAATGTGCTCCACTGGAAGATCTGCCCAGATCAGGTTTGTACCTGTCCTGGTCCCTGCAGTTTCCTGCTGCTGACTTAATGAGGACATTTAAAATGCCAAGGGAGGGCAGGCAAGGACACCCTGCTGAATCCTCTATCAAACATCTTTGCCCTTCACTGCAAGGCTGCCACACTTGAGTTCACAGCAGCCTTTGCTCTCCTGTGTGTGATGATGCAGCCAGAGCTCCTTCCCTGGTGCTGCACTCATCCTTTTCCTCCTGTGGAGCAGCTCTGGCACCTGGAGCCTGGATTTGTTCACAACCACTCCAGTCAGACACGACCTGCTCACGTGCAGCTTTGCTCATGGGGCTTTCTTTGTGCTTCCTCTGCAGTGATGAAAGTTACACTTCACACAGTGCCAGGAGCACAGAAATGCTTGAGGTTCCCGTGTCCTGAGCACAGGCAGGAGCTGCTCCTCCTCAGTCCTTCCTCTCCTGCTGTTCCTGTTGGATTGTGGTTCCTCCTGTCCACGCCAGGCTTGAGACAGGAGAGCCCTGAGGAGGAAAAGGCTGAGAAAACACAAATGACCTGATGGGAGAGAAGGAAACTGAGCTTGGTTTGTAAGGAATACTCAGATTGTTCAGTCATTTCCTTTTTAAGGACAAGCACTTCTGAGTCATTTCTTTTGCTCAGCTGTGAATTCTGTGATGGCCACAGGGAATCAAACCTTTCTCCTCTCCCTTTTTAAGCCTGCAACAAGCAAATACAGTCTTTGAACAAAAAATCCTGGATTTGGGGAATCCTTCCTGTTATCAGTCAAAGCAGGCACGTGGGCTGTTGCTGCTCAGGCACCTCAGTCATTCCTGGGAAACCTGAAATCACAGAAAAGTGTTCTTTTGCCATCATAAATGGGCAGATCTGCTTAGATCATCCAGAAGTTCTGCAGATGATGAATTTCTCAGAAAAAGTGTAGCCCAGATGCAAGAACCAGGACTTCTTTTTTGATTTTTACACTGAAGATATCCAAAAATCAGGAGTGCCACGAGTGCTGGTTTATAGGAATAAAATCCAGTTGCTTGAAAATGAGCAGAATATCTGCTGATTTGGGGGAGAAATCATATATGTAATTCTTCATTTTGCTGCCAATACATCTTCCAGTTTAGGAACTTTAATCAACTGCAGGAATCTTCAAACAACTGTTCAGGGCTGTGGAGGGGGACACTGGAAGCATCACTGTGGAATTTTGCCATGGATTTAAAGCAATGATGTGATAGTTTAAAATATGCACCCTCTTGACAGAGGGAAAAAAACTATTAATCACTCTTAGCAGTTTGGCAGGAATTTGAAAAACAGAGTAAACTTGTTTCCCACAAACCAAACTCTCTTCTGATAATTCAGCATCAGCTTTTGTATCAAGAGAAAACCCTCACGTCAACACAGTGTGTGCTGACAGTAAAATAAAGCTTCAGGCTGTGTGAATGCAGAGGATGTTTTGGTTTTCAGGACAGGATGTAATGTTGCAGTGAGTGAGATGTATTTTCTAAAAATTAACCTTTCAGTCATGGTAAATTGTGAACTGTCACTGCACGCTGTGGAACAACAAAATGACAGCAATAAGAAGAAACAGGGATGAAATGATCTGTGCAGAAAGTTGGAATTCCCCAGGAAAATTATGAAATTTTTAGAGAAAAATCAAAATAGACTTACTTTCAAGCATGTTCTCTTTAAGACCTTTCAGCTTCATGAAAATATTGAAGTATTTTTACTTTTATGCAAGATATTTGTCTTTAGGAAAAAAAGAAATGTAGGGGAAGCATCTTAATTTTTCAAGTCTGATTTGGCTAAAGGTTTTTCCATGTATTCCAAAATTGTAATAGCTCTTAAAAGGTTTGAGGAGACACCAAATCAATGGTGTTGCTGGCTGGAAGGAATGACTTTCATGTATTGCCTTGTTCTAAACTGACACCCTTTTAATCTGGTCACTTATTTTCATTAGTGCTGAAGGAACATTTTAACTGGAACCTGGTGTAGACACCATTGCACCCTCCCTGCTGTGTCACTTGTTTCATTTCCCTGTGCTGCTCTGTGGGGATAGCAAATAACAAACACCCAGCAGATTGGATTTTGTGTCTGATCATGCTTTTGCTACAGAGAAGATTCTTGTGATTGAATAGGGAAATGATTTTGTGATTTTTTTTGGTAGTACACCCTCAGCCTCAGCGCTCCCTGTGTGTGGTGTAGCTCTTGATGATGCCCCAGCATCCCTTCTGACAAACTGTCCTGAGGGAGCTGTGGGTCTGGAACAAGCTGGGTGCCTTCCAGAGATACAGCTGAGGATAAATTTAGGTCAGTGCAATTTGCTTGCTTCTAATTTCAGTGGTACAGCATTCTGCTCTTTAGTCACAAAATGAATGCGTTGCCCCACATTTAGTGCTGCACTCCCTGGCAGTTTCTCAGAAGCTCAGCTTTGTTTTTGAGGCAGTCTCTATGGCAAGGGGGTAATTTCCTTGTTTGCAAGGCAGTAAAAATCAGAGTCACAGGATCATTAAGGTTGGAAAATGCCTCTATCATCAAGTCCAACACTGCCAGGGTCTTTTCAGCTGTTCCTGGTACTGAGGTCATGGTGTCAGTAGTAACACTGCCTTCCTGAAGAGATAATCACATCAGCATCTTCAGTATTCCAACAGTAACAGAAGAGAGAGCTGTGATAATCCTTCCAGTGACACTGTGCTAGCATTCCAGAAAGTGGAGTGGAGATTCACAGGTATTTTGAGCTGTTACTACAATCTGAGAAAACAGAATTTTGCACTGTGCAGGTGAAGGGTCAAAATTCAACAGTGCAATGCTGCTTGTGAGAGCAGAGAAGAGTAAACCTTGTCCAGCTCACAAGTACAGCAAAGTTGGCACTGACTTTCAGAGCAGTTTCTCCTGTCTTCTCACAGAGGCTGTGAAAACACACTCTGGTGAAACTTCAACAAGTTCAGTGGATATATCTCCATGTTTTATCCAGATCATGTAACGAAACAAGCAGCTGCTGTGTGCAGACTCGAGTAATTCTGGTGATTTAAACTCTTATTTGCCCTGATTGGGTGACAGGACTGCTTTCCCAAAGTCAGCTTCATGGAGTGAATTGTTCCAAATCCATAGAAACCACATCAAGTGTATGGAGATATAAAACAACCTGAAGTCATAGCGGGAAAAGCTCCCTTGAGATAATAATGTCAGGAGTTACATGTAATACTAATGTTTATGATGAGTTTACCTAATAAGTTCTGTTTTCTCTTGACTGTGGCTTGGTGAATCCTTCTGATGGGCTTTCCTGAGCCAGCCTTTGGCAGCTGCACCTCCAGGGCTCTCCATCTGTATGTTTCATTTCAGTCTCTGTGCCCTGCTGATTTTCCAGCTCTGTTCTTGTCCCCTGGCCAGGATTTTGTCACAGCATTGGTGACCCCATGAGCACTCCCCAGCTCCCCTTGGCTCTGGGGACGTGCCTTGGTGACCAGCTCTGGTGTTCCTGTGTGGCTGGGGTGCTGACAGCTCTCCCAGGGACAGATTGGTGCTGTCACAAGTTTGTTTGACAGCAGTGTCAATGCTGATGTTGTTCTGCTGTGGGTCTGGTTTGTCTCAGGCTCCTCTGCCCAAACCTCTGTTCCCACTGGGAGGAGCAGGTCACTGCCACCCCCAGGGACAGCTCCTCTGCTCACCCTGCACTCTCAGAGGGTGCTGAGGGGAGGACACAACCTGCCCTGCACAGTGGGGCCCACTGGGGATGCTCAGAAGAGGAAGAAAAACTTTTTAACCTCCACGGAAGGGACTTGAAATCAAATGAGCCAAATCCTTCTGGAAAAGGCGACTTCCAATGAATTTCAGCAGCTGCTGCAGCAGATTACTCACACTTACTCATCACAGCTTGGTTCTGTGTGTTTTTGGCCCATGCACCATGACTTGTTGCAATGAGAATGGTTGGGTGGGGGTCATGTTGGGGTCATTGGGCTCCTTGTCCCTCCCAAACCAGTGTCCCTTCCCTTGGCCACCTCTCTGTGGGCTTGTGAGCAGTGAGACCCTTCATATTATAAACATTCTCTCAGCTGTGGACACGAGTGGCAGTGTTTGTTTGCTGCTTACTCTCAGGGCTTTTCATTTTCCTGTATTTTAACATTCACAAAGAGAGGCACTGCCTGTAAAGTCTGGATTTTTCTCCTCAAACACACGACTGATTTACAAAGGTGAGGTAGGTACAAAAAGGAATGGAAAATTAAGAATGCCACGAGAAGAGGTTCAGAAGAAAAGGCAACACAGCTTGGTTGTGTTCAGCAGATACAGAGGATCTGGTGCAGAAAGAATTTTAAACTTGTGCAGAAAGAATTTTAAACTTAGGCAGATCTTGTTGCAAAGAGTGACCCAAAATGAGGGGTGTGAAGGCCAAAATGTTTGGGGCAGAGGATGTCTCTGACCCAGGCATTGCTGGCTGAATATCCAACAGCAAAAAGAAACATCTGCAGCTGGCACCAGATTTTCTAGAAAGTCATAAAACTCTTGTAAAACCCTGGCTGTAAGTTGTAGGTGTTGGGTTGGAGAGGTATTTGTAACCCCAACTCCTGTTTATTGAGTAAAGCTTTGAAAAATCTGTGCTGAATTCAGTTCAAGCAAGTGAAATTCTGGCTCTGAGCTTTTCTTCTTAGGGGCCTCCAAAGAGATGGATTTCACAGCACTACATTCATTTCAGTCAGCTAGGAGCAATTTTAAAAATTAAGCATTCGAATATTTCAATTATTAAAAATAGTGCCATTGCTGGCTAGTCAATCTTCGTCTCCTAAATCATATTTATTTTAATTAGCTTACAAAACTTGCTGGGCTACCTGTGGTTAGTCTGGGCATTTTTTTGCCTTGGCTTATTTGGAAGCTGTTTGGCAGTGGGTGATTTAAAATTTTATCAGTATAAATATTATTATAGAATTTTAATATTAATGGTTTTACATTTAATTGCATGAGAGTACAAATTAATTTTTCAAGTAGAAAGCCATTTAACTGACAGCATGCTGATTCTGTTGCATGAGTAAAATTTAGTATAAGGCTTGTCCAGCATTTTTCTGGTATAGAGATTTTGCTATATCAAGTATTTTGGCATGTCAATTTATTTGTTATTGCTGGGTACACATTTATTTGCCTGACTGGTTCTATTTTATATTAATTTTAGGGGTTTGTATTGCAGATAAATCAGGTTAGCCTGACAGCAGAAGAATAAAATGCTCAGTTGGAGCCAGGTCCATTGTAGATGATGTTCATGGGAGCTCTGCTGGTGCTTGCTGGGCTGATTCCAAGAATGTCAGAGAATCATGGAATAGTTTGGGTTAGAAAGGACATTAAAAGTCATCCTGTTCCAATCCCCCTGCCATAGGCACCTTCCCCTGTCCCAGCTGCTCCAGCCCCAATGTCCAGCCTGGTCTTGGACACTTCCAGGGATCCAGGGGCAGCCCCAGCTGCTCTGGGAAATCTGTGCCACACGCACAGGGAACAATTCCTTCCCAATTTCCCATCCAGCCCTGCCCTCTGGCACTGGGAGCCATTCCCTGTGTTCTGTCCCTCCATCCCCTGTCCCCAGTCCCTCTCCAGCTCTCCTGGAGCCCCTTCAGGCCCTGGAAGTTGCTCTAAGATTGAGTCCAGAGCCTTCTCCAGGCTGAGAAGCCCCAGTTCTCTCCCTTCCAGATAGGAAGGTGCTCCATCCCTTCAATCTTCCTTGTGGACCATCTCTGGGCTTGAGCTTCTGCTAACCAGCACCTCAAATCACCTGTTTACCTCAAATCCCATGTAGAAAGTGTGGATGGAAAATGCCACAACGTGGAAAATCGTCCTCAGAGATGAGGATCAAAGCATTAGATTTATATCACTTGTTGCCAGTTCAGCTTTCCATAGTTGAGAAGCTTGGCCTTAAAAAATTCCATGCAGCAGATGCTGCTCAAACAGAATAAACCCAAACAGTCCCAATTCTCAGCTGAAAAGCCTGGCACCCCTCCACTGCTTCCCATTCAGCACTCACTGTGTGCTCTCCTGAGCTGGGGTTCAGCCTTGGGTCCAAATCAGGAGATTGTAGCAGGGAGGACACAGCTGGAAGATGTTTTGTTGCTCTGGTGCTGCCCATGCTCTTTTTGCCTGTGCTCAGTAGCCTGATGCCGTGGTTAGATAAGGAAAAGATGATTATTGGGACAGGAACCTGCCAAAGCTGTAGGAGATCTGCTTCTAATTCTCTGCTTTGATTCAGGTTTACTCTCTCTGTCCCTGGGCAAGTTATTTAATCCCTCAGCTTTTCTTTTTGGATGAAAATGGAAAAGCAGGACATTTCCATGCATCACAAGAAACTGAATTTGGAATTGAAGGTGTTCAAATCAGCTTTGTCTAAGGCCAGTGCATTACAGGTAAAAATCAAGTAATTAGTAATAATTCAAAAATGCACCACATTAAGTGAATTTGAGTCATATTTTGATTTTTGCATTTACTGTCTCTGGTAGGAATTGCCTAATATTGTCAGTGGGAACTGAGATTTTTCAGATAGGCTGCTTCTGAGGAGATAAGGCTGCCATAAATTTTGAAAGGGATTATTTAAAAGGGATGCACCTGAATCCAAAGGATCCCTTTCCAGTCTGTACCTCATGATCTTTTTCCAGCATGGAGGGAATTTGTGAGGCAGAAGTGGCACTTGGTGGCAGAGGGTGATGAACTTGGGGTGATGTAACTCCAAACCCTGGTGGGTTGTCACATCATGGCTTCTGTACTGCCTTGCCTTCTGCCAAGAAAGAGCTCAATAATTAATGCACTCTTTTTTCAGTGCTGGCCTAGGACTTCTCCAGAATTCTGTCTCCTCAGCTCTTTAAACCCAACAAATATCTGTATTTTTCTCTTAGGGGTGCAATGGTAAGATTGCACTGGGAGACTTTATAGAGTGAAACCCAAAGAGCTTCTCTGAAACAGCAGCAGGGACATTCTGAGTCTTGGAAAACATTACAGCTTTCTTTCAGCCTTCCTTAGACAGCTTTATTGTTCAGTGGTGATGGGCCCTGAAAAGACTGGATGTGACAGAAATCCCTGTCTGCAAATCCCAAACCCGAGGAGATGGATCTTGGTGTCACCAGGTAATCACACAGACAAATTCCCCCAATACTTCTCCTAACACAAGGCTTTGCTCCAGTTGCCGTGTTCCTCTGATGGATTGCCACAAAAAACCTTTAGATTTCTGTGCCTGCATGAATAAACCAGGTGTTTATGGAACACCCAGGTCCTGGGAAGTGCTGCAAACAGGCTGGAGCATGTGCAACACATCCAGCTGCTTCCTGGGGTTAGCAGCCCTCCCGTACCACACAGGGCTGGGAAAGCTGCAGCTCTCGGGGAGATTTAGTGGGTTGGCTGTTCTTGTGCTGGTCTGGAGCTGTAGAAGTGTCTGGGATTCACATACTCAGTCAAAGCCCTGAGCATTAGGCTGTGCCAGTTTTTTTCCAGATCCTCTGACCACAAGAACACGCAGAGTTCCCCTTCCCCAGCATGGGGGATGTGGCTTTTAGGGAGAAGGTGCCATTTCTCAGGGGAGTCTGAATTTACAGGAGCCTTCTTAGTATGATCAGAAGCTGTTTTTATTATGGCACTGGGGGAAAAAGGGGCAAGGATTTAAGCCCCTGGAGGCAGCTTTGCATGTAGTGCCAGTGCCAAAAGGATCTGATCCCCTGTGATGTTTTTATTCTGCTTCTTCCTTACAGGCAAACACAATTAATGTTGTATGGTGTGTACCTTCATACATTGCACTGATTTACCTCATCCATGACCCTCTGAGGTCCTTCTGTCCTGCCAGTGTCCAAGACTGGATTCAGTGCATTAGGATTTTTATTGCATTCTCTCTCCATAGCACGTTACTTGTTGCCACCTAAGATGGAAAATGTGCAGGACTACTTGGATATGTCTTCCTTTGGAAGAAGCTGGAACTCTTGTAATGGCAGGGAGTGAGAAAATCAAAATATTTTAAATAAAAGTCCCAGCTTAGAAATGTTACTGTGACAGCACCATTTTCTCATGCCAGTAAAGTGAGATTGTTCTTTTAAAAACTCCTATATGTGCCGTGATTTTCTTACAAAAGTTTGTTATAGAGTCTGTCCACGATTGTCTTGGTTTTATGTGACTTTAGGACTCTGTTTGAATTTCTTCTGCAGATGTTGAGCAATGAAAATGGATGTGTTGTGTTTGCCCCCCTAATCTGATCTGTGCAGTTGAAGTGAAAAAAGTTCTGCAATACTTCAGAAGCAATGATGTTATTTGGTTTGTGGCATTTGCCTCTTTTGGTCACTTAACCTGATTTTGAGAAATGGCCAAGAACAGTAAAAAAAACATTTATGCAAAGCCCATCCAAAACCCCCAGCAAAATGAGCAAGGAAATAAAGAAAATCCCAACAAAAAGCACGATATAGTTTTATGTGCACTGAGTTTGTACTCTGCCACCAGCACCCTCCTTCAAACCCAGGAGTTTTGCTCTCAAGCTTATCATTTGCTAGTAATTCAAAAAAAGCTGTTTCCCTCTTTTTAGAGTTTTGCTGTTGGCCATTTTATAGAATGGTTTGGGCTGGAAGGGACCTTAAAGCTCATCCCATTCCACCCCTGCCAGGGCAGGGACACCTTCCCCTGTCCCAGCTGCTCCAGCCCTGTCCAACCTGGCCTTGGGCACTTCCAGGGATCCAGGGGCAGCCACAGCTTCCCTGGGCACCCTGTGAAAGGCCCTCCCCACCTTCACAACCAAGAATTTCTTCCCAATATCTGATCCAAACCTACTTTCTTTCATCACCCGTGTCCTTGCACTCTATGTCCTTGTCACAAGTCCCTCTCCTTCCTTTTTGTCAGCTCCTTTATTTGACAGAAGTAAATCAGCCTTTCTTCAACTTAAGAATACAGAGAAGCTGAGGGAAGAAAGTTCTTTGCAAGAGTCAGGAGAAACTTATCCAACATGCTGAAGTCACTGTTTATTTTGTTGTGTGTCATTTATCATTTTACAGCCAAATTCTAGAGACGCCAGCACGGCACTTCTCAGCTCTCCAGCAAATCTCCTACCCCAGGAGCCCTTCCTCTGAAAGGCAGACAATTAGGATTTTCAGAGTGCTGCTAACTTGTTACAGTTGTTTACCAAATACTAAAGTTGTGTGCATTACAAGTGATAGATGTACCCTTCTTTTCATTGCGATAACAAAAAGTTGTCTGCTTGGCAATAGTCAAGATTTTTCCGTTTAATCTAACATGAATGGCAAAATCTATTCACTGAAGGAGGCTGGTGAAAGAGTTGCAAAGGAGTGGTTTAGTGTCTAAAACAGAGCTGGGTTTGTTCAGTTGCTTTTTTGTTTTTTGGGGGGTTTTTTGTGGTTTTTTGTGGTTTTTTTTCAAAATCTCATTTTTTTTCACTTTTGGGAGCATTAGTATAGAATGTCCAGAAGTGATTTTCCAAATCCTACTAAATATTTACCTCATTTTTTTTGTTATCAGATGTGTAAAAAACCTCAGTTGTCTGTTTTGTACAATTCTTGGAGAACTGAGGCTGGTGGTTTTACTCCTGTTCCATCCTTATCCCTCTTTGGTCTTCATTAGAAGCCTGACTCTCTTTAGTGAGCACATAAAGGCTGATTTCTCCCTTTAAACACAGGCACAGTGGCTTCAGCGTGGCTGGGTGTGTTCATAGGTACTTTGTTATTATTAGTTGATTTTACAAGAAAAAACAAAACAAATCAAAGTTGTGTTTGTACAGGGGCAGTACAAGGGGAAGCTCTTAGGTGTGTCTGTCCTTCCAGGTATTCCTCATCTCCAATTTTTATGCTCTGCTGCTTCTCCAATACCTGCCCCAAAGGCCCCTTTTCTTCTCCCCTGTGCCAAGAGCTTTCCTAACTCTGTTTTCACTCCCATGGGACTGTAGCTTAGCTAAGAACCTGTGCTGAGGAAGAACACATAAATACAGAATTTAATCATCCTGGACTGACTTCAGATGTTCAAAGGTACAAATGTTCCTCCAAGCCACAGCTCTCCTCCAGGTTCCAGCCTATTGAAACCAGGTGTTAGGGGAAAAAATAAATCACTGCTGCTCTTTCTGAGTAGCAAATGTGAGAGGAGAGTTGGGCATTGCCTTCTCCAGCCTTCTCCACCCCCGTGCACACATTTCCACAGGTAATGCCTGAGCAGTGTCAAACTCCACAGCTCTAATCCAGAATTTGGGGAGCAGCATTTTACATTTCCTCATCTTCTTCCTTCAGACAAGGCATAACTGAAGTATTTGACTTCTCTAGATGGAAGAGGGTTTTGCTGTAAATCAGATCACATTAGAAAAATCAGCCTATTTGGGATGGATCAGGATATTGTAGGAGTGCAGTAGTCCTGTGATCAATTGTCTCTCTGTCCCTAGCTCTTGCTAATACAAGAATAACTGCAGGCACCAGTTATTCTTCTATTGAAAGAAATGGAAATTTTGCTGGTTGAAATTCGCAGATGTTTCATCCTTGAGGATTTATTACTTTTTTCCCATCCTCTCTGATAATAAGAGCAGAACTAATAAATGTTCTGCAGCTGAAAAGATGATCTTTGAACACTGCATAAATCTGTTCTAGATAAGCCATTTATCCCAAACTCTGCATATCAAAGGAGAGGAGAGCAGCAAGTCTCTCACCTCCTGGAATCCCAGAACACTGTCTCACCAGGATTTTGCTTCTGTGTGCTAGGCTTTTTGAATAGTCTGTTGAATCCAGATTGGCATGACTTTGCCAAATGGGATTTCCACTGCTAGCAGCCTTATAAGCTTGATTATATTAAATAATGTGCAGTCATTTTAAGTTATGAAAAGTAACTTATTCTCTTTTTCAAGGAGTAACTGGGTGACCTCGTACAGAGTGCTGGTGAGCAATGACAGCCACGCGTGGACTGCTGTCAGAAACGAGTCTGGAGATGTGGTGAGTAGAGTGAGACATGTTTTATGAGGAGGAGCAGAGGTGGGAAAGCAGGGTCTGGCCACAGTTGAGTCAGTGGCAGCACCTCTCAGTGGTCCCATAGATTTCAAGAGCAAATCCCAAGGTACAGACCCCGAATTGTCCAGGGGGAATGGGGGGATCGCCACCCTCGAAGGGCAGTTCTGGCCTGTGCCACCATCAGCCTGGGCCTGGCAGGTGATTTTACACTTCTGTTACCCAAACCACCAAGAGACAGTCTGAAGCACTGGTGTTGCCATTTCCCCCTGTTTGGCTGCCCAGATTTTTGAGGGGAACAGCGAGAAGGAGATGCCAGTGCTGAACCTGCTGCCGGTGCCGCTGGTGGCGCGTTACATCCGCATCAACCCCCGCTCCTGGTTCCAGGAGGGCAGCATCTGCATGAGGCTGGAAATCCTGGGCTGCCCCTTGCCAGGTAAGAGCCTTTATCAGTTAATCTTGGCTTGGCTGCCTGTGGAAATACTCAAAAATTTCATTTCCTTTGTGTATCTTTGCTTTTGGTGTAGTATTTATCTTTAGTTAGGGCTATGTAAAAAAAAAGCAGAAATATCTGCCCAAGCCCACAGCCAGCACCAGGATAACTTTTGATATGCAACCCATAGAATGTGGAAGTGCCTTTATTAATAAAACAAGATTGCATGGATGATCTTACAAGATTTCCTTTGTTGTTTGGGCTTAAATGCAGTGCAATAAATCTTCCTAAGTGCACATGTACAATGGAGACAAGAGGATTATGTAATGGGACAGGCACTTGCAGATGTCTCAAGCTTCTAAGGCAAGAAATAACAATTATATAGCCTGATTTTTAATGTTTTTTGGTTTTGGTTTTGAGGTTTTTTTTCATTATATAGGCCATAGAACTTCCCTGAAATATTTTGAAAGCAAATCCTGTTGCTGAACTAGTGCTTAGCTTGTCAGGAGGAAGGAGGGGAGTTTGGACTGTAAAGAATTTCTAGGATATTTCAAGTGTTATTAAATTCAGCATCATCCCTGGAAAATCAGAGAAGTTGTCCTATGATATGCAAGGCCACTTAAAAAAAGAAACCCAAAACCATTCAATCCTGTTAATTCTGCCAAAGCCAGGATTCTGCCAGGCACATTGTGAATAGTCTTGTGGTGGATTTATATTTTCATTTCTGTGTGTACATGCATATAAATATTTTTGAAAATCTGTTTTCTCAAATATTTTATTAATTACTACTCATTCCACACCTCTAATCTGCTTTTTTGTTTGGTTGGCTGGTTTTTGGGTTTTTTTTTGTTTTGTTTTCTTTGATCTCAAATTCTGGCACCATGGGGATTTTTTTTTCTTTTTTGCAGAGGTCTGTGAGTAGTGTTATAATATTAGAGCCAGAAAAAAACTGCTTTTCCAGAGCCTTTCATCACTGCTTTTACTGCTCCTGCCTCTGTTCAGAACTTGCTGCCTCCAGTTTCTCTGGTGATGTAGAGTCTTCACATGCCAAGCAGACACAGCTTGATTTTTGTCCTTTAGATGTTTAAACACTCAGGGGAAGAAAAAAGAAAGAAAAAAGCAGAACTAAAACTGTTTGGGGCATGGAAGGGATAATTCTCTGCCAAAGAGAAGTGTGGGGCAAGCATTGTCATAAAATTTAGATGTGCTATCATGAAACACTGAAATTTAGCAACACACAGACAACTGCTGCCAGTGGGTAAAAAATACATCCTGGACTTGATGGCAGTGACCAGAGGTGTCCTGTGCATGTGAATTTCCCCGTTTTCAGGAGAATTCTGGTTTCTTTTAGCTGTGGGTTTAGAACACTGCACCTCTGTGGGTTGCTTGTTTCCCATTGTGATGGGCAATTCCACAGACAGTATTTCCCCTCAGCTTTTGGAAGGACTCTCAGAGAGCAGTGATTTATCCCAAATTCCTGTGTGGAACTGCTCTCTATAAACCAGGATGTGAGGCTGAAAAAAAAGGAACCTTCATCCAGCACCATGACTTTTTACTGACACACAGAGGTCTCCAGGGAATAACAGAGATGACACCCAAACTGTTTGGTAGGGCAAATTGTAGGGAAATTCTCATGATCCCTTTCTCCCCCCTAAAACTGCATCTAAACAGGAAAAGGCAAAAATGTCAGTATTTGGAAAGGTGATTTTTGTTAAGTGCAGCAGTTTTTTACCCTGGATTTTTACTGGCTTTACACCCATTCAGGGCCAAATTCTGCTTGGCAGCTCTGGCATTTGTTACCCTTCACTTCATGGGTCTGTGTCAGTGGGTGAAGCTGGGAACACATCCCCACTTTCAGCACTGTCCTGCTGAGTGCTCTTCCAGCTTTTCACAGATCTTGGATTCACATGGAAACAGCATCAGTGCATCCCCCTGGTAGTCATTTATTGAGTTAATTGCCCGCAGTGGCTGATTCAGTATATTCCTGAAAGAAAATACCAGAATCATTCATTGAGAAACACAATGGGAATGGGGTGTGTTCATTCAAAATGTAATTGGACTGAAGAACTAATAGGTTTTGATAAGTGCTGACCCATCTTTTTAGCTCAGAAAGAGCTGGCATTTCTTTCTCCTTGCTCATTTCGTTCATCGCACGCGAGGCACCCGGAACAAAGCTGTTCCTCAGGTTCCAGAGGCCTCTCCACGCACGTTTTCTTCCTGTAGGATGGGACATTCTTTTGCAGCTCCCTCTGAGTGGATTCCTCACCCTTTTTTTGGTGTCATTTTGCTCATTCCAAGTTAACTATCCGGGTGGTTTGGCCGTGGGAGCAGCGACTTGGACAGCGCTGCTCTAACGCTCTGTGTTGAGTGTGGGACTGGAGATCACGGGCTCTTCTTTTCTTCTTTTCTTCTTTT
>NC_031775.1:30511601-30540954 GCF_001522545.3 Parus major | reverse complement strand
CTTCTTTTCTTCTTTTCTTCTTTTCTTCTTTTCTTCTTTTCTTCTTTTCTTCTTTTCTTCTTTTCTTCTTTTCTTCTTTTCTTCTTTTCTTCTTTACTTCTTCTTTTCTTTTCTTCTTCTTTTCTTCTTTTCTTCTTTCCTTCTTTTCTTCTTTTCTTCTTTTCTTTTTTTCTTCTTTTCTTGTTGTCTTCTTCTTTTCTTCTTTTCTTCTTCTTTTCATCTTTTCTTCTTTTTTTCTTCTTTTCTTCTTCTTTTCTTCTTTTCTTCTTCTTTTCTTCTTTTCTTTTTCTTCTTTCCTTCTTTCCTTCTTTTCTTCTTTTCTTCTTTCCTTCTTTCCTTCTTTTCGTCTTTTCTTCTTTCCTTCTTCTTTCCTTCTTTCCTTCTTCTTTTCTTCTTTTCTTCTTCTTTTCTTCTTTTCTTTTCTTCTTTCCTTCTTTCCTTCTTTCCTTCTTTCCTTCTTTCCTTCTTTCCTTCTTCTTTTCTTCTTTTCTTCTTTTCTTTTCTTTTCTTCTTTCCTTCTTTTCTTCTTTCCTTCTTTCTTTCTTTTCTTCTTTTCTGGTTTTTATTTTGTCCATAAAAACAACCAATTTTCCTAAATCCACCAGCATCAGGAGGTGGAGCTCTGTTAGTTCACACAACTTTAGCCTTTCCAAAGCCTGGGGCACAGGGAAATACCCCAACAGCTGAAGGAGGGTGGGAGGAAAGAATCCCATTTTTCATAACTGTAAATTTCTTTTCTTGTCTTCTAGACTTGTAATTTTAGGGTTTATGCCTTTATTAATCCCTGAATATATGAAACCATTTGCATTCAGTCTGTGATCTGTATCAGCTTCCCATCAATCAGGCTCACAAGGGAGGGTAGTAAAGGAATAAGGAGAAAGGATAAAAGAAAAAGAAAAAAGCCTGAATAAGATTGGTATTCTAGGGGAGGTTGTAGCACTGTCAGAATGAGATGGAAATGGTTTAAGGCAGCTAGAACCCATTCCTGTGGGTAGGGCTCTGTCCATAAAACCCACTGCATGTAGTAGATGCACTAAAAATTTGACAAATTGTGATAAAACAATATTTGGACAACTGGAACAGAGAAGTTACTGCTTATCTAAGCAGTAGTGTATAAGATAATTGTAATTTTTATCAGTGAAATCCTTTTATCTTATCCATAACATACATTTTTTTTCTATCTTAGGCTAGTTTGGACAAATAATATTTTCTAGACTGTTAAGAGTAGCTCTAAAAAAGAAAAAGAAAAAAAAAAAATTAAAAATAAAGAAAAGCTGTGTTGTCCAACTGTGTCAGTGCTATCTTTGGGCAACAGAAGGGATTTGCTGTTTCACCAAAGAAGGACATTTATCTGTGGAGGAAAGGTGCCAGAAAATCCTACCTACAGCAACAATCAGTGCTGCAATGTCTGAAAAAAGAGGGCAAAAAGAGGACAAAAAGCACAAGCATTTAATTCCCTCTCCACTTTCCAAAAATGCTGGTATTTACATACAGGGAGAGTGACACACACAGTCTTTTGCAATTGCCTCAGAGGGATGGATGTGCTTTCCTGGCTTTCTCTTTCTCAAACCTAAGGAAGGTCAAAATGGAATTGCATGTGATCAAAGCACCCAGAGATTGGAGAGAGAAAATTAGTTGAGTTCTTCATGCATTTATTTATATTGTAGAGTATTCAAGGCAAGAGGCAATTATTTTAATGGAATAAATTTGTGATGAAATTTAATTTTTAATAGTTCTTATATAGAAAACTACCAGTGGTACCATGATTATGCCATTACTTTGAACCCAAGATAAAAAATGAACTTTAACAGCTCTGTAATGGAGCACTGTGTTTTGCAGTGGCTTCAGTCTTATTTTTATTATTTCTCTCTTAGTGCCAGGTTACCTGGTCAAGTCTAGAGTTGTGTTCATTTCTTGATAAAAATGTGACTTCCTACAAGTAGCTTTCATTATAAATGGCCATGTAAGCAGCAGTTCTAAAACCAGCATCTACTTCTGAGAATAAGAGGAGAAAAGGATCAGTTTCTAGTTGAAAAATATTATTTCATTGCTGGTTTCGTGTGTGATGTTAATGCTCATGAGCAATGCCATGAAATAGATCATGTGGAAAAAAACTGAGGATCACCTGATGTGGCTGCCAGTGGATTTATTTCAAGATTACACATGTGCTGTCTGTAAGATGTTCAATTTAGTGAAGACAAGTCAAATTCATTTAAATTACGCAGAAATTTAAAAAAAAAATAAAAATCAGTCATTTGAGAAATGGCACTTTGGGGTTTTTAAGGCAGTCTGAAAGATTTAGACCAGAATATTCTTTTTATCAAAAATGTCTCCAAATCCCTTGGATTGCCTTCATTGTGCCCTACATTTGAACCACCACTTCTGAGAAGCTGAAACCTCCTGGAAGCATTGGGGCTCCACCGGCTGTAGGGCTGTAATTGGTGAAAATACCCTTTTTTTTTAATCAACCAAGCAATTGGTCATTTCTGGTGCTTTCTGGGGGCAGTTTTCAGAGCCCTCATGCTGTGGAGTCGTTGGGCATTGACCCACTTGAAGTTTGGGGGTCCCCAGCACAGGAAGGACATGGAGATGTTGGAGAAAATCCAGAGGAGGCCTCAGAGATGGTCAGAGGGATGGAGCAGCTCTGCTGTGAGGAAAGGCTGGGAGAACTGGGATTGTCCAGCCTGGAGAGGAGAAACTTTGGGGTGATGTCACTGTGGTCTTCCAGGACCTGAAGGGAACCTACAGGAAAAATGGAAAGAGACAATTTACAAGGAGCTGGGAGGAGAAGGGGGAATGGCTTTAAGCTGAACGAGGATTGATTTAGATTTGATGTTGGACAGGAATTGTTCCTGGCAGGGTGGGCAGGCCCTGGCAGAGGTGCCCAGAGCAGCTGTGGCTGCCCCTGGATCCCTGGCAGTGCCCAGGGCCAGGCTGGACATTGGGGCCGGAGCAGCTGGGACAGGGGAAGGTGTCCCTGCCATGGCAGGGGTGGGATGGGATGATCTTTAAGGTCTCTTTCAAACCATTCTGTGGCCCTGTGAATCTGATTTAACAGCTTTAATCACTCATCCATCTTTACAAAGGATGGAAGCATGAAGGGATCAAGGTGCCTCTACCAGCAAACTTCATTACCTCTACTGGTGATGTAAAGACAGATTAGTGGCAGAAAAAGCTAATATATCCCTCTGTATAAATGTGAGTGCCACAGTCTTTCAGGATCCTTTCTCCTTGGAAGAAAGAGAGACTTTCTGCAGAATTTCTGTGACTAAATCAGTTTAATTCCATTATAACTCTTATGTCATTTGTGTTTCTCAGTCTCTTATTTTCCATTTTATTAAAAAAAAATTAATTTTTGCCCAAGTGGGCCCATCCAGCTGTGCACAAGTCTTGTTTGCCTTTCTACATTTTAGCTTTTAAAGTTCTAATCTGTATTCCTGCTGCAGCAGAAATCTAGTGATCCAAGCAGGCTACAGCAGAGCCTGGCAAAGTATGAGTGTTAATTCCCTAGGGAACTGTCAAATTGAGCTCTGTTGTTGAGGGAGGGCCAGAGATACAATCATTCTCACTGCACAGTTTTTTAAATTTTTTTTTAAAGTTTCCACCAACTCTACAGCATTCACAGCCATTCCCATGATATTAGTGTTTGATGTATGGAAAAAGAGCCAGGCTTTGAAAGGAAGGGGATTAAAGTATCAGGGGAAAAAATTGGTTGCTGTATATTTTGGCTCGTGGTGATACAGAAAACCTCCAACATCCTGGCAGTTTTATGATGTTTATTTTTACATTTTTACAGCGTGGGGATATTTTTTTTCAATTATAAAGATATTCTGTGGGACATTAAACACATTGTCCCTTTTAAGAAGTGTTTTTTTCTGATTTCCATTTCTTATCCATCAGTATATTAATGAGTAATTTCTACAAAACATGGGTTTTGATGAAACAAGGCTTTTTTTGGACATTTTTCAGTCATATTTGTAGAGCAGCCTTCAAGTGACCTTCCAGCATCTCTGCTGTAGATTAGGAAATGGAAGTGGAGACAAGGATGGGTCATGTTACTGTGAAGCTTAATGGAACATGCATGTTTCATTTCATAAATAACTTAAAAAGTGCAAAAGACCCCCAACATTTTAAAATTTTATGGGAATGTTTAGTGGTTTTAATGCCAGAAATATGAAACTTTAAAATGTTATAAAGTATTTTGCAGTGTTTTGAGTTTTTGATAACTTCATTAAGGATTTGTTGGCGTGGGATGGTAACTACATCTTTTTCCTACTCAGAATTGTTCTTTTCCCCCCCCCCAAGAAAAGCCACAGCTGACAGGTGATACTGTTTAAAACCATTTCTTTTTTCTCTGGAGACAATGTCTTTTTTTGTGTTGCAATAAGACAGGATGATATTTAGAGTTTTTCATATTTCGCTTTTCCCCCAACAATTTTAAACCGGTGAAAATGATTTTGTGTGAAGGGAAACAATTTTTCATAGAAGCCTGACAACCCCTGGCTTGACAAATGATTACTCAAAATTCCAGACATCCCAGATGTGGCAAGTTAAGGAATGTGTCTGATGTTTTCCAAATTGACTTGTTTGTCTCTGAAAATAAATCATAATAGATTAGGCTTGGAGCTCATTTATCAGGCAGTTCAAAGCTGAGCCTTTTCAACAGTTTTCGCCTGTTTGTTTTTGGTTTTTTTTTCCAGGTGAGGAGCCTGGAATGTCAAGGAGACAAAAGATTCTTTCCCAACCACATATCCTCCTTTGATACTTTAAAATGAACAAACTATAAAGAGTATCCATAAATAAGTGAATATGTACATTTTTAAGTAACAAACACTCTGAATTCCACAGGAACTCTTCTGGAAGATCATTAGGAATGGTTAATGTGCACAGTTATTCCTTTCCATATTTTGCAAGCAGTGCATAGACTTGGAAAACACTCATCAGGAAAACTAAAAGTCCTTGCAATAGTAAATTAATCAAGTGGACACAAAACATTTACTGTGGCTTTTTCCTCTAATTTAATTTTTCTTCCACTCTTTTATCTTGCATCTGACTCATCATTTCCCAGTGACTTTTTCTCTCCTCTGGAGCCTAAGGCTGCCCTTCTGCTTTCCTGTTGAAGTTTTGGGGTTTTGTGCAGAGGAGCTGGCTGGAAAGCTGATGCTTTTGTTTGGATCTGCATGAACTGATTTGTGCAGTGATTAGAAATATTTAAAATCAGTTGTTTCTCTGAGTTTTGCTTTTGAAAACCTGGTTTAAGTTCACACATGACAGTGGAATTCAGATTTCCGTGTTCCTTACATGCATTGTACCAAAGCACCTCTATTTGATATTTGAATATTTGAAATTCCCAAGCACCTGAAAACTCTTTTATTTCTTTTCTCAGACCCAAACAATTATTACCACAGAAGAAATGAAATGACAACCACTGATAATCTGGACTTTAAGCATCACAATTACAAGGAGATGAGGCAGGTAGGCAAAGAGGCTGCTGTGTGATGGAGGGTGGATGGGTGAAGGCTTTTTCAGCCCAAATTTCACCTCTTCAAAATATTATTCAACTCTGTCTTCAACATGTTTTTAAAATGTTTTCCCTGATTCAATCTATTAAAAGAAGCAGTCCAGTAAAATTCCCAAAGTCTTGATTTGTACATAAACTAACCTGAAAAAGGTGACAATTCGTGACAGAGGAAGTATTTTCATATAATGTGCTGCTGTAATTTTTCTTCCATGTGTATTTAAGTGGTGAATGACACTGTGGTTTCTCCTTCTAGAATTGACTCTGATTTAACCATCAGTTTTCTCATATATTTCAGTGGGTTTGGATAATCAGAATAAATCTAGAGTCCAATTTCATATTCACAGTTGTGAAAATCAGCAAAAATTCACCAGAAACAGCAGGAAAAACCCCTCATTTAGTATAATTTTAAATCTACCAGCCTTGTTAATCTTGTTCCTTTAGCTCCAAACAGGCAGCCTTGTTCTTGGCTTTGTTATTGTTTTTAATCTTGCTTCATATCACCACAGACACAAGTGTGGGCTGTCCTGAAGAAATATTTCTGCCCACTTGCTCTTCAAATATAAAGATAATATGTTTGGACTTGATGTGTGTGAATCACTTGCTGTGTGCTGGATTTTCAGTGTATTTATACTGCATGAATCACCACTGGGTTTTATTGGGCAATTGTGTACTGAGTCACACGTTTATTTTGGTAGAGATTTCATGGCCTATATTTCTTAGCTCAAAGATTAGATGAGTAGGAACTCAATTGGCATAATTACTGTCAAGAACAATAAAATAAAATGTATCTATGTTGTCATTGCAGAAAGACAGGTTGGTCAGGTTAGAAATATCTTGGGGAAAAAAAAAAACCCACAGGTTTAAACCAAAATGTTCTTGCACTCTTCATACCAATAGAAAATCTGTGACTGTGGTTGAGAATTGTGAACTGTGTGCTCTCCCAGTTTCTGTTTTCTTCTGTGTCAAAATAGTTAACTTTTTTAGAGCTGATTGGATTTTAATTGCTGGTGGGCAGAATATTGTGGGTTGCATTGCAACAAGTGTTATAGTCCCAAAACTATTCTTGAAATTTCAGTGGAAAATGGAATAATAACTGCCAGAGTCAACTTATTAAAAACAAACAAGCAACAACAACCAAAAACATCCTCAACCCCCAAAATATACATTATTGTCACTTTTTATAGCTACCTCACCACCAAACATCTTAGAAAATGTTTTTTTTGAAGTGATTTATTATCACCACTGAAGGAGGAGGAGATGGTTCTCTGGGCCATGTTGTGGAAGCTTTACATTACATTGCAAAAAGTCAAATATTTGTGAGAGGGATAGATATTTTAATAGAATTCTCTGTTTAGAGAGATGAAATTTACAGCTCCAGATTTCTCCTTGTAAAAGAGCATTCAATATTCTTCTTCCAATCAGTGGGAAAACTCGATGTATCTTGTGTGCAGGATTGTTTTACAGCCCAAAATATTTATTATGTGTTCATTTCTGTGTATATTTTTATATATATTCATGTGGTACAGGAAGCTGTTACATGTTTGATGTAGATATTTGGGTACAACCTTGTCTTTGAGACAACAAACCCAGATATTTCACAGGTGAAATATTTTGCCATTTGTGGGACATGGGAATGAGAAGATCAAAAATGAAATATGTTCATTTTCAGCATGGTATTTCCATTAACTCCATTGCATTACATGTCACCAAAGGAGTCACAGTAAATGTTACTACAAAGGCTCTAATGCAGGAAAAGTTCTTTGACTCTGAAAATAATCACATGTTTGCAATTAAAGAGATGATGGGGAGTTTACTGAGGCCAAAACAAATATTTCCACTGAATGTAATATACTTTGAACTTGGTTCTGGGCATTTTTCTCACTATTAATGAGCATTTCCATACTTTCAACCACTTTTCCAAATTGATGTTCCTGCTATCCTGTGAGATACATGCCAGGCACGTCGGGAAAGCTTCTGCACGTGGAAGTTTCAGAGTCAGAAGTTTCTCTGCTGGGTTTTGAGGCTCACATCTCCTATTTCTCAGCTCGTGGAGCTGCATGGATGCAGGGAAACATCAGCCAGCTCAGTTTCCTTCAACTTGAGGAAGGTGTGAGGAGAGAAATTAGTAAACACGGGTCTGAGTCAGTAACATCATTTATGCAGTAAGGTTTTAGCCTTTAGCTAAAATAGAACTGCTTTTAGTGCAATATCTCTACTGGCTGGCAGAGTGAAAATATTAATATTTCTATTGGGCAAAATGTGGCAACCTGAAAAATAAATGCATTTCTGTGCACCCTGGGTCACCTCAAGTCCCTTACCTATAGTACCTCACAGAGTGTGGTTGTTTTAATTACTCTCCATTATTTTAATTACTCTCCATAGCATAATGCTTTAAAAATGAGATAGCAGAGATATAAATTCATGAGCTAAACATAAAGCTTTTACAGCTAAGAAGTAATCAGAGAAGCAAATGAAGAGTTTGTGCTACAACCAATTTAAAATGAACCAATTTATAGCGGATCTATTTCGATGCTGCATTGTCTAAATATGTTCTTTTTTTTTTTTTCCTCTTTTTTTCTTTTTGTTGGCAGTTGATGAAAACTGTGAATAAAATGTGCCCAAATATCACAAGAATTTACAATATTGGAAAAAGCTACCAAGGGCTGAAGCTGTACGCTGTTGAGATTTCTGACAACCCAGGAGAACACGAAGTTGGTTAGGATTTTAATCTTACCTAAATCTGTTGAAGGGGTGTTGGGATTTGGCTTTCCCCCCCTCTCCTCTTTCTCTGTATCTGCACTAATTATCACTGATGGAATTATTTTCATGGCAGCAAAGGTTTCAAATCTATGTGGGAGGAACTTCAGCGCTGTATTTCTAAATTGGGAAGAGGAGGGTGAGCACAGATAGAGGACATTTTGAATGTGGGATCGAATTCTTTAATGAGCATTCTTCACAATAATAAAATAAAAGTGAATTTTAATACTGGGGGATGGATTTTAGCCGTTGGATTGGTGTAGCTATGGATAGAAATTTGCCTTTTTTATGTGGGGTGAATGCATTGCAAGCAGGGACAGGTCAAATCTCCAAATAATTTTGAGGTCTGGGGTTCAATTTCCTACCATGATATAACTCTTCAGCATAGAAAGTCATTCAGTCTTTGGTCCTTCTCACTGTAATAGTGCCTGGGACAGCTGTTGGAATAAAGGAATTTTGTGCTTTCCTATATCCATGAATACCCTGATAATGTGTTTAGATTGATTGTTAGGGAAGTTCTCTTCTAGCAAAGTATTTTTTGTGTGACTTTTAGACCTTCAAAATTGTCAAAATCTACCTCTAACATGCTGAAGTTGTGAATATAATTAAAGATATGTTTAATCAAAAATGGGTTTTAGAGGTTTTACACAGTGGCTTTAGGTACCACTAATACATAAGCCGGTTCTAAAATAGCAACAGAAAGCAATTTATTTCTCCAAGGTGACACTTTTCACCTCTCATCCTGCAGCTGAGACATTTCCCCAACACTCATGAAGTGAAACGCTGCTGATGGACATTGATGCTGTTTGATTTGATTCGATTTGCTGCTCTGACTACAACTCTGCTCCGTGCTTTTTCCCACAGGGGAGCCAGAATTCCACTACATTGCAGGAGCTCACGGGAATGAGGTGCTTGGACGAGAGCTGATCCTTCTGCTGATGCAGTTCATGTGCCAGGAATACCTGGCTGGGAACCCACGCATCGTGCACCTCATCCAGGACACGAGGATCCACCTGCTGCCCTCAGTGAACCCTGACGGATATGACAAGGCCTATAAAGCGGTAATTAGGGTCATGAACACATCAAGGAATTCTTTCCCTTTCCAATAGATGAACCAAAAATGCTCCTCTTGTCATTATTTTCTTCAGGGGTCACGTTTTACAAGCGGTGGAAATTTAAATTGGAAAAGATGGGCGCGTCAGAGTAAACACAAACCATCTTGGGAAAAAGCTGAAGGGATCAGTGTTGGATGTGATGTTGGCTAACAGGGGAATGTACATGGAAAGGAGGGTCACAGAGACTGCCAGAACAAACCATCCTCAGGTGTTCAGAGCCACGGGAACACCATTATGGAAAACAGAAAATCCATGCAGTCTGTTTCTCACGAGAAACCAAGCTCAGCACGTGAAAATTCGAATTCCTCCGCAGCTGAAATTTAATAGTGTGCCTTTAAGGAGAGCACAGTCTGTTGGGTGTTGTAATAATTCAGTCTGGGTGAAGACAGACAACCAGGAAAAATTGTAGGGGCTGGTCAAATGCACTGGAAAATCTTCCAGAGCAGTCTGCAGAAGACAGAACAGGAAAGTCAGAATCATAGTCAAGGGAAGGGAATGTGTGCTGTCTCCATCAAGAGGTATATTTTGGGTAACCTCAAGTAAATTTTCATGGATTTTCCTTCACCTCATTCAAGATTTCATACAAAATTTTTAAAAAAGCACCAATTATTTAATTCAGTTAATAAATAATTAATCTTTACTTTCTCTGTATAGGATTACCTCTGGCACATTCCCAAACATTCTGCAGGGGGCTCACAGGTTGTTGCATTCTGAATGAACATTAATTTTTATTTTCTTTCTTTTTCTTTCTTTTTATTCCAATCTAAGGGTTCAGAATTGGGGGGCTGGTCTTTAGGACGATGGACTCAGGATGGCATTGACATCAACAATAACTTCCCTGACTTAAACTCGCTGCTCTGGGAGTCAGAAGATCAGAAGAAGAGCAAAAGAAAAGTTCCAAACCATCACATCCCAATCCCTGACTGGTACCTGTCTGAAAATGCCACTGTGAGTAAGGCCAGGAGAGGGGACACAAAGGCTGGGATGTGCTGAGAGAGGGAGATTTACATTTCTCAAGAACTGAATAACCTGGGAGTGAAGTTCCACACCTGATCTAGGTCAATAATTCCCTTTATGTCAGTGGAAATAAAAATTCACCGCAAAAGGACCATCCCCACACAGGTTTTAGAGGCAGGTCTTGAGGAAGGAACTATTTCCTGGAGGATTTTCTTTTCCCTCAGCATTTGCAAGGACCTGGAGGACTCAGTACCCAACTTTTACACAGCAAGGTAGACAAGGAGAAGCACAGCATAAGCTCAGCCATGTGGATCAGGCTTTTCCCAAGTCTTGTGGCACAGATCTTTAAAAAATTCACTCACAGATTTATCCTGGGATTTTCCTGCTTGCTCTTACTTGAAATATATTTTCATCTCAAACAACCCAGCAACAGATCAGGCACATGCAAACCCAGTGTTGGGGCTTACGTTAAAGTCGTTTATTGGATCGTAGTGCCAGAAATTTAACTTATTTTGGCCTGACATTTTAAATATAATGGCAGCTATTAATAGCAGCTTCACAGGCTTCACAAGTGGCAGTTTTTAGTACTTTGGAATCACACAATCATGGAATAGTCACAGTTTAAAGAGGCCTCCTACAGTCCAACCCCCTGCCAAGGCAGGGTCACCTGGAGCAGGTGACACTGGAACACGTCCAAGGTGGGTTTGGAATCTTTCCAGAGAGGGGGACTCCATGGCTTCCCTCCCTCCTCTGCCACCCTCATGGAAACATTCATCCTAATGTTGACGTGAAACTTCCTGTGCTTTAATTTCTGGCCATTATTTCTATGTTTAACATCCCTCATTTTGGAAACAAAAAGAGGGGCAGCAATGTCACCACCTGACCCCTCTGTCAGTTCCTGCTCTTGGCCCCACTCGACACAAATGTTCCTATTCCATAAACTACTGAAGGAACGGGAAGGTTTTGTTAGGTCTTAAGGGATGTCTGTGACCTCCCAAGGGTGGCTGACAAGCACCACAATTTAAAGAAGGTCTTCTCCTTGCCAACATGCCTTCTGCTGGCTCCTGATGCTCAGGAACCCCTCAGGGAACAGCATTTCCAGATTTCCAGCCTGAATCCGAGCTGCTGTTACTCTTCCTCCCAGGTGGCGGTGGAGACGCGGGCGATCATCGCCTGGATGGAAAAAATCCCTTTTGTGCTGGGTGGCAACTTGCAGGGGGGAGAGCTGGTGGTGGCCTATCCCTACGACATGGTGAGATCCATGTGGAAAACCCAGGATTACACGCCCACCCCCGACGACCACGTGTTCCGCTGGCTGGCCTATTCCTACGCCTCCACGCACCGGCTGATGACGGATGCCAGGAGGAGAGCCTGCCACACTGAGGACTTCCAAAAGGAGGATGGCACTGTGAACGGAGCCTCGTGGCACACCGTGGCTGGAAGTAAGTGGTAGAAACTCCAATTAGTGTTGCCTTGCTAATTAGGGTAAAGCTGTCACTGCCTGGTGTGCGCTGCAGCAGCAGGAGGTGGTAAAGTGTGTGCTCTAAGGGGAATATTTCCAGATGTCATTACTGCTGTTAATAACTGGTGACTGCTTCTTTTACAACCAAGTTCTCCAAAAATGCACATGCACAACATTAGCTTTGAGAAGTCTGTGCACTCAGCACAGTTTGTCAGGAAGGAACCGAGCCAGCCCAAAGCCCCACACAAGGTGACAAGAAGGAAAGTGCTGCCAAGCACCACAGCCAGCGTCAGAGCTGAAACAGCAGCTTCAGGGAGAGACCCCAGTGGCTCTGAGACAAGGAAGTCCTGGTTTCAGCCTCCTGCTGATTGAACTCAGCCTCAGATCAGCCCCCACTCACATTCACTCAGAATTGTAATGAAATGCCATAAAAAGCTACTGTTTGCCTGCTACCATGCTATTTCTAAAACACCTGGATGTCCTTACACTTGAGTTTTGCATGGGCTCCCCAGGCATTCCTGCTGCCAGGATAAATCCCAGCCTGGATCAATCTCCACACACCCAAGCCTGTCACCCTGTTAAGGAGCACAGAGGGGAAGCCATGGCCTGTGGCGTGGCCAAAACCTTGATTTCCAGGAAAGCCCAATTAGAAACTCATTTTTAACAGCATTAGGCACGTTTACCTCTCTGGGTGTGCACTCAGAGCAGGCTGGGAATCAGACACTGCTGATTCATCACAGTTCTGCTCAAAGCCTTTGTGTTTTTCCTAAGTGCATCAGTCAAACAACGTATTCCCTGAAATTAGGAAATGAGACAGGCGTCTGCCACCAGTGGGCTGACAACAGGAACAGCACGAATGGCAAACAGCTGCAGGCCAGTGTCTCTGAAAACCAGGTTTAACTGAGTCTGGCTCCTATTTGGAACTCACAGGTACTTCCACTGCATAAATGTTTTGGGATTTTGGACATGGCTTTTATGCTGGTTCGTGTGGAGTTGGTGCTGGCCAGCCTTTAAAGGCTGCAGTTGAGAATTAGCTTTTCAGATATTTTCTCAGGAGGTTAAAAAGTGTTGGGTGAATTTGGGGGGAAACTTTGAACTCTTAGGTCTGACAGTACATTCCCGTGCATTTCTAAAGCATTCTCTGAAAGCTAACTTGACCACTTAATTATCTAATTTATGAATTTAATTTTCCTAAGTGCTACAAGAAGCATCATTATGAACTGATCCAGAAAAGATGGCATTGGCCTTGTCACTAACAGCTGTCACACTGAGTTCTGTTAAGTAAAGATGGACAATATAGATGCTGAATATCACCCTGACTTCTTAGGATCAATAACATTTTGGATTTGTTTAATCTGATTTGTTTTATTTCTTGATGATGTTTTAGTTATGATTTATGTCTTGCTCTGTCACATTAAGGTAAGACCTCCAACAGAGTGCTTGCAGGAGCTCTCCCACCCATCCTTTTGTGTGGTGGCATCTCCTCATTGTGCCACGCCTTGAAACTGCCTGTCCCCCCTCTCCTCATCCACCTGCTTCCTTGCAGTGGTCCTGCACAGAAACTTCTCACTGGGAAAATTTAGATGGGATTTTTCCAATTGAATTTCAGTCCCTAGAGAAGCACGGGCACCACAGATATCCATCACCTCTCGTGCCCATAAAACCCAGCCGTGACATTTCCTGTGTGTTATTTTGACTGCACTGAATGCAAGTTCTTCAGCAATTTTACATATAAAGTTTCTGCACTGGGTGAACTGCACAGAGGAAAAACAGAGATTGATTTAATTTTATTTCCTGTGTTTTTGAGGCTGGATTTGCATGTTCAGGCACTGGGAAAGAGTCGCTCTTGGCAACGCAAAGCCATTTTCTTAAATACATGTATTAAAACTGAGCAATTACTGTGTATGGCAAAACATTTCACAGCAGATTAATCAGGATGTTATACAGTATGTGAGGGGAAAATAATTGTGGCTGTTTCTCAAGTGGAAGGGAAGCACATTTATGCAGAGTAGCATATGCCACTGGCTGATGTTTAGGTTTTCCCCTTCAACAAAAGTGAAAAGTTTAACATCTGTATTATATAATCCTCCTGCTCTGCTTCCAGAAGGCACTGAGGGCTCATTAAATACTTGACTACTGCTCTGTGGTGATTGGATGGGAACAGGGATTTTGGTTTAACTCTTCTTGGTCAGAAGCACTCGGTGAATGCAACTCCTGCTAATCTTTGCCATTTAAAACATAACAATAAACATCATTTACAAACATATTTTAAAATACTTTCTTATTAGAAATGCAGGTTAGAACAAGAAATGAAGCTCACAGCATTTCTTCCTCTAGTACTCATGTTCTGTATCTCGTTATTTGTGTGAGAGTGAATAAGCAGGAAAAATGATGGTGAGAAGCAGGAGAGAAACCTGGAGAATGGAAATGTTGGAGCTCTGCATGTAAAGACAGCCCTGTTTAGTGCTCCAGACCTTTGCAAAGGTTACAGTGGTCTCTGTAAAGCAGAAATAAACTGCAGCTCCCCAGAGACTGGAGGCACTGAGGTTCCTGGGGCTTGATTAGGACATTCTTTTGATGGGAATCCCTATTGCAGAGTATCCCAGTCCTCTGCAACACCCTGATGGGGAGAAAAGAGATCCCACCATTTCTTCAAAACCACAGACACCACATGTAACATAAAATAATTGTTACTAGCTCGATTTTCCTGGCTCTTCTATCAGATTACTCAGGGAGGAAAACAGACTGAGGAACTATTTCAGCAACTGTTCTGATAAATCACATTTACATAACAACCCCTGTGTGAGCACACAGCTCTGTGTCCTGGCGTTCAGGGCTCCATCGCTTGGGTGAACAGCTGCACCTCCCTGCCACACAACACAGTTCCATTTCTACCCAGGGCACTCATAAGGGAGAGCTGCTCCATGGACAGTGTCCAGGATTAGGGATGCTTAGTGCTTTCTTAAGAGCAAAACACAAATTCTTGTTGTTGGGAGAGACCTTTCTCCTCCTGGTTGTGTCCCCATCCTCTCCTTCAACAGAATCCCAGAAAGGTTTGGGTTGGAAGGGACCTTAAAGCCCTTCGAGTTCCAGCCCCTGCTTGGAACAACTTTTCACTATCCCAGGTTGCTCCAAGCCCTGTCCAACCTGGCCTTGAGCACTCTGGTGCTTTGTTACAGAACATTTGGCATTTCTAAAAACACTTTACCCTTCCAATTCTGCCAGCTAAGCCAGCAGGATGCAAACCCAACTTGTGTTTATAGAAGTTACATTAATTTCCACAAAAGCTCAGTGCTGACCAATAGATTCAAAAGGATATAAAGTTGTAACCTTTTTCCCCACTACTGACAGGCATCAATGACTTCAGCTACCTGCACACCAACTGCTTTGAGCTCTCCATCTACGTTGGCTGTGACAAATATCCCCACGAGAGCGAGCTGCCAGAGGAGTGGGAAAACAACCGCGAGTCCCTGATTGTTTTTATGGAACAGGTATTCCCCAGCAGTGCAGCTCCTTCCAGACCCAGAGATTAAAGTTCCTACTGTCTTCCTTGCATGACTGATTATGTGGTTATTGGGATTTTTGATAGACATAACACTTCAGCCAGGCTGGTTTGACTTCAGGGAATAAAATAATGAAGATTCTGAAAATTTGATGTGGGTGCTGAGCTTGGTAGGAAAAAAAAAAAAGACCCCAATATTGTGTCTGTTGTTTCATCTCTTCTTTTTATCTATATCTTGAATTTGATGCCTCAGGAATCCTAACAAAATTCACAAACTGATGCACAAGTTAATGCCTGAAGAGCTGTTACAGGGTTAATATATATTCCACAATGTTGTGAGCCATAAAGTAGTATATATATAGTATAAACTATAGAATATATATAGCATAAATATAGAAGATATATAGTATAAAAATATAAACCATATATATTTAAATATATATATAAATAATATATAAATATAATATATATATATAGAAAACTATATATAGCATAAAACTGTAATTCACTTATGGAAATAATGATTCATTGTAAGTTCCTAGGAATACTACTGTTCATTTCTGTGCAATATTTACTTGCTTTTTTGCTTCTCTTCACAGGTCCATCGTGGCATCAAAGGGATTGTGAAGGATGTGCATGGAAAGGGAATCCCAAATGCTGTTATTTCAGTGGAAGGTGTTAACCATGACATTCGCACAGGTAAAAAAACCAAAACCAATAAAAATACAAAACATCAGTGCAAAAGAACAGACTTGTGGTTTAAAAACAAACCCACTGGACTGTGTTCCTAAGTACCACACCCACGGGTTTTTTCAATGTTAATTTTATATATTTTTATCTCTTTACTGGTGTTCTGTGTTCTTCATTTGCTGCCCTTTCCATGTGCTTTGCCACTGAGGTGCAGAGTGGCAGATTTGGACACATAAACTGATTTCAGGCCATGGAATATCATAGAGCTTTGTGATTTCCAAATCTTTAATGTTTGCCACAAGAGGTGATCTGAGCCAGTAATGAATTTTGGAATATCTAACTTAGTTTATGATTAATTTCACTGCTGCTGTGTCTCCACTGTAAAAGAAAGCATTGAATGACAGATACTTAATTAGGCAATAATGATTCTGCCTTAAATATTTCAAAATGGGACCACTGGGAAATGACAGTGGGAATTAAAGTAATCAGCTGGTTTTTCTCCTCTTGGAAGCCTTGGCAGTTCTGAAAGTCTGCCATAAAGTGTGGGTTGCATTACTCTGTTAACAAAATTAATGTATCGCTCTGAGTTAATGCAATATGTGATTAATCTCCAGCTCTCTGTACTCTGGATTGTCATGTGGAAAAAAATAAGGTTGAATAAATGTTCAAGATCCCAAAATCCACCTTGTAACACTCAGGGAACCTTGCAGCTATTTGCATCTTGAATTATTGCTCAGCCTCTATGGCTCAAGGCCATCTGCACTTGTTAGTAAAAATAAAAGTACTTATTTTATTCCCTTTAATTTTTCTTTTTAATGAGACATTTAAGCTCACACTCTGGAATCACTGTGGATATGGGAACATAAAAGTTCTATCTTGTTTCATATTATCCAGATAACAATACACGTCTCATTAGTCCCTGAAACGAGAGGATTTATGCTGGAGCCAAAAAGCTAAAATGACATGTATAACTTTAGAGAGAGAAGGCAAATTGTCAGCAGTCTTCTTTCATTTATACCTTTTAAAATGAAAAATGTGTCTATTTAAACCTCTGAGTTGCCTTGATGTAAAAATAGGCCAAGCAGGGGAAGAATTACGGCCACCATCTCTATTCACATAAGTTTTGTTTCAAGTGAGCTGAGCTCTGCTGTTCCACTCCTACATTAACGTGGTCAGCTGCCCTGTAGAGCCAGACAAAAGTTGCCTGTAAAAGCCCTCTAATAACATTTAAAGGTTTGAGAAAATTCCTTTGCTTCCTCCTGTGGACTGAAATAAAAGCACATTGGTTTGTGTTTCTGCTGGATGCCGTGTCCCTGATGGAGCGAGCGGGATGCTCACACCATTAATGGGCTGATTGAAGGCATTGATTCCAAGAGCAAGAGCTTTGTGGGGAATTATTCCATTTTCCCTCCATGCAGATGTAGCTATTGATTAAGTCTGAGTGATTCCATGTCGTTACAGTCAGATATGGGCTGGACTCTCTGAGAAAACCTCTGGAAAGAGAGTTCAGCTGGGTGAACAAACGCACCTTTCCCCCTCTCCCGTGGTGCCAAGGCAGTTTTGGGGGTTGCTTCTCGTGATTTGGGAAATGACAAAGTAAATATTGATGGAGAAATGTGCAGTTTCTTCCTGGTGAAACACTCCTGTGTCACAGCCAGACTTCCAGTGCAGCTGTTTCTGTGTGGTTTTTGAACCAAAGCATAATTAATTTAATTTCACCACGTGTCCAGAGAAATTTTTATAAATATTTTGGTAAGTGTGCTGTGATTTCAGCATACTTTATATACCAAACCCCAAGGATTTTAAAGTAACATTTAGTAATATTCATTATATTAAATATTTTTATATATCAAATATTTATTTAATTAGTCTAAGCTAAGCATTACACTGGTATTGCAACTGTCCTGCCTCACTCCTGGGTGCCTGGTCCACACAGAAAAGTTAAGTTGGGTGTACAGCACTATGGTCAGGCTTCCTGGAGAGCCTTTTGTTGGTAAAAAAACAGAAAGATTTTTATAATATATTTAAATCAGTGCAGCTTTGTACATTTCAATGTAAAAATTGCTTTTTACAATTACTTAATTGCAACTAAGGTCTGTCCCATCAGGCTCAAAGGACATTTCTCCTAATTGTAGAATTTATGGAGCAATCTGACATATTAAATTCATAGCACTGCTATCTTTGTCCTTTAATGCATTGTTATTTTATCTAAGCAGACATGGCAATACTTTCCCAGCCCCAGTAGGTGGATGTGGATGCAGTCTGCCTCCAGCCTGCTCCCACTGGAACCTATTATTTCAGCAAACCTATTATTTACTAAATTTATCTGTGTTTTTAATTGTGTTTCTTTTTGCCATCTGTTCTGAAATTTATATTTTTATTTATTTTTTTACCTACTGGATTTAATCTGATTGTGAAAAAAACCCAACCCTTTAGCCTGGTATTAAATTCTGGGCACTGACAGCTGACAGAAATACTCCTGTCTGCTTGCTGGTAAATGGAAAGGAGGGAAAGTGCATCCTGCTGAAGGCTTAATACCCAGCTTTGCAATAAATTCCCAGTGGGGTGTGAATGTGTAGGTTTATTCCTGGCCCTGTGTGGGGTTGTGATGAACTGACTGTTAAATGTGTCAGGAAAATGTGGGTCAGGTTTGCAGTCCTGGGGCTAAAGCCAGCCTGGGAGCAGGGATGTGATCACACGGGGGGATGCAGAGCTCTTTGCCTGCCCTGTGGTGTTGCCAGAGCATTTACAGCTAAAAACGAGCCCTTGGGGATAAATAGGAGGAATTTGGGCAGATTTATGGTTTGGCCTTTTGTTCAGCTTCCAACAGACCCAGTGGTGAGGGAGAACTGAATAAAGAGCCTCTCTTGGAGCCTTTCCAAAAACACCCAAATCATGAGAAACAGAAAATTTGGACTTTATTATCACCCCAAATGTGGTCAAATTGATTTAAAAACCCCTGATTGTATTGGGCTGTAAGAATGGACCTGATCAGGTACAGTTCTGGCACCCAGAGGCTGCACTATCAGGGCACAGTCAATATTGCCATTTGTTAACACTTGCTGCTTGCAAGCACATTTATTATTTTACCAAATCCTAAATTAAAACACTGCTTCTTTTAAACAGAGGCTGACCAGCCTGATCCTTCCCCAAATATAATATTTTTATGCAAATCATCTTCAGTTTTTTCTACACTCTGCACTGCCAGTGAGCCAAGGCTGGTGTTAGTAAGGCTGTCAGGTCTCATCAGTGCTGAAAAACCCCAACCCCTCCTCATGCAGGAGATGTTCCATTTCTATTTTTACATGGAATTGCATATTTGAATATGTATTTTCATTCACAGGCAGTTTCTCCAGGACAGAGTGCAAAACTAATTTTAGGTAATAGTTTTTCCCCTTTTTCAATTCACAGCTAAGAATACTTGGTGGTTAAAATCATATTTAAAAGAAGCCTAAAACGATCCTGATGCACATATGGGTACAAAGAATGGGTATATCTGAGATCATTCATGGGGAAAAAGAAGAAACCAAAAACTCCTGATTCAATGAGGTGTTAAAATACACTTTCATGAGTAGTTTAGTTGATTACAGGAGTTTGGTTTACATGTAATGCATTTACATTTAACCAGGTGGTTAAACATCCTGGTGAATTTACTTTGTAGAAAAATCAGTGTAATAAACGCTAATGTAAGGCTTTACAGAAGGGATTATTTATTTACACCCCAAAGTGAGATGGTATTATGTATTCACACACTCTTCCTAATAAATACCACCAAAGTCTGTGTCCTGGCAGTCTGGTCAGGGTTGTGTGATGTGGATATTCCACTGGGGCTCCTCTGGATCCCTCAGTTAGGATTAGTTTGGGAAAAGTCTTTTCTACCCCACAGAAATCACCAGATTTTGCCTCAGACCTTTCCAGCTGCTGAAAATCTACAGCTGGATTGGGGCCTTTTCTCATCATTTGGAAAATCTGATTGAGGTGTGTTTTTCTCTAGGGTTGGCTCGATGAGGAGGGGTACTTGTGGTGGGGGCAGCCCCTTGGACACCCTCCTGGTGTGAGGATGGAGGGTCCTACCTGTGGTGTCATCTTACCATGGTCAAGGACTTCTCCTGGGGATGGTGCAGGGCTGGGAGCTGGACTCGATGTTCCTTGTGGGCCCTGTCCAAGTCAGCTTACCCCGTGTGATCCTGTGTCCTCATTTAATGGACCCAGGAAAGGTTCTGATGTGATGTGAGGAGAAATTTCTTCATGGGAAGGGTTTTCAAGAACTGGAGCAGGCTGCCCAGGGATGTGATGGAGTCCCTGTCTTTGGAAGTGTCCAAAAAAATCTGTGGATGTGGGGCGTGAGGACACGGTTTGGTGGTGAACACGATGGAGATGGTTGATAGTTGAACTTGAGGATCTTAGAGATGTTTCCCAACCTCAGCAATCCTGTGGCTTTACAAACACCACTTTCCTCAAGGAGAAAGCACCAAAATCCTGAAAACCATCTTTCTCCCCACCAGGAGCCGACGGGGATTACTGGCGCCTCCTCAACCCGGGCGAGTACATGGTGGGCGTCAAGGCCGAGGGCTACACCGCCGCCACCAAGACCTGCGAGGTGGGCTACGACATGGGGGCCACCCAGTGCGACTTCACCATCTCCAAGACCAACCTGGCCAGGATCAAGGAGATCATGAGGAAGTTTGGGAAGCAGCCCCTCAGCCTGGCGGCGCGCCGACTGCGGCAGCGGGCGCGGCGGTGGCAGCGGCGGTAGAGCTCGGCCCCGGCTCCGCTTCTCTCAGCCTGGCTGTAGTCGTAGTGAGAGTTCCATAGCCCATCTCTTCATGCATTTTTCTCTGCAAGAGGCCTTTCTGTTAGTGGAGCTGGATGGATGCTGGGGTGGGGTGGGGAGGGGGTTCCTCATTTTTGGTGGGAAAAAGAAAAATCGGAAACGAAGTTCAAGTCGGAGCAAAAGGAGCCCTCGGTTAAGGGGAGAGACAGGGGGAATGGAGGAAGGTGTTTTGAGTTGAGCTGGAATTAAATGTTTTGCTTGTTGGGTTATTTAATCCTTTGTCAAACTGTTTCCTTTAAAAATTGAAGAGAAAGGATTAAAACCAAAAACAACAAAAAACGAGATACTTAAAAATGAGAAGTGTTCTGAATGAAAAGTTGAAAAATGTATCTAAAGTATAAAATTGGTATATTTTTGCAACTCAAAAAAAGTTTTGACGCTCTTTATACTTTTTTCTCATATGGAAGGAAAAGCTGAGAGGTGAAAACTTCTGTTTAATGTGATTGAAACTTTTGTCAAAATTTCTCTCTTTCCCTGAAAATTCCCCTTTTGATAAGCACTCTGTTCCAGGAAAAAAGCCTGCAGTGAATAACCCACTTTTGCTTTCCTGCTTGGGTTGTTTAGATTTAAGGATGCTTTGTGCTGCCAGAGTTTAATGCCAGGAGTGTTTTCTCCTCTGGCTTTTTAAGGCTGCAATTTTGCTCCATGAACTAAACCTGGCAAAAAGGTTTTGGGATGAGGAGCACTGTGGCATGGCAGTTCCTCCCTGATGTGGGAGAAGGACCAGAAAAAAGCTTTTCCTGAGGATACAGCCAGTATGAGAGGAGAGGCTTAGTTACTCACTGGGAGGTGCTTAATTCACAAATCCACTGATACCATCTATTTTCCTCATTTTTGGCGTGACTTGAAGTGCCTTTTGTGCTCCTGCACATCTCACGCCACATCCTGTGACATGCACAGTTCTGGGTTCCTCTGCAGGCTGCTCATCTTGCTGCTGCTTTTCTGGCCTTCTGCCTCTTTGGGAGCAGCATTTGTGCTTTATTGGAGGTTTTTGAGTAATGAAATTGTACAGCAGGACAGGATTGAGGTTCAGGAAATACACAGAACACATCTAGGAGAGAATCAACACTGGGAAAAGTGCTGAAAATACAACTTTGCTCCATTAGCTTTGATATTCTGACCTAAATTACACCAAAAAAAAAACCAGGGTCAGCTTCATGATTTTAACCAGTCTGTGGCTAAATAAACATTTCTTAACATGCTTGGTAGCAGACTGCAGCAGATTCTTCCAAATACAATTCAGTTTTAAACATTTTGATTGCTATTTTCAGTCTTTGCCCATTTGATAGGACTCTTGGAAAAGACATTCAGCAAAATATCATTGAAACTGAGATAAAAATAAAGCATGAGTACAAAAGTTACTATAAAAATACCAGGTGCCATCTGTATTAATTATTTTTTTTATTGTCAAGGAATGTAGGAAATGCATAAAATGTAAAAGACTGCAGAATGAAAAATATAATCATGAGCCCTTGCATAGTAAATAATCATATTCTTAAATTTCTTAGGCAATTTCAGCCCCTGCTTGTTCTGCAGATACCATTAAATAACAGCAAAAGCTCCAATAAAAGAGAAGAGTGCACTTTTAATTCTTTGTGACTGAATTATGGAACACCTCCAAGTCAGTATCATTTCAATTAAGTAATAGAAGTAAACAACTCATCCAAATATTCTATCATGTGGAATTATATTTTACTAATAAAGCCTCTTTACCACCCTTACAGCATCCTGTATGCCACATATTTTTGTGTAGCAAAGCTGACTGCAGTTTGTCAAGGAGGGATAATTTTCTTGAGAGGTGAGAAGAGATTAATGATGTCTTTGTGCAGGTAACAAAGTGAAATAATTTTGGATATGGAGTAATGACAGCAGACAGTTTGTTTGCAGTTAAATTTGAATTGTTCACTGATGTATGTAGATTTTATTGCCATCATGATAGATCGAGAGCACGCAAGATTTTTTGGGTTATGAATGGAGTTTTTTGGGTGGATTCTCTCTGGAGTCCCACAAAGGCATCTTGCAAGGTGGTTGGAATGCACTGACAACAGTGGAACAAAATAGCCAAATTTAAATGGGATTAAAGGTGGAAACCAGTGCTTTGTTCCTGGCAGGTGAGGTCTCTCTACCCTGAGTTAATGGTGTGAGAGTTTAACTTTACAAACCTCGAGGTTCCTGTGCTTTGTTCTCAGAACTGAGGTTCTTTCCATGAGAAATTATTTTTTATTTGATGACAAGAAATGGATTTGCTGGGGAATTCTTGGACATCTGTTAGCTGAGACTGGACTGCTGAAGGCCTCAGGTGCTGGGGACAGTGGCCTTGGTGTTCTTTCCTGGCTGTCACTAGTGCTTGCACGAGTTTGGGCACAGCAGAACTGGGACTAATGCAGGTGGCCTTACTCCATTTTAGTCCAGGCATTCCTAAATAAATGGCCTAATAGCTGTCAAGTGAATTTGTCTGTGCAATTATTTTCTGATTGTCCAGCACTGGAAAGCACTCAGGCTCCAAGGAATTTTACCAGGAATATCAGATGTGTGAATATCTCACTCTGAGATGTTTATGCCTGCCCTGGATGTAATGATATCAAACTGATGTGTGCCCTATTTGCTGCTGTAGTTATGCACCTGGGAGTTAAAATGTTCCTTTCCTTTCAAATACACAGCACCATTATTTAACCTTCAGACACATCCAAACCACAAACCAGTAAATCTGGATACCAATGTTTTCTATTTATCTGCCTTTCCCACCTCTTTAGAACAGGTAATTTTTTAAAAAAAGTCTGTGCTTTAAATCTCTTTTCCTTTTAGTGTTGTAGGAAAACAGACAACCCTACAGAGATGCCAAGAAATAAAACTGGAGGGTGGATTCAGCCCTTTTGTAATTACAGATCCATTTGAACAGCTTATAGCAGTTCTCTTATGTGGGAACTTTGCTAAATCTCCATCATCCCTGATATAAAAGAGAAAAATACAATCCCTTCCAAGTAATAAGAAATTCAGCTGCACAACCTCACCCACACAGGAAAGGTGAAACAAATGAAAGGTTAAAGCAGGAGATGCTCTACTCTGCTTGATAATACCAACCATCAGTCATCTGCTCCCATGCAGAGCCCTGACAATCAGAAAACACAGTGGGAGCTGCCTGGCCTCTCCTTAACTATCCTTGTCAGGTTATCCAGCTGCTCATTTTTATTGGTTTAATTATCATCTGAGTTTTTCTCATCCAGCCTGATGACTACAAGTGCAGTAACCTCTCAAAGACAGCTTTCAGTGGCTGCAAATCCCACACTGATTTGGGTTGGAAGGATTTTAAAATCCATCTTATTCTACCCCCTGCCATGGGCAGGGACACCTTCCACTGTCCCAGGTTGCTCCAAGCTCCATCCAAACTCACCTTGGGCACTGCCAGGGATGAGTGAATCAGGCTGGGAATGTACAGAAACAATATCTGCTTACACACATTGGTATAAATGTAGTGTCATTTGGTAATCTCTAATCCAAGTTTAATTTACTGGCAGCAGAAGAGTTTTTGGAATATCTGAATATGGCTTTTACCAGGAGGTTGAGCTTTTCTGGGTAAAACACTGATGAAAATGAATGTGAGTGAAATAATTGTCTATGCTGGTTAGGAAACACATCTTTTCACTGGATATTTTAAGCCTGTCACATATTTTCAGCTTCTGTCACCATCTACTTTCCCTTCTCTTATCCGTGTATAGCTGTGGGTTTTTTATCTCTGACTTCAGCTCATTATTTTCACAGAATTTGGGACATCTCCCCAAAGTGTGGATTTCAGCAGTGAGTGACAGTGATTCAGCCAGATTCCCTTGTCTCTTTTATCAGGCTGTGGCAGGTGGTTGACCTTTATGAGAAACACCAAAACAGGAACAAACTTGAAACAGAATACAAGTGGTTTCACACCAGTGCCTTCCACTAGTTAACCTTTAAAAACTGCCACGAGATACATTTGCTGTGGGTCTGAAAAAGCCCAAGTTTGGAGCTTTTCAACCTTTCATTTTGTAACCAGGCTCTGGGTGAATTTAGGCAGCAGCCCTAAGCCTGAGGGGGAAGTGTAAAAGCAGGGACAAATTGTATAAATTGTGGTGGCATCACCTCCTGCTGCAGGACAAAGAGCTCTGTGAACACCCGAGCTCAGGGAAGCTCTGCTGCTCCACACTCACCAAGAACACAAATTTCAAAGTTTTTTCCTCTCCTACTGCAGCACATGTGGAGAAAGAATCAGTGATTTTTACAGTTGATTTCATGGATACTTTTAGGACCACTTTTGCTTGTGCTGCTTTGTGTTATCAGAGACAAAGAAGGGTTTTGGGCTCTTTCCAGTCCTTAAAAAAAAAAGCTGTGAACCCTTTTTGGCTTCAAGTGTTTAACATCCAAAAGTTTTAGTGTTTTATTCTGATATCTCTGTAATGTTCCAGGTTTAAATCATATCTATACACTTAATCTGAAGTCTTTACTGGTCTTTAATTTCTTCTTGAAGGTCATTAAACTTCAGATGACATTTTTGTGTTTCACTGTGATGTTGTAATATTTTTTAACAGAAAGATTTACATTCAATGATGCCATCACAGTGAATGCAATCTTGTCACTAAATAACCATTCTATGCCATCTCCCACTGATAAAATCAACATTTTGCAGCATCCATGGTCACTTGATATCCAGGTGAGGTTTACAGATCCACCAAGTCCACACTGAGATTTGCAGGACAATTTATTGATCACTTTTGTGGCTTCTCTGTCCCCTGACAAGAGACTCAATTTGATTTTGATGGAGATTACAGTTTCTATTAAGATTTTAAGCATTGCTCACATGCTCATGATCTGCTCTTTGGGCAGATAAAGGATATTTTTATACATTTCACAAATTTCAGAGGAGCCATATTGGCTCAACGATTTTTGGCACGGCATTTCAACTTAACATGTAAATTAATGTTTTCATCAGTAAAAAATGACAATAATTGGATTTTTGACAGCTTGTAAAAAAACCTCCAGGCAGTGAACACAAAGGTACTTTACAGGTGCATGTTTTTAATATTTAATCTGCTTTTTCAGGTGTTTGAGTGGCATTGTTCACCTGCTGGGTGTCACACTCAGAGATGTTAAATCCACCTTCCCCTCGCTGGTGTTTGGTGATTCCCACGGGCTGGATTAACCAATATCCCACAATTTCCTGCCTTTTACCAAACTGATCTTCAGACCAGCCCCCTTTCAAGCACTCCTGTCTCCCAGGGGAAGGTGCAGCTTCATCAGGGAGGTCCCTGGGGCATGGCTGGAGTGCCAGCATCCCATCTGGAGAGAGCACTTGGATTTTCACATTTCAGCAGCAGCACTTTGGAAACTGGTTTTGTTTCCACCAAAACACTACAAAAGAGCACTGCCCTGTGTATTCAGAAATACTGGTGGTGTTTAGAGAAAGCAGGAACAATTCCCACCTATTATTGCACTAAATAATCTCAACCACTTGATATTTTAATTATTCTAGTCATTAACTCTCTCCCTTAATTTGCAGCAGCTGCTTCCTAAAATTCAATACATCACTTATGTCAACAGCCCAATCATTCTTATTAACTCTGCTGTCCCAAAAGCAACAAAAAAAGAGCATTCAGAGTAAACTGTCATTTAAAGATTAAATATTCATCCAGCCCTATTGCCAGCAAGTAAAAATATGAAAAATGGAATTACTTTTTGTGGTTTAGATGTGACAGAAATTCAATACCTGGGTTAATAAGGATCCATGGCAGCAGAATCTCACTTAACCACACCAGGGGGATTTAAATCTGAGATCTGTTTCTTACCACAAGGGTCTGGGTCTGGTTCCGTGGCCTCAGTGTAAAAAGTGTTAAAATCACATTGATATTTATTACAGTTTTGTGAGCCCTGGAGCTCACATGAGAGTGGAATCATTAATTTGGGTTGGCCAAGCTCTGGCTCAGCTCAGGGATCATCTCTCCAAGGTTGCCCTCACAAGCAGAAGAGGTGAATTTACAGAGTAAGTGAGAAATGAAGGGATAAACATTCTGTTTCTATGATCTACCCTCTATCATCCTTACTTTTCAATATTAGGCTAATGAAGGGCAGCTGGAGCCACTGTAATGAGCATAATGATTTCTGGGAACATTCAAACCCCAATGATTGCACTGAAGGACCAAGACAATCAATCAACAACTCCACCAAAGAGACATAAGCTGTTAAATCTCCTTTTTCAGTTTAATTCTAGGGGGCTTTGCTACTCTTGCTTGATATGTGGTCATTTTTAAATGCTAAAACAAATTCCTTGAGTGTTAGGACTTTGAGAGTTGTTCTTCAGAGACATTTATCTGCTTTTACTTGCACACTTTATGTGACTTTTGCCCTAAAAAGGTCATCAAGGACCAGTTTGATGACTCTGAGTCACTGTAAATTTGGGTACTGATGGTCCTGATAACAACAGCACCCTCAATCAATGCACCCTCAGCATTGTGTGCAGAACATACCTGATTTGGGGAAAATCCAGCATTTTAAAATAGGTTTCTCACTAATAAAAGTGTCCACAGAAATTAATTGCTGATTTCCATCTCAGCTTCAGAATTAATGCGTCATTTTTAAAGCAGTACCAGTCTCCAGAGGGTACTTTTCAGATTATCACAGTCTTTAGATGTATTATTAAGGCCTTGACTGCTGCATGATTGATTTAATAGAAATATAAATCAATAGAGCCTCCCTAGAACTCATCCCTGTCTTCTGCAGGGAACTCGGAAGATTTTTGGGAAATGAGACCAGAAAAAGTGTGAGATTGGGGTGGGAAAAACAGAACTTCAATTACAGAGGGAAACTGAAGGATGGAGAAGAAAATTCCAGTTGAAATCTTCTAGTCCCCTATTTTTCCTGAATAAATTTGCTTTTCCTGAATTTTCAAGTAGTCCTTGTTCCTGAAGCAGCCACTGGGGTGAACAAAGGACATCATGAGTGGTGGCATTTCAAGACTGCCAGGCCAAGCCAGAGAGTTCAGAAGCAGATGGTGGCAAATTATATTTCAGCAAACATTGATAAGGAGTTTATCAGAACAGAAAATTACGCTGAAATTTGGGATCTGGCAGAAAACTGAGTGGGTATTTTTCACACCAAAGGACCTCAAAGCTGCTAAAAACCCAGGGCAGGATATGGGATGGTCAGAGCAGCATTCCTTCAACGAGTTTGTGATTTGATAATCAACTGTTGATTGAAATGCTGAGGATGTTGAAATCACCCATTTCCAAATAAAAATAAAATAAATGCCTGTTATTAGAAAGGGAAATAGAAACGATGGATGGGAGTAAGGAGCAAACCAGGGTGTTAAAAACGAAGTGGAAATGGATCTCTGTGACCCACAGCAGCAGTGGGGTGTGTGTTTGTGTGAGCACACAAGAAATAATGAGGAGGGCAGGCAGCCCTCAGGGGGCATCAGCACTGCAGAGCTCCCAATTGCTCCACATTAGAAACCCCAAATTGTACAAATGCAGCCTTAATATAGTAACAATCAGAGCAGAGTGTAGGAGTCCCCAGTGTTTATCTGCTTCCCTGATTGCATCTCCTCTGATTTCAGTGAGCCTAAGAACTCAGGATGTAAAATGAGGTTCTAACATCCCTCCCACCAGCCAAAAAAAGAAAAGAAGGAAAAAGAAAACAAACAAAACAAAAGCCCCACCCTGCTGATGAAACCCCAGAGTCTCCTGTGACTTAAAATGTTACCTTGAAATATTTGGGAATTTGGCCACAGTTCATGCCAGGTTATAAAGAGACTTTAGAGAGAAGTAACAGGTTTTCATCTGCTGAAACCATTCAAAGCCTGCTGATGTCAGGATAAAACTGCCCAGCCCCTCTGTCTCTGCATTTGGTAGACTTTCTTATCAATATCCCAAAGCTTGCCAAGAGTTACCCTTTATCTGATGCCCACTGGGAAAGTAGGAGGATTTTCTACATCAAAGTTCATGACCCATCCACACCTGGATGTTTATAAAAGGTCCAGCACATTGTGGGTGCTGCTGGAAGCAAACTATTAATGAAAATGTAATTTGAGATGTATTCTTAAATTTATGGAGCCTTTCATGTAATAGAATTGTTCAGGCTGGAAATGTCCTGTAAGATCTCTGAGTCTGATTATTCCTCCTGCCACATCCCCAGGTACCACATCCACTCAGCTTTTAAATCCCCCCAGGGATGGGGACTCCAGCACTGCCCTGGGCAGCTGTGCCAGGGCTGGACAACCCTTTCCATGAAGAAATTGTCCCAATATCCAACCTAAACCTCCCCTGGCCCAGCCTGAGGCCGTTCCATCTCCTCCTGTCCCTGTTCCTGGGAGCAGATCCCAAATCCCCCCGGCTGTCCCCTCCTGCCAGGGACTTGTGCAGAGCCAGAAATTTCCCCTGAGCCTCCTTTGCTCCAGCCTGAGCCCCTTCCCAGCTCCTCAGGAATTCTCCAGCCCCTTCCCAGCTCCTCAGGAATTCTCCAGCCCCTTCCCAGCTCCTCAGGAATTCTCCAGCCC
>NC_031775.1:30464789-30511501 GCF_001522545.3 Parus major | reverse complement strand
TCCAGCCCCTTCCCAGCTCCTCAGGAATTCTCCAGCCCCTTCCCAGCTCCATTCCCCTCCCTGGACACACTTCAGCCTCTCCATGTCTTGCCATTAAGGACCCAGAACTGGAAATGAGATTTGATCCAGGGTGACACAGGGGACAGGCACTGCCCTGTCCCTGTGGCCATAGCAGGGACAATAATATTATATTTTTAATGGTTTAATACCTCAGTGCTCTGTCCACAGAGCCCCTGGGTAGAGCTGAGGCTGCTCCCCTTGCACTGCTGCTGCAGAAGGCTCTGTGCACACACGAATTACTGAGGATAAAAACTCAGGTGACCTCCTGAAGATCAGGCATTGCCACCAGCTGAGGAGCTCCCTGCAAAGAGCCCTTGGCATTCCAGCCACCATTTGTCACATCAGCTCTCTGTGAGCAGTAAATAGCCCCAAACACCTGAAATATCTTGGATGACTCCAGTGACTCAGCAGCTCTCTAACCCTTCAAGCAGGCAGGGGGTAATTTGTAAGCAAACAGACCTAAACTCCATCAGCTGCTCACAACAAACAATTTGAACATCTCTGTGTGTGCAGTTAAAGCAGATCATCTTAATGTGAAAATGATGGTCAGTATGGAATCACTTTAATGGGATGATTAAGAGCTGTGGGCTCCCTGGGAAAGCGGCAGAGCGTGCACCTGCATCCATTAAAAAGAGCAAAATATAGGGAATAACAAGCTGGAATTTGCCAGCTCATCTTTGGGGCATGGGAAGAGCTGGTGGGAGCTGGGGTGGACAGGGGAAAGAGAAAATCCAGTGTAAGACAAGCTGGGATGGTGTAATGGAGCTCACATGGGGCCACACTGGGTATTTGCCTCCCTCCTAAAATCCATGGAGCTATTGGAACACACAGAATTTGGGTTATGGAGGAAGAAAAAGTAAAATTGGGAAGGCACAGGTAATATCTGTGTCACTTTACTCAATCTACTCTGCTCATTTTTACCATAGCGAGAACATGCCTCAGTCCCTGGAAGAAATCTGTGAACGCTGGCCAAAAAATAGAGGGGAAAACAAAGTAACTCCAAGTTCTTCTGAGATGATCTCAGTGCCCATGTATATTCATTGTTTGCTGCTAGGCAGAAATATTCTTTCAGTCCTCCTGATGTGGAAGAAGCAGAAATTATAATTACAAAACACTAATATCTTCTATAAAATTAATTGACCCGTTTTTTTAACAGATAATAGATTTTATTGGCTTTGTAGTATTCCTTTGGAGGAATATGGTTGTAAAGCCCATGCATATTTATAGGTGCTACAAATATAGAAGTATATAAATATGAAAAAAATGCATAGAAATATATTCCCTTCCTCTTCTTTCTTTCACATTGCAAAGAAGGGCCAAAGAAGGAGAAAAAATACCTTTAACAAACCGACCCAGGCTGTGTTAAGGCTACCATGGTCACAGGAGAAGATGAGGTTTTATGTGACTACCAGTGAGAAATACCAACACAAATGTGAGTTTATTGACAAGCACAATGGTAGAGATGGCCAGGAAAGCGAGATACAGGCCCTGCAATACACAGAAACAGATAAAATAATCATTTTTCATCAATTTCTCATCTAATAAAGGATGCTGATATGGATTGGGTGTATGTCCTTGAGTTATCAGGCAGCACTTCTTTACATGGAACATCTACCTGCTGCTAAACACACCATTATTTAGGGAATGGTGTGAGTTCATCATAATTTACATTTTTCTTTAGCTTCAGATACCATCTGCTGCTCTGTTTTCTTTTGCCTAATGTCACAGTCATAAGCATGTAATTACCATACTCCTACTCATTTTTTTTCATGTTCTTATTCATTTCAAGCTTAATTTCAGTCAGTTTTTGTCCTTAGCTTTCTTAAACCCTGCAATTATTAGAAGACAGTTAATGGGATCAACAGCAATGTTTCATGCTGCAAGGATAAATTTTGAAATGGATTAAATGAGGACAGATGACAAAGCACTGAAAGCAATCTGTAGACCAGAAAAAAATGGAAGGAAAAAGTAGCCTTGTAAAAATTAACAAATGTTGACTTTGTGTGTATTAAAACCTCTGAATCTTGGGGGTTTTTTCTCATAGTGGTAAAACAAGAATTTGCAACCCTGAGAAAGTGTAGGCCTTAGCAAATATTAATGGAGGAAAGTGCAACCCTGGCTCTACTCTTCTGTCCAAGTTGAGAAAAAACTCAGCATGGATCAGTTCTGACCCTCAGGGTCCTGCCAGGTTTGCTGTTTGTGTCTGGGTTATTCTGTAGCTTAAGGGGGGGTTCTAAAAGCGAGGGAGGGGGACATTGCATACAGACCTGGGACAGGACAAGGGACAATGGCTTTTTTTACTGACACCACACTCACAGGGAACAATTCCTCCCCAATATCCCATCCAGCCCTGCCCTCTGGCACTGGGAGCCATTCCCTGTGTCCTGTCCCTCCATCCCCTGTCCCCAGTCCCTCTCCAGCTCTCCTGGAGCCCCTTTAGAGGCTCTGAGCTCTCCCTGGAGCTTCTCCTCTCCAGCTGAGCCCCCCCAGCTCTCCCAGCCTGTCCCAGAGCAGAGGGGCTCCATCCCTCTGATCCAAATGGATATTCCATCATGTTTGCACAGGATATTCCAGCACCCCAGCAGGAAAGCTCTCTGTGCAACCACACAAAGAGACCTGGTACCAATTTCAGTCAGCAGCTCATCATCAAATGTCCCAGAAGCCACTAAATGGCTCCCAAAATTTTCCCTCCAGAGCCTCAGTGTTCCCTGGTGCTGCTCCAGGGTCAGGGACCAGAGGGGCTCAGGGACACACCTGAGCTCTTCTTTTTGTGTTGGGACTCCAGCAGCTCTGCCTGGGCTCCTCTTCCATGCTACAGAGGACTCAAAGAAATATTTGCATTGCTTGAGGTGCCTTGCCAGGCTGGGAAGGTGCCCGCTGTCTTGCTGGATTGCAGCTGCTTTCCTCCCCAAGCCAGGCCAGCAGAAGTTGGCACGAGGATTTTAACTTGGTTCTAGCATGATGCTGGCAAAAGAAAAAAGATCTATAATGGTATGGATGGCAAGTCCTTTGAAACTACACTGCCTTGCGTTTTCCAGGGTAATTATTCTGTCTCTGCTAAATCTCCAGGCGAAACTTTCCAGGAATTAATATTCCTTTGCATTTGCCTTTGTACTGTGAAAGACAATATTTAGGTCCTTCCTGAGGGATGGAAAAAAAAAGTTGTAATGGAGACCAGAGCAAAATAAAACCTCCCACAGATTCAGAGAGGGAACAGCGTCCCAGAATCACTCACATGGTGTTAGCAGCTTTCCTCTGCCTGTTTGTTTGAGCCTGGAGCCCAGGATGGAGCTGTGATTCTGGGAAATGCCTTTCCCCCCGTTGAGAAAATGATTGTTGTGCTGAGGTTTGCAGAGCCAGCCTCTCCTTTCAAAGATAACAGTGAAATCTTTGTGTTCAGAGCCTGATTTTTGCCTTGCTCTCAGTGCAAATTAAAAGTGGCTACAGGCTGAAGGTGAATAAATGATTTACCTCACCCAGCCCTGCTGTCTGTGTGAGAGCAGGGTGTTAATCTGTGGAGACCCCTGTTAATGTGTGCCTGGCACAGGGAAAGGTGGAGAAAATAGTTATTTAAAATAATGGAGGGGAGTGGGAATAAAAGGCACAGCACAAAGGAATCGTGTTGGTTAAATCAGAAATGATTTGATGTCTGAGAGTTTTCAGCTCTTCTGGGATCTCTTTTGCTTTTCTACAGTGGAGATTTAACACCTGTATGGGAAGCAAAAGGGCCCTTAAGAGGCCTAATCTGTGCACTGGAGTGGAATTTAATCTTCAGCTCAAATCTCTGTCTGGAGATCACAGGGAGAAGAAAATGTTGCTGGTTCCAGTGAGTGGAAGCTGTCTCTGTCCAAGGGTGTGGAATGAGATAACCTTTAAGGTCCACTCCAATCCAAACTATTCTGTGATTCCCTGTTGTTGACAAAATTCATTTTTAATTATTAAAGTGTTAAAGATCAATCCCTGTAAATCAGAAAAAAACCAACATTTGGGGACCAAGAATTTGGAGTTTCTGTGGAAAATGAAAGATTCTGCTCTGGGAGGAGCAGAAGTTTTGCTCTGTGCAGGGTTTGACACTTGCATGCTGTTGAGGAAGGGCTTCCAACACGAGACCTTTCTGTGGGAATTCTGAATGGGGGAGGATGTTCAGGGAGCAGGAAAAGGAATCCCCTCAACCTTGGTTTCACACCAACCCTGAGGGCTGCCCGAGATGTCAGGGAATAACTAAACTTCAGTAGAATCACTTGTGCTAAGGCTAAGCCTGTATTCATGACTAGACATAAGCATTGTGTATTCAGATTCTCCAATTATTCCACTTGTGCTGCTCATTTTGGAATGAAGCAATATTCCCATTGCAATGGACTTTGGAGCCGCTCTCCAAAAAATGGGAGGGACTGAGCAGGTCAGATCATTGCAATGACACCACAGGCTTGACTTTTGCAACAAAGAAACGAAACAGACTTTTTAAAACATTAATTTTATATGAAAAAATAGCTCATGCCAAGTCATTTGTCATAATCACATTTCATTAACAGTAAAGTTAACAAAATCACAATATACAGATTTAGTATGTATTTATTTATATATGTCACTTTGTATTAACCATTAACTCTATGTAATAAAAATATATTACAACATTTGATATGTATCCACAAAGCACAAGCCATTGTAAACAGAACAGACAGCACAGGCCCCATTATTCAAAATCTGAACTCAGGAATAATATTTATTTTGTTGTATTCCTTTATGCTGTAGACACAGAGGATTTTATGTGTCTGCCTCTGCATTAATGGATTAATTTCTCTGGGATATCTCTTAGGAGACTCTCAGAGTTTAGCTTACCTGGGACCCTAAAATCCATGTTAATTCATGGCACTCTTTAAATGTGTTGTCATTCCAAAGAGGTCTGTGCATCCCTTTGTCCATGCAATTTAGAAAGGTTTTCATTTATATTCCCATTCCCCCCTAAATAAATAGCCCCTGCAATTACGCCCCATTGTCATACAAAAAAGTTAAATGCAATAAATTATAGTGGAATATTTATAATTTTATAACCAAACATGCCCTATCTACAGCAGCTATTAATGTTGTTTCATAACTATCTTCCTTCAGACTGGCTCTAGGTGCTTTTAGAAATAGGAAACCAGCTATTTTCAATATTTGCAAAACAAAACAAATGCTTTAAACACACAGACCAAACTTTTTATACCTCTCATGATATGAACAATCCTTATCCAAACAACCCTACTGTCCTTGCAGCAAGGAGTTGTAAAACCAGCTCCTAAAAACTTTTTAAAAAATTAAATAATCTCCTAATAATCTAACCTTGGGACAAATGTTTATATCCAACTGTATCTGGAAGGATTGGTAATAGGTTACATTCCTGCAAGAATTCAGAAGGGAATGATTAGTGATTGCCAAATATATGGAAATTGTGATCCTAAAATAATCTTCAAAAAGAAAAACACTGTGGAAAAAAAAATAAATTCTAAGGATTAGAAAAATGCCCTAAATGTGTATAAATAAAGTTAATCAAGGCACCTCTTAGTTACCTATTTCTATTTTCCAAGGCAATATGTGATAATAATTTTCAAATGTCTTTTCTGGGAAGCCCTGTGGTTTCTGCTATAAAAAGATCCATTCTTTAGTCTGGCTGATGCAGGCAGCTTTATTTTACTCCAATGAGGCTGGGCACAAAGCACAGAGAACTTGTCCCCAACCTTGTCACATGTTTGCTGTGTGACCCTGAGGGCACCGAGCTTTTCACTGACTTTTTCCTCACAAAAGTCACTCAATTAATGAAATTTCTTCCTTTGCATTCTTCTTTCCCCTCTGTTGGTCATTGATCCCACTAGCAAAGCAGGAGGAGAATTTACCTGTCTGTGCACAAGGGTTTGGTAGTCAGGAGGTAAATTAAAACACTTTGGTTTCTGACAGGGATTTTTAAGGTTTTTGTTCCAGAGCTCAGAGTAACAGGAGAGGAACACAGAGCAGGACAGTGGGAAGGGCAGAGAGGGGAAGGCTGCAGCCAGTCCAGGTTGCATTCCCACTGATATCTCACTGGGATGCTCTGGCATTTCATTAAAAAGCACTGGATCCAAATCCCAAGGGAATGGGGACTTTTGATTTTTTTTTTTTGCTCTTTGCGTGACTTTTTTAAAAAAGATTTGTTTTAAAGCTCTAACTGTGGGACTACAGTGACTAGAAAACATTTTTCTAATGCCAGAAAGATGGAGAGGAACTTGGACGAGAGCAGGGGGTGACAGGACAAGGGAAATGGATTCAAACTGGCAGAGATTTAGATGGGATTTGGGGCAGGGATTGTTCCTGGCAGGGTGGGCAGGCCCTGGCTCAGGTGCCCAGAGCAGCTGGGGCTGCCCCTGGATCCCTGGCAGTGCCCAAGGCTGGGTTGGACGGGGTTTGGAGCAGCCTGGGACAGTTTGAGGTGTCCCTGCCATGGCTGGGGTGTCACTGGGTGGGTTTTAAGCTCTCTCCCAACCCAACACCCCTCTATGATTCCATAACTCAGTAATAATTGCAAATGGAAATCCTTTTCCTCACATGACTTTGTGTGTAAATAATCAGCCATATGGACTCATGCCTTTGGGTATATAGAAATCATGTGGAATACCATTTCTTCAGCAAAAAAAAAAAGTTATTTTACTCCACAATTGCCTGCTGTCACACCCCTGATGCTTCTGCTTCTTGGCACACACATTTGTGAAGGGCACTTACAGCCTGTAGGGCTAATCCTCCTCCTTAGAAAGACAGACATGTATGATAAACTACAGCAACTTCTCCAGTTCTTTAGATCAGCAGTATTTGCTTTAAAACTGACAATCCTAAATACATATTTACACCAAACACACCAGTACAGGTGAGAAGCTGACATTTTACAAAGGCTGCAACAGCTCTTTTTCTCCATGTAAACTTTTACACCCTCCCAACAGGGACAGCTGCCTTTTGGAGCAGGATGGTTTTCCTAAAAAAACCCCAAAACTTCACCCATTGAAAATTTTCACTATATTGAATGCTGAAAGCATAAAAAGCAAATTAAAAAGGAATAGATTTAAGGCTGTGATGTCATTGGTCTCACTTATTCCAGTCTGGGGAGGTTACAAAGACATAATCCCTGATCCTGCAGACACAAAATCCTGTGTTCAGGATTTTTTTGCCCTCACAATCCAGCAAAGCAAACACTCAGTGACTCTGGGACCAGGGTCTAACTGAGCCTTCTGTGCTGATCAGTGATTTCTAGAGTCAACACGAGCTGACAGAGGTGTGAAGTCTCTGGCTTTGCTTTTAGGCTTTGTTTAATCAGAACACTGAGTGTGGAGAGGAGACAGATCTAACAGCAGTGAAAAGCAATTTCCAAGGGGTTGTTCCAGAGATATTCACGTAAAAAATGTAGAGGACAAGATATTCAGAGCCTACTTCATTTAGGACTAAGAGAGGTGAGGGAGCTATGAAACCTTAGGCATGTAGGCCCAGAAAAATCCACATTTTGTAAATGACTTAAACCTCTTGGACTTTAAGAATTAGACTCTCTGGTGATTCAAAGTGAGCAGTTTCCATATATACCATCTGAAAACCACTGGAGTCTTCCCAAGCCCTAAAGGATCCTTCTGTGGCAGCTGAGCTGCTCTTGCATCCCCAGCCCAACCTGTGGCACAGCTTTGACAGGATTTTCACCTTTTTCTTTGGAAGGAGTGATTGTCTGAGAGACTTGGAGAGCTCTCAGGGTGGAAACAGGCCACTGGGAAAAGCTCACTGCAGCCAAAAAACCCCAAATCATTGCAGCAAAGCCAGTTTGTTCCTCCCAGCCTCCCATTCACATCCACTCCTGCCTCACTTTTGGAACCTCTTAAAGATGTTCTGATACAGCTGGGTTTTTTTGAAGTTTAGTTTAAAATATCTTCTCAAAGTTATTTTTAAAAGAAATATCCTTGCCAGAAGATTTTACTGTTGACCTGGAGCAGACCAAGATCATTTCCCAGAGGTGCTGGTAAAACAGAGAGGAAAGTGCTGCCAGAGGCAGGAATGTGGCTTTTGGGGGCTTTTGGGGGCTTTTAGGGGCTTTTGGGGGCTTTTTGAGGTTCCTTCCAATCCCAGCTGGTCTGGGATGCTGTAATATTTGTGGCTACAGCTGCAGCAGTCATCAGGCTCCATAAGGATTTGTCTGGAGCATGTTTAATCTCTAGGGTTTTTGGGTTTTTTTCAGACATAAGACAAGTTCTAAAAAGTCTGATTTAGGGTTACTGAAAAGAGGTTTTTAGGGTCACATACCCAAAGTGTAAGAACAGGCATAGAACTTATTTAGTTATGTGGTTGCCTGACCTTGGAAGTGAACACTTGCACATCAGAGGAACTCCCTAAATCCTGTTCACATCCTTCCATTTGTAAATACCATAAAAACAGGGCCCTACACATAGAGAAGAAATCTATAAACCCAGTTTAAAGTCATCTAGTGGACCCAATCCTCAGGTGAAACAACCAATATTTTGATTTATGTCAAGAGAGGGCCTGGTGCTTAATAATTGCTCAACATACCCTTATCACTCTCTCATGGTTTTTGCCAATTGCAATTACCCAGATCTTGACATTCAAACTGGCTCGAGAGCACAACAGAAACCAGGACCACAATTCACACAATTAGGGCTCTGAAATGATGTAAAAACCGTTAAAATGAACAAAGGAAAAAGCTCAGAATCCACAAAACGACGTTGTGGTCTACATTCTCTTAATCATCTGCCAGTGCTCTGCCTGCCAAATTCACAAGATATGAAGGAAATGTTAATTGAACATGCGAGTGAGGAGTAGATATTGCATATGGGTCACAGATACAACAAACAGAAAACTGCATATTGCCTAAGCAGCTGCCCAGATTTTGCACATGCAGCTCCAGATTTTTGGGCACAGGTTGCAGCCAAACTTCACAAACTTCTTCAAAAATATTTAAGTAACAAATGGAAATTCCCCCACCCCCCCCTTGCACACACATGTGTTAGACAAGAGAACAGCTCTGCCTTGTGAGCAGAGATAATAAATACTGTGCATTACATTTACCAGCATTATTTTAACTGACTCGAGTCAGAGTGCTGTATAGTACATATAATACTCAGCAGACAGATAGTTACTCATATCTACATTCATCACTGAGACACACATTTTAGAAAATTTTGCCAGTTGCCTATAAGGATTCAGCTGAAAATCTAGCACTTAACAAGCCACAGTATCGTATTTCGAGTATCCTATAAAATGTCATCAGGAAATGTTGGGGTGGTGTTTTTATCTCGTGTACTGAGGCATTTTGTCAAGCACCAGCATTTACAACTCCTGCTTGCTTCAGATGGTCAAAATATGACAGGGAGCTGATGCAAGGAAGGGGAAATTATATCTATTCTCTGTTAGAAGATTAATTATAGAAGAAAGGCACCATGAAAGAGAGACAAATTTTTAAACACATACAAGGGGAGAGATTTATTGCTCATGGTGGGATATAAATCAACCAGTGACTGACTGTGATACACAAGCATAATGAGACAAGTCCAGTGCTGTATTCTCCATCTTTTACTAGACATCCTAAATGGATTATGTTTTTTTTAATCTCCTGGGAAATTAGTTTATTCTCTTTGAATCTGAAGGTTTAAATGTTTCTGGAGCTGCCCTTATCGACAAACAAACCTCCCATTGACTTTGGCATCAGCTCCATGTGTAAGCTTACAACAGCTGTGGACTTTCCTGGTGCAATTTAAGTCAAACATGCTCAATGTGGAGCTTTTTATCTTTTTAAACTCAGTAAATATTCAGCTTCCTAACATTCTGTATTCTAATACAATCCAATCATCAATGTGTCTTGAATTTCTTAGGAAACAAATATTGAACTGGGTCTTTTTATCTATTGCACCTGAGAAAATTATGTTAAGCCTAAGAAGCAAAATGATTAAGATGAGGTAGACTATTTAATCTGGCAAAGAGCTCATTTGAATGCAGGGTTTCAAAATGGGTTTCTTAAATTTTGTGGCTATGATTACTCGTGGATTTTATTGTAATTATGGTATTTTTTTATAACTGAAATGAAGAATTAAAGCTTCGGATGGTAGCTGGTAATCTTCAGATAATAACTGAGGTGTTACCCCACATTCACTGACTTTGGGGTGAAGCCCCTCGCTGAGCCCCCAGCCTGGGCTTTGAATCAGAGGCCAGAAAATCCAACAGTGGACATTTTTTGCAACATACAAAGCCCTTTTCTTGCATGAGAGAAGGTGGCAACCAAAAAGTAATTCCACATTTTTTACAACTTGAGGCCTTATTTCCTCAGAATGGCCTGGACAGTTGGAATTTGATCAGGGGTGGATGGCAGTACAGCCAATTGTGTCAGCTGTTATTGAAGCTGCCATTGCATTCATGAATTAACCCTAATTAACCCAAGCCTATTTTAAAATCTGGGCAGGCATGTGAGTGCATGGTAAATGTTAATAGTGTTCTTATGCAGAACTGCAACCCAGAGCTATAAAGATTTGTACTGAAACCTCCAGAAATCTGCACATTCAGATGTGGATTCAGATTATTGGCTCCACTGTCATGGTGGAGAGGGGAGCCTATGATTTGTGCTCCACTTGCTTTGGAAATTATACTGGAAACTCAGATTTAGCCTCATCTTTCCTTCAAGGAGGAAAAAAACACCATGATTAATAACTCCTCAGAAAAAGAGATTTGCTGTTTTCCCTCCTGGGCACAGGGCCCAGATCTGCAGCTTTGGGCAAAATCCAGCTCTTCAGAGCTCAGATATATGGAAGGTAGGCAGGAGGCACCCTGACCTTTCCACCCTGTCTACCATTTGTGTTTTCCTGAAATGTAATGGGGAGGATGTCAGTGGGATTCTATGTAAATAACTTAAAACATTTAGAGAAGACATGGCTGAATCCATCACACTCCAAAAGTGGTTTTTCCCTTCCTTCAATTCCATGGGATTCTTCCTACAATATGTACCAGAAAAGGCTGAACTGCGTTGGGCCCTGGATGGATATTTAGATTTTTTAAGCTTTTTCCATTTGGATATTTTCTACACACAACCTTCCCAAGCCACTGGGGTGGGGTGGTTTTTGTAAAGCCACGTTGGCAGCTTCATCAGAGGGAGCTTCACCTGCAGCCAGTGACAAACACAGCACAAATATCCCTGTGCAGCTTTTTAGAATAATCTTACGCCAGCAGCAGTTTGCTCCCATTACTTTCATGAATCCCTCTGCTGAGGATTAGTTTATTATCTATAGATGCAGCTGCTGATGGAAATCAATGGGAGATTTGTATTTGTGGAGCCTGCAGGACCACGGATCAATAGCGCTCTTCCAGTCAGAGGGAGGCGGTTCAGAGCAGCCTGGATGTTTCATGGGCTACTGGAGGGACATGGTCTGGGCTTCACCCTGCCCACAGCTGCCTCCCAAAACCTGGACAGCTGAGGAGAGCTACTGGGGACAGGCCAGTTCCTGCTGTTTCACAAATATCACTTTAGATGTCCCATACCAGGCTCCTCATTCGTTCAGCTGCGGAAGGTTCCGGTTGTGCGACTCGCCCGCCAGCGCCGAGGAGTTGATGGAGCTTCTCTTGAGGATCTTGTTGATGATGTCCTTCCACGTCTTCTTGTACTGGTGCCGCAGCAAAGAGTACACAAAAGGGTCTGAAACAGCTTTGCTGTAAGCTAAGCACTTGGAAATGATCCCCCAGTGGGAGTTGATGTGGACCACAGAGGACAATTCAACAAGTCTGGGGAAAGAGGGAGGATGAAAGAGTGAACATTAAAAATTACATTAACCCACCCCAAACCCTCAAATTATTGCTGGACAATTGTAACAAAACTAAAGAAAGCCCTGCTCATGAAAATGTGTATGTTGTCCTCCTGTTATAAATTTTAAGGACTGCAGATGTGAACTTGAGGCCTGTTTGCCAAAATGCCATTGCTTGGTCTCATGGGAATCAAATTCCTCTACCATGAGCAACCTAAAAACCCAGCATCCATCTGAACCTGTGGTTCTAAGTCCTCTCTAGAGCATCTGAGTCACCCCACCAGGGCTACCCAGCTCTCTTGGCCAGCCCAGCTCCCAGGGAGAGTTTGATGCCTTTAAACAGTTTGAGTTGTAGAGACTCACAAGGAGAATCCATCAGTCAGAGATGGTGTATCATACCTTGAATTAAAAAACTGGCCAGTTCAAAGGGCAAGGATTCACATTTGCAGCAAATTTGACAAGACAAAACTTTTATCACTAGGGGAGGGGGACAGGGAAGAGCTTCATAGACTCCTCATACCTACACTAGCCCAAATGGTTCACTGTGTACTGAGAGAGAGCATTTTTGACAGGCAAATATTGATAACTCCCCATGTCTTTGAGCAACATCAAAGGGCAGCTCTGTTCAATATGCCTCCATGGCTGTCAGAAGCTATTGATTTTTATAGAGGTCAAACAGCCACAGAGTCCCACACAGCAGATCAGATCTTTGCTGGACCTGCCTGCAGCAGCAGATGTTCTTAAATCTGCCTGGGAAATATTTCAGTTGCTCATGTTTCTCCACACAAAGCACCACTTCCAAGGAGCTCTCTGAAGGGTGGTTCCTGCAGCAGCAATGACAAGAATTTTGGTACTTCAAGCAGTTTAGAGAGGAGGATTTTTTTGTCCTCGGTTATTTTATTCCCATTCCATAACCTTTCACTACAAGATATTATTTAAAATAATGCTGGCAGATGTCACAGTCCATTCAATGTGAGGGACATTTCAGGTGACCAGGGAATGTCACATGAAAACATGAAAATACTTGGGAATTGTTTGTGTCACTCCACTGGTGCTGCTTGGCTCAGCAGATCTGAGGTCCCAAAGATCCCTCATTTGTCCCATTTCTCTCTCATCTCAACTACACAAATGTTCTTTCAACCTCTCCTTGTAATTCATGCTCATTATCTTTCCTGCAAAGATCAGAACTGAGACATAATTTTCATCTGCTTGAGTTTCCAGGTGGTCTCATCTGGTGCATTCTCACTTCTTTAATAAAATACAACTCATGGCATCCAGTTAAGGTGTTCTAAAATGAGAATTGACAATCTGGAAATTAATCATCTACTGGGACATATTTGCTTTGTAATCTACCATGAGCCATCCTTGTTGTTTTCCACTTCCTTTATTCGATGCCTTCTTCACGTTTTGAATTTCATCACGTTGAATTTCACTCGGATGATTTATTTTTACTGAGTGCTTTACAGATGTGAATTTGATTATGTTTAATTAAATTCAGCGGATGCCTTGAATAACCAAAATATGACAAATTTGTGTCTGAGGCTCTGTCAGTCAGTTCTATGAGCCATTAACAATCTCCATTTAAAGCACATCAAACAGACACTTCAGGGTTGCAAGCCTAGACTTGCTAATTTTACCTTCATTGACTGATCAAATGAAAAGCCTACACTTTTATTAACAAAATCTTAAATATTTTCCTTGCTTTCTGTAAGCTTCCTTGACATTTACACATTTTTCAATTCTCATGTATTATTTTTTAGAGTAAATTACATTTGCTGTTATCAGGCAGCAAACACAGAAATGTAGCCAAACCCTGAGCTATGCATTTTCATTTCATGTACAAACAATTAAATGTCAGCCTTTCAAGGCATATCACAGAATTTATTGCCTTTGAAAGGTTTTGTTTCTCATTTTTGAGGGAAATTATATGCACAGCTTCCATTTCCATGAAACATTTCAGCCTAAAAGAAGACATTTTCAGCGAAGGAACATTAATATTTCAGCGCTACCTGTAAATTAAATTTTACAGTATCAACTACATAATTCCCTGGCTTGCTTTCATAAGCCTCTCTTCTACTGTCTGATCTTCAAACCCTTTTTATTTCAAAGCTGTAAGCACTTTTTCTGTGATATTTTCTTCATATTTTAGAAACTTTTAACTCTGTAGAGTGTGTCATTTGACATGGCTATCCAATTATTTTATTTCCCCTTCAGTAAATAAACAAGAATTCCATGTAGAAGAGTGTGACCTTGGTCTCTACACACAAAATGCACACTGGAAATCCTTTATTTACATGTGCAGTTCATCACCACGCTAAAATATTTTACTGCACCTGTCCCACCCAGCTGGGATGCTGAAGAACACAAATTGAGAAGAATTCTGAGTTTCCCGTGTTCCCAAGCAAGATCTGAATATGCAGAGGGCAAACAACAGTTTAAAACCAGGGTTTGCTTACCCCCCTATCCCCCAGAGATGATACAACAGAATTTTAATCATCTTCTGCCTGTTCCACCATCCTCCTCTGTAACCTGAGGGCTTGGGACTGTGAACTTCTGCCTGCTATTACTTCAGGATTTTTAATTTAAAGCCAATTTCCTCACACATTGACAGCTCTTATTGACTTACATGAGCAAAGTTCTGTATTTCAGTATGAAATGCCTGGAGTTGGAAATGAGTATTAGAAAATTGTATGACTTATCTTCATCTTTCTTATGGAAAAGTTCCTTGGAGAAAAGAGGTTTGGAACAAGTATGTTTAATTGTATAATGATAAATATAGCAAAGGAAGAGATGTGTACCAGTAGATTATTTTACAAAGCAAGAAATCTTTAATGTGGGGGATTACACCTGTCATGCTGGTAAAGTGGAAACACTGGATCAAAGACAATCACATTCTGATACACCACTTAAGGACATCCACTGAACTAATTAGAAGGGTGTTCCCTTGATAAATGAAGTGTCTGATCTGATTTTTACCTCAGTGTGGTCTAAAAAACTCTGCTTTACCCAGAGAAGCATTCATGTGTCTGGGGTGATGAGCACAGCTCCTTCACTCATCCATGGAATATTTTTAGTGTGGAAACAGGAAGATGTTATAGTAAAACCTTGTGATTTGCTGCTGTCAGCCCCCAGTCCAGGGAGTACTTAAAAGCATGTTTAATTGAAATATACTGCTGATTAGGAGAGCAAGGCACTCCCTCTCCTGACTGCTGTCCACTGCTTGAGCTGTGATTGATTGTGTCTCTCTTCAGAATGCAAAGCACTGGATGTGCTCCAGAAATACTACTTGCTCACACAATTAAAATCAAATTCTCCCAATCCCCTGGGTGCCCAGACACCCAGCTCTGTGTGTGAGGCCCGGGGAAGGTCAGGATGAGTGTCCTGGAACATTGGGCCCTGAAAATGTCCAGTGAGGTCTCTCAGGGAGCTCAAGAGGGAATTCCCCTTAGCTTGTTGTGCAGGGATTTTAAATTTGTCAGAATTTAAAAGGCCAGGAATGTGGGAAAATTCACCCCTCCTGACATGTCTGACCTGCCCCAAAACATCCTCCTGCATCCAGGACCCTGCATCTTCCCTCTCCTCACCATCACCCTCTGGAGATCAGCAGGAGCACATTAAAGGGATCCTGGTACAGAATAAAGGGAGGAGGCTCAGGATTTTTCTGCTCCCTCCTCTGTATCTTAAAGCTACTGGGACAAAAACGGAGTGAAGAGGAGGTGGGGAGGTGGTGCCTGAGTGCTGAGATGTCTTTGGAAGAGCACAAAAATACTCCTGACAGCTCTGGTTAGAGCACTCAGTGTTACTCAGGATGAAACACCAACTCTCCTGTGACTGGGAGGATTTTCTTTAAGTTCAGAGACACAACAGGAAATGAAAATTAACCATTTGCAAAAATACAAATGCCTTAATATCTTATGACTTGAGAATTAAGGCTGAATGTGCTTAATTACAAGTCCTTTCACACCGTGTAAGTGTGTGGCTTGCAGTGGAGTCTTGTGGCCACTAAGTGGAAGTGAAGGTAATTCTAGGAAATTACTTTGATTTTCTAATTCTGAAAATTCAGAGTATTACTCTGATAAGAAACCTCAAGGTTGGCCAAATGTTCAATTATATTGACTCTTAATCCGGACTTTTCAATGATTTTTTTCAAGGTGGATCTGAGTTTGACTGAGGTCAGCCCCACTGATTTCTACTTGATAATATTGGAATAAGAAATACCTTATTTTTTAGTTTTCTTTCTTTCTCTGCTGTTCATAGCAGCATCTCAGTTTCCCCAAAATCTTATAATAAGGAATGCAAGCTGTAAATTTCCTTCAACAGCTAGATAATTTTTCTTTTTTTTTTCTGGATGTACTCACTTTCTAACACTTTTTATCTCATAGGAGTAATTTAGTGTTTCCCACAGGAGCCATTTCCAAAGATAAGAGGGTGGATAGACATCTACCATAAATCATGAGAAGATTTTTCAGTTTTGAGCCAGCACAGCTTTGATATTTGATATTTATGACTAATAAACCCTACCCAACCAGACAAAACTGTTGTTTAAGTCTGTGGACCATGTTCTCACCTCAGCTGAATCTTGTTGACCAAATTTTTACAGTCTGAGCTATTCTGGCAAGAGTTTCCCTGGAGATCAACCCTGGACAGGGAAGTCAATCAGAGCAGTAGGTGACAACAAAAAAACTCTGCAAAACCTCATGGGCTGACTGCCTAAATCCCTCCCATGCAAGCAGCACTTTGACTGGGCTGAGTGAGCAGAGTCTGACCTCAGACTGCACCAGGACTGAGTGGAGGAGCCCTGTGACATTTTACATCATTTATTAGCTCAGGAAACACAATCTCTGTTACAAATTTTCCCAGGAGACTGCAATGCTGTTCTGGCTCAGAGTGCCCCACTTCCCTGAGCCAGGAGTGCATCTCAGCAGCCTTTTCCAGCATGTAGGTTCACACTTACCTTGTGATTACATAAGGTGCAAAGCAGAGTATGAAAGTACCAATAAAGGTACTGATTTTCTTCGTTGCCCGCTGCCTCCGCCTCCTCTGCTCCTCCAGACAACGCTCCCGCACGCTGTGTGACATCCAACACAGAGAACAACATCAGTCATAGCATCAGGTAACAATCTGCAATGGCTTCACCATGGAATGATGGAGAAGGAGCTGTTTGAATTGTGCAGACCAGTAACAGGTGAGCTGCACTTAAATGGGACAATACCAGCTCTGAATGAATTGTCTGTTCATCTCACCCTCCACAAAGTTACTGACAGGTACCTGGCTGTGTATTTATGTGCACACACCCCCATTACATCAATTGATCTGTAGAAAAATGGGTGGAATTCACCCTTGGAATCAGTTTGCAGCTCCTTTTTGAGCCGCTGTAAGCTGTGTTTGCAGGCAAGATGACACTCGGAGATTTGGAAAATATCCAGAGTGGGATAGGCAGCACACTGCTTCCCTAGAAACAGCAATTCCAACACCACTGCCTTGGAGAGGAGAAACTTCCCAGCAAGATAACCAACAAAACAACATCATAACGGGAGAAGGAACACTCTGAACCTTCAGCCCAGCGCAGGAGCTGTCACTGTGTCCCATAGCTGTGAGCTGTGTGGCCATAAACATCCCATCAGATCTGCAGGGCTGCTGTGCTGAATGCTTCACAAAGCTGGAATTGTTTCATAAATCCACAGTCCTGGGGGATCCTCATTCCTCACCTCAAACCAGCCCTCTTTCTAACTAAACACATGAAAATTAGCCACACCTTGGGGTTTTTTCCTACCTATGGTATTTTAGGACAAGAGCTTTTCCTTTGAGTTTTCTGCTGGTGGTCTCAGCAGGCCCCCAGAGAGCTCTGAATCCCCTGGGTGTGCCAGCAAGGAGCACAGGGCTGAGACCTTGCTTTCAGTGCAAAAACACCCCTGAAATCAGCACATTTGCTGTGAAAACAGTGATTAAGTTGAAAGCTCATCCTCTTCCTCTGACTGGTTGAGTGACTCCTGTGCTCCCTGTGATTTCTGAGGGAAGTTGATGAGTTCTCTGTCTATTCCAGGCAGTGGATTGGGCAGCACTGGTATTTCCCACAGTGCCAGGACTGCCTGTACCTCAGTAAATCCCTTTGGAAAGGGCACAGCAAAGGCAGACTGCCATCCTGAACTCCTCTCTGTGCACATGGCAGAGCTGACTCCTTGCACAGACCTCCCAGTGACAGTCACTTCTCAGGCAAATTGAATGGGGCTGGCCCAAATCCTGTACTTACATATACTTTTTTTAAAAAAAATTATTATTATTTTATTATTTTTTAAAAACTCGACTGTTTGGCATCGGCCTTTCCATTTTTGTAGTAAATTTTTAATTGATGACTCACTCTCAGGCTCCACACTCTCACAGCTCTGAGGCTCATGGCCATACCCTTACATTATTTACTTCATCTGTAAATGTTTTATCAACATCCAAACACATGTTGTGTGCTGAGGATCTCAGTGTGTTTCTGTGCTCTCTGTGGCAATGAGTTCCTTCACTTGTGTTAAAGAAAAAGTGTTTCTTATGTTCTGTACTAAATTCGGTTTTGCATCACCAGGCCCCAGAGCAGATATCAGGATGTGATAAAATAAATACCGGAGGAAAAGTTTGTTCTTCTAACAAATTGTCTTTCTCTTAAAGAATATAACACATTTAAAGGTGTTACATGTTCTAGAGGTGAGTTATTTGCACCTAGAAATGACAGCTAAGAAGGGGGAAAAAAAGATCCACCTTTTCAAGGCAACCTATGTGCTTTCAATTCTGCAGGAGCTGGGGAACTTGGAGTATTTTTATGTGCAGAAAAATGATCTGAGAGCTTCATGAGCTTTGTTTAAGACCTGTGTTCTTAAATTCATGATATCCCAAGCCCATGGCAATACAGGAAAGTGAATGTCCAAAGCAGGTTCAATTAAGGTGCTGTTAGGGAGGGGAGGGTGGTGTAATTTTGGTCTCTGTTTCCCCAATTACTTATTTTCCTTTCTGGCACATGCAAAGCTGTCTCTCACTCCTTGAGCTCACCCATGACTGTCCTGGTAGACTTAAACCCATTTCTTTTGTTCAGACTTTCCAGATATATCCAATAAATACCACATCAGAGAAGAAGGTATTTTATCTCACTCCTTCACACAGATAATGGACATAGATTAATATTTTGGTTTTGCACACACTTTCATGCACAAAGATAAGACACATGTGAGTTCTAGCAGTGACATCAGTAATAGAACAGGATTATTGACTAAGCTTTCATTTAAAGATTTTAATATCCTGGGAAATCTGAGCTATATCCGTTTGTAGGTTTGGTATTTTAAACAAAGTTTATGGGATATTGGACCTTAAGATGTGTAGAGCTGGATACACCAAAAAGACAGTATAGATAATTTGAATTAGGAAATACATGGGTTAAGCCCTTAAGTGAAGTTTTGCCCAAATCTCCCAAAATACCCAAGATATTTTGGTCTCAAGAGCAAGGAAAAAGCAGGATCCACTAGAAAAGCCTCAGCTAACTTGAAATGCCGCGTGCCCTAAACATTCACAGGAATTTGTAGGGTATTTGGAGGTTTCCTTTGTGCTTGACTGATCTTCAGGAGAGATCACTGGTGTCTTTCTAAGTCACAGGTAATAAAGCCATCTGTCACAGTGCCTGTCACTGGACCCCCCTGCGGGGGGATTCTGAGTCACAGGAACTGAAAATTGTCCGTTCGCATTTCCCAGCGCTCAAACTGGACCCTGCAAACAGCCAGAGGAGTCTCAAGCAGGATTGCAAACTTTGTTTTCTCCTTTGGACTGTGCCATCACCCACAGCTGTGCTGCCAGGTGCTCCAGGAACCCCTGAAATGGCCTGTTACATAATGCAAACCATGCCTTCCTTCTGTCAGACATCTCTGAGCATCACGGACTCTTCCAGCAGAGCTGCAGCCCCCGTGCAGCTCTCCCAGCAGGGAAGGTGGCCTGAGACCCTTTCAGCAGCAGGAGCTGTCACTTAAGGCTAAAGCAGCCCCTCCAGGGGTGAAATATGTTCTGTAGGGTAGAAAAGAAATGAAAACTCTCTTTTCTTTGAGAGAGGCACCAGGATAACCCGATGCCAGAGGTAGAGGCAGCGGTGAAGGTTGCTCACAGCAAAGCACCTGCACAACTCTGCCCTGAAGAAAGGAAGCATCATTCCCACAGCCCCACTGAATCCATCCCGCAGGGAGAGGATCACAAAATGCACAAACACCCTCAAATCAACCTCAGCCAGAAAAAATGCAGAGGAGGAGAAACAGCACTGAGATTTTTTCCCTTTTACTAAACTCTGCTGTGCAGTCCAGGCATACTTTTAGCATTAGGCAAAACAAATGGGGTTTCAAACAGCGCTGGTGGGTTTATGGCACTTCCCTGGGAGTAACCACCACATCTCCTCCTGCTGCAGGAACTGAGGCACTCGAGGCACAGTTCATCAAGCAGACAGCACGTAGGGCAGACAGTGTTTGTTCCTCAGTGTGACTTGGTGAATAAGGGATGATTTATACCTGTATTTCTCAAGAACGGCAACAAGACTTGCCCAAAGTTCTGCTCTGCATTCTTGGTCAAGAGACAGCTCAAACAGCTTAGCAGGAGAATTCTGAGCAAATGTTTCTGTTCTTCTAAAATGTGCTGCCCAGACTTGTTTGTCTTAGCCTCAGGCATCCCCAAAGCATGACCCGTGTTTGAGGACAGCCACATGTGCTCTGAGCCCTGCAGCTCTGCTCCTGGCTGCCCGCAAAGGGAGAGGCTGCTGGAGCAAAGGGGAGCAGGGATGGTCAGATGGGATGTGTGGGACTGCTCTCTCCGTCTGCTCTCTGCTCTCCTCTCGTCCCTGTATCACACACCAAGCCAGCATCCCTTCTAGATCCGTACATCGATTATTCATGCAAGATTTATGGCTTGTGCATAATCCCTGGCGTGACTTTTGCATACATTCCTCTCCCTGTTTGATTCTTGCCTTCCAGCCCACAATCCTGCCAGTCCCTGGGGACTTTTCTCCTCTTGTCTCGAGGCACAAGGGACTTGCATAAAATCTCTCATTTGCAATGAGCTTTATACATCCCTTGCTTGTCACATTAACATTGCCACTGAATTTTCTCTCACTTTAAGGTTTAAGTACAGGCATTCGAGCACATGAATTTTGCAGATGTAATTCCCTTAAGGATTCTGCCTTCAGGAATGATAAAGTTACAGAGAGCACAGCAATGGGGAAGCTGCTGGGAAAAGGAGTGGCAGGCAGTGCTCAGCCTCCCTTCCAAACTCCCAGGGACATGTGCAGCTTTCTCCTCTCAGGGATCCAGCAACGGGTTTTGGGCTGACAGTGCCCAAAATACACAAAGCTATCGACCACTGAATCCACCCTCAGAGACAAAGGGCAGTGATCTGATCACTGTCTCAAAGGGAAGTGCATGCTTAGCCAGAACTGCCCGTTCATTTGCTCTCCCTCCCAAAATAAGTCCTTAAGCCCAACAAAAAAAAAAGTGTTCTGCGATCAGAGAACTAAACACAAGTGAAAAGAAACACGCAGAATAGAAACTGGCTGAGGGATGTTTATTTTCTCCCCCTCCCCATCCCCTGCTGTCAGACAGCTTGGTCTCTGTTTACCACAGCACTGAGCCCCCTCCTCACCTGAGCTGAGCTCACAGGAAGCTTACCTGGGGTGGATGTCCACCAGCAGCACCAGGGTCTGCATTGTGATCACGTCGATGCGCTTACAGTGGAACCGTGCCACCTTCAGCACTTTGAGATAAGTGAAACACAGGACCACGAGGGAGAGGAGGAAGCTGAGGGCGTGAAAGACCCCAGTGAAAATCACAAACTGTGTCCTATCCTCTGGTCTCTTGCTGTAGAGCGTGCAGGAGGCGTAGAGGTGATGGAAACCCAGCCAGGAGAGAGAAGCTGCCACTATGGGGAAGGATGCCGAGTGCAACCACGTGTAGCTCAGGATGAGAGCAGCGTCTCGGTACCTCATTTTGGAGTGATAACTTAGCGGGAAGACCACAGCAATCCACCTGTCAATGCTCAGAGCCGCCATGCTCAGCATGGAGTTGGTGGTGAGGAAAGTCTCCAGGAAGCCCACAACTTGGCAGACCTGATCTCCTCCCGGCTGACTTTTGTAAATGATCCCAGCCAAGGTCAGGGGCATGCTTGAGACGGCCATCAACAGGTTGCAGAAGGTGAGGTTGAGGATGAACAATCCCGGGACCTGCTTGCGGATGTCGGCGCTGTACAGGAAGCACATCAGCACCAGCACGTTGGCCAGCAGGGCCACGAGCATCAGCACCACCACCACGAAAGCCAGGAGCAGCTCCCAGATGCTCATGGTGCGTCCAGTCACAGGAGGGACATCTCCGAAACTGCGCCGCGCCGGCACCGGGGGACCATGGTGCGAGGTGCCCCCACCTCGCCCTCCTCCCCAGCCCGCTCGCTCCCGTGCATGCCCTCCGTATTTTTAGAGGAGCTGCAGTTTTCTTCTCCAACCTCCCCCTCCTCGCTGCTCCTTTCCACGTCAACGCTTCCCGAGACGTGCACAAAAGCACTGGGAATGCCCATCAAACTGCAAGGAGGGCTTAAAAAATATCAGCAGGACTGAACCACTGTCTCCCGTCGGTCCATTTTGAGGAGAGCGCGCTATTCTGAGAAGCTGCTCTCCTGAGATCCCTAATTAGCAGCCCCAAGCTTGCAAGCAATCCACCGAGTGAATTGTGCTCTCTTTCTCCCTTGCTTTCTGCCTCTCTCTCCCTCTCTGTCTTTCTCTCCCCTCCCCTCTCCTCCAACCCTCGCTCCCTTCCAGGCTGAATGTAACCTGCTTTTTATGATCACAGATAAAAACCCCATTAATGGATTAAAGCAGGCACACTGCTGGTGATTCGCAAACGTGATTATGTCATCCCTGCTCCACAACCCCTCCCCTTCTCCTTGCGACCGTGACTAGACTTTCCTCAAGAGAAATCCCATGTTTTCATTTAATTGATTTAGCCATTAATTTGCAGACAAGCCCTGGAACAGAATTCCTGCGCTCCGGCGTGTTCCCTACATTTCGGTGCATCACTTGCAGTGCTGCTGCTTGCACTCAGCCAGGGCAGGAGCTTTCTCTGCTCTTCATTAGCTGTGCCTAAAGAGATGGGGGAAATGGAAATATTCTGCTACTTCTCTGGAGCCCTCATTAGGCTACGGGAATGGTTTTACTGCTCGGGTTCAGCACTTTGCAGTTCGCTGTCTCCAAATACCGTGAGGAGGAGGAGGAAACAGATTGCTTCCCCTCCTCTAAAAGCAGGGAAATCAAAGCCCAGATGCCAGAGCCACAAGGTGACAGAGCAGGTGAGGGGCAGAGGAAGCATCGTGCTGCAGGTAGCTTTATTCACTCAGCCTTTCTCCTCCCCAAGAGTTTCTCCTTCCTAATCAAAGCCTCCCTCCCTCTGGGGGTGAGCACCCTGTGAGATCAAAACTAAAAAGCATCTTGGCAAAGGAAATAGGAATGAGTCTGACTTGCACATAATTAGGTGTCAAAATTAAGTTTGTTTTAAAGGACGGAGAGGGAGCTGTTTTCTCATTGCTTTTCCTGTCTCTTTCAATCAGTTTTAACCGGGGAGGCTGAGAGTTTGTGAGCAATCAGGACAGCTTTCTGATCAAGGCAGCCAAGCTTTAATCCCTGCACAATAAGAAGGCAAAAGATACCCTGCAGCACAGTTACTGGGGCTTAGTAAGTGCTTCTGCACGTGTAGGAGAGCTCGATGCCCGGGCAGTTTTCCCTCCAGAGCTGTGCATCTCCACGAACAGCAGCTGCTCACTGCAGCTCAGGAGCAGAGCTGGCACCCTGCACGCTGCCAGAGCCTGGCATCTTGGAGAAAAAACCTCTTTCACTTCAGTTTTGGTTTGTTTTGTTTTCAAAAGCCAGGCTTTAAAGGGCTGATAGATTGGTGAGAGGAGCAGCTCGGGGTGCAGAGCCCAGGTCTGTCCCTCAGCCCTGAGAGCTCCCGGTTTCCAGAACACGACTCCTCACACTGGGGGGATGAGGAGAGAAATGCAGTCTGTCTCTTTGCCAAAGTCAGTGAGGTGGTGGAGTGACCATCCCTGGAAGTGTCCAAAAATGGTGTGGATGTGGCATTTGAGGACGTGGCTCAGTGGTGAACGTGGTGGTGGTGTTGGGTTGATGGCTGGATCTCAGAGGGGTTTTCCAACCTCAGTGATTCCATGGGAGAAGACTAAAGGTGACCCCTTCTCTAAATACAAGGGGTTGTTGCCCTCTTGGAAGAGGTGGACTAAGCACATGAGGGAGAAAATGAAGGTTTTGCTGCTGCTTCACAGCACCAGAACCTCAGCAAGTTTGCTCCTTGGGCAGGAGGCAACAGCCCTGCTGAGAGGGCATCAGCAGCCTGAGCAGGGTGTCCAAGGGACACTCAGGGACAGCTTAACACCCTAAAGCTCAGCAGGCAAAGGCAGCTGCAGGACCACAGGGAGGTGCTGGGAGCCACTGTGAAGAAAAATGTGGGAAATAATAATGCTAGGAAGAACAGGGGGGAAAAACTGGGAAATCCTGGTGATACATGTATGAGAGGCAGGAACTCTGACAGTGGTAAAGGGGAATCTCACTCCCACTTGGCATCAAGGGGAATCCTGACTCTTCTTCCCACACTCTCAGCCTTCTCCTGGGCTCAGATGAACCCTGCAAGACCCCCAGCTGCCCAGGGACTGGGGAATTCAGGTTTTTCCCCTGCCTTCAATGCACGAGGCCATGGATTTATCAGGGTGGTTTCCTGACACAGCGTGCTGTTATCCCTCCAGTGAGCTGTGGTGCCTCCAGGATTGAAAAGCTCTGCTCCTGAGTAATTCCCTGCTGTGACAGGGGTCTGGCATCAGTGTCAAGCCTGGGTGAACAGTGGGGGAGGGAATTCATGCCCGGAGAGAAAGGATTAGGGATGACAGTTTGGAAAAGAGGATTCTCCCTAAGCGATAGATGCGAAATAATGGGAGGCAGAAGGAGAGAGTTCAGTGAAGCTGTGATGGAATATGAGAGGTCAGATTTGGGGGAAAATCTACAGTCAAGGGGAAAACCTTGGTAGGCATCAGGAGGAAGCAGAAGTTTTCTCTCAGTGAGTAATTTGAGTCTCGGTGTGTATTTTGTATTCTGAAGGCCCAAGTGATTTACATAACTAATTCCCCTGTTGCTAATCCCTGCAGCAGAGGGGGCTGGCTGAACACTTCTGGGTTTATTTATCATGTGTACCTAAGGGAGCACGATGGACCCATGAAATGGCTTCATTTTCTACAAATCAGCAGGGAAGAATCTGCTGGGCATCTGTCGAGGGTTAACCCCAGCTGGCGACTGAGCACTGCTCAGTCACTCCCCATTCCCCAGGATGGAGCCCTGGGATGGAACCCTGGGATGGAACCCTGGGACAGAACTGTGGGATGGAATCACAGAGACAGACTCTGAGACCATGGAGCCCAAGGAAGACAAGGAAGCACTTTAGGCACTCATGGGGGTTACCTTTGGCCTCTCTTCAGCCAGTGCTACACAAACCCTTGGCAGCGTTGCTTGATAGAGACAGAAGCCACAGGTCTGGGTGTCAGAGGTGACCTTTACACCTCCCCTGTCACCTTCACTGACCAAAAATTAATTCACTTCAGCCCCTGCTCCCCCTAGCCCCAGATAACCAGCATCAGCCAGTGGATTCCTGCCTGGCCCCTTCCTCCCCAGCAGGTTCTGTGTGTGGCACACTGGGGCTAACTGGGAGCTCCTGGCCAGCCAGGTGGTTCCTCATGGGCCACCACTCTGGGGATGTGGGGAGAGAAACCCTCCACTGCTCCACCTCGAGCTGAGAGTGCCAGGACAGCTCCCCAGAGCCCTCCTGGTGAATTATTCACGCCCGGGCTGTCACTGCTGCTTTGCTTCATGGAATTAAAGAAACATCAGGTCCACAGGCACATGGCTGGTGCTCCTGGCACTTCTGCCTGCTGGATGGGTTTTTAAGGACTCTTAGGGCAGCTGAGGAAATCAAATCAAGCTGGGAAGAGCAGAAAGCCATGGGAAGCTTTGAGTCAAGGAGGTTTGTGGGTGGATGTGTGTGTAGGTGGATGGCAGAGCTCTCTCCTTCCCCGAGCTCCTTTGGAGCCAGGTGAGAACTTCCTTCCTGGGGACCAATTAGGGGATGAGCAAGCTCAGTGACTTGGTCCCTCTGTGTTATTCTGGCAAATGCAGGATGTTAAATGACACATTCCAGCACGGGCTCTGGTTCACAATTCATATTTTAGAATCACTCCCTATCAGCACCATCAGTGATGCAGATATTGAGTCACACTTCATCTTCATATGGAGCTCTGTTAGAACAGCGTTCTTTTAAAGGAGGGAGTGCGTGGATGTACCTGCTTTATTTGGTTTACCTCAAAGACAAAAAGGAGGCCTCAAAATAGAGCTTGGGCATTAGATTTTAATTGCACTGCCATTTCTCACCCCAGGAAATATTTATTAACAAAAATTAATTAGCTACATTTTAATGCTTTTAAAGATATAAGAGACTTCTGGTTTGGTTTCCTGATTATTTTTTTTTCTCGACCTATTTTTACTCCTCACCTCTTGCTTAATGCTAATGAATAAATGAGTAGCTAATGGGAAAATTAACATCTTTGAGGGATGTTGAAAAACTCCAATTAAACAAACAAAATTCCAACTTATTTAAATGGAATTAAATTAGTATGTCCATAATGTTGCAACCAACCTTTTGGTTTCACACTTTTCTAGGAAGAATGATGTTCAGCCTCCAGGAACTGTTGAAATATTACAGAATATTAGAGTGGTTTGGATTGGAAGGGAGCTTAAAATCATCCAGATCCACCCAGCCATGGGCAGGGACACCTTCCCCTGTCCCAGGCTGCTCCAAGCCCTGTCCAACCTGCCTTTGGACACTTGCAGGGATTCAGGAGTAGCCACAGCTTCTCTGGGCACCCTGTGCCAGTTTCCCATTTCCTTTTCTCTCCAGGATGCTTTTTGGAGCAGCTGAAAGAGAATTGTGTTTGCAATCAGAGCTGCCTGGTGAATTGAGGTAGAAGCCTGAGCTTTGCTTTGCCTTGGGGAGTTTGTGCTTCTCCAGGGGACTTGGAAAGGTCTTGAGGAGATTTAGGGACCTGTATCCAAGTGGGAAGGGGATGGAACTGGAAGGTTTTTATTCAGGGAAAGGAATTAACCTCGGGGTTAACCTCTTATGATGTCATCTATGATGTGCTGTCACTCTGGAATTTAAACTGTCCTGGGCAATGCGCTGGGTATTTGAAATGCAGAGGAAGAAGGAAGACAGTTACTAATTTAAAGACCCCAAATATTTTTGGTTGTCTGAAGACAGGTAAAACAAATTAATTCCCAAATTTTTAGGGGGAAAGGCAGATGAATTTGCTAGATGTTACATTTTATATTGGTCCTGTATAAGTGATATAAGTGACACCTGTCACATCTACACTGCTCTAGATAGAACTTGTTCGCTTTACCCTGTACTCCTTCAAAATGTCAGAGCAGAAATCACTTTTGTCACACTTGCTCTTTTTAGATGTGTGGTATTTCAATTTCCTCTTGTTTTAAACTGGGCTGGCTCCTTCTCACTCAGCAAAGATGAAAATAGAGGCTTGAACAGAAGGCTTTCAAAATGATACGTAGATGTCAGTGCCTGCTTCTATATAAAAAGTCATACATGAGCATTCACCCCTGTAAACTTCCATTTAGCAATTAACTAAGTATTTTATCTTTCATAATTTCCTCTACTATAGCAATTTTATGTAGATATTCTTGTCTATCCACTTCTTTGCATGACATGTCCATTATTAATCTTGTTATCTTGTGATTGCAATATTTGATTTTTGCATCTTGCTTGGTTTGGGGTTTGGTTTGTTCAGGTTTGTTTTTTTTTTAAACTGAGCAGAGTAGCATTTCTGCTCTTTCTAATAAGTTCTGCAGGGGAGGAGGTTATGATACATATGGGGATGATCTAACCAAATATGTCTGTTTTATTAACGAAGGATATTTGGATCTTCGCCGCAGGCTGGGCAGAAGAGTTTGGGTTCAAAAATACATTGAATTTCCATGAGCATACATATTTTTTGCAGAGCTTGGTTTTGTTTCACCTCCCTTACTCTGCTGGGATTTTGGACTTGAGGGTTTAACTCTTTGTGTGTCACCTGCAAATTCTGCACAACTAATTTAAATATACTGGAAAGCTCATTAATGTTATTCTAGCTCAGGGAAGGAGACATCCAGTTCATTCTCTCAGAGGCTAAAAGCCTCATGGCAAAGCAGTCTATTAAAGGCTTAAGTTATGTCCCTGTAACAGCTCTTCTGGGGCTGTGATTCCCTTGGACCTCTGATATATTGACAAGATTTTTATGAGGCTTTTTTCACTGGCAGCTTTTCTACAAGTCCAGTAGGTTTAAGAACTTTGAAATTCTAATTTTTATTATTGATTTAACTGGCTTACCATGGTAATGAAGGAATTATGCAATCCCTTCAATAAACTCAGCAGCCTTTTAAAAATACATAAATTATTTCCAGGCCATAGTATGGGAAGCACTATTAATGAGGTGTGGCCTGCCCTTGCCATCAGTTTGGCTTTTTCATTTTAAAATGTTATTAGTGTAAAAGGGTTTTAGTTAGAACCTGTAAATCTCAGTCAATATTTCACAAGTAAAATAGAATTGTAGAATGATTTGGGCTGGAAGGCACCTTAAAGATCATCTCATTCCTGCCATGGCAGAAACACCTTCCACCATCCCAGGCTGCTCCAAGCCCTGTCCAACCTGACCCTGGGCACTTCCAGGGATCCAGGGGCAGCTTCTGTGAATAAATGGAAGGGAGAAGGAGGTGAATGCTCACCACACTTGGTTTCTGGGTTAATGCAAAGCAATCCATCAGCCATAACCAGCAGGTTCTGAGGTTGGCTCTGGGAATCACCAGGAACGCAGCTGTACTGGCATTTCCTTGGAATCCAGGCAGGTGAATAAGTGGCTGCTCTTTGAAGACACCTTTTCTTCTTGTGTCACTTTGCTGAGATCACAATAAACTGGAAGAGAAAATCCTGAGATCCTTTATTGACACCAAACAAGACTTTAGCTCTGAGATATCCCATTTGTAGCCCCACCAGTTGCTTTCTACAGCAAACATGACATTTATTTTATGTCAGGTAATGTGTGATGGCTCTCCTTGGGCCTGGAGCAGAGCACATGAAAAAATACAAATGCAAAATTGGGCAGTTACGTTAAATTCCACAAGGAATTTATATTTTTTTTCACGTAGCTCAACCCAAAGAGTTCTGAGGTCTGGTTTCAGGAGTTTCATCCATTGCCAAATGCACTGCTGCAGTGTTTGTGTTCAAGGAACATCCCTCATCTCCCTAGTGTAGAACACAGGGATAAAACACCTCTAAAATAGTCACAGCCTTTCAGTCAACCCTAACTCTGCCTTGCCATCTCCTTTAATATTTTTTTTTAATGCAGTAAATGTTTAAAATAACCCTGGAGTGAGAGAAAACTCAGAACCAGCCTGGTGTCCAAGCTCATCGAGCTCCTGATGGAAAAATTTGGAAAAGTACCCAGTCCACAGCAGTCCTGTGCATTTATTAGCTGTAAATGAACAGGGATACCTCCAGTTTATTTTTACCAAGGACTCCTGACCTGCCTCAAGTGAGTTTTTCCCATGGAAAAAGTTGATTGAATCCACACACATGTAGACTGTTTCCATGTCTACTGGTGAATCCATTTGTCTTTTTAAAATACACTTCTGATAAAGGTTCATAGAAATCATAAGAAAAAAGCAAACACACAGGAAGATATAAGATTTTGTGGAAGGAGCAAGTGAGGACAGAGACTTTGAATGAGCTGTTATATCCTTTATATCATAATATTCTAGAACTTTGTTTTTTTAACTTTTCTTATATTAAATTTCACCCGATAGCTGAGATTCTAACCACAAAACCTAATTATAAGGCAGAAAAGAAGAAAGTGGTGAAGTTTCTATGTCCTTAATCACTCTTTGATTTTTATCAAGCCAAGGCATAATAAACATCACCTGCAATTATCTCCCACGCTGAAAGATGACTTCCTTTTGTCAGGAATACCTGTCAGCCAGACCCAGGAGCCCAGATTTTTATTACTTGGGGCTCCAGGAGCACCTGTGTTTTCTTGGCAAGCTCTGGAGATGAAAATGCTTTAACAGTGCTCATGTTAAGAATTTCCTCTGCAGTCCTGAGTGCCTCATTGATCTGGTAGCTGTAAAGAGGGGAAAATTAAAGGAGCTGCTGACTGATTTCTTTTCCCAGTGCTGAGGATCTCTTGCTCTTCATCACAAGTTTTTGCTTTATTAAATTAACTCTGAAGTCCCCACTTTTTTATTTGTGTGGAAGCCAAACCCCTTAAAGATTTGGACAGAAAGCTCCAAATGTGGATTTGCTTTCCTTACAAAACACTGATCTTTTTCTCTCATGTTAAAGAAAAAATGTTAATTATCACTAAAAAAAGGGTTTTTTAAAAAAATTTCCATTTGAAATCAGTGTGATTAAATCAGCTTCAAGGAGATATTCCTCCTCATCCTCTGGGCCTGGGAGGTGAGGAAACTGCAAGAGGACAATTCCTGCATTTGGAGATACAGGAAATGTCCTAAGCCCAACAGCCAGATGATGTTGGAGCTTCTTTTTACTTCCAGGCACACTGAAATAGAAACCATGACTTCAAAAATGGCTTTAAGTGCAGAGAAATCGAGGTTATCTTAATGCAAAACTCTGCAATATTTCCTCATTTGCAAATGGTGCTGTTGCCTTGGATTTCCAGCTATCACCATTCTTCCATTCCGGATATTGGCTTCTCCCCTTTTTTTGATTCCAGCTGTGTAAGGTCACACTGGATTTTGAATTTATTTTCAAAAATAAATTTTGATTTTATTTTCTGGATTTTGAATTTATTTTCTTCTAATCTTTCTTCTGAGATTTCTTCCCTGGTAATGGAGGGAAGCAACCAAAACTCAAACCTCTGCTACTTTCCTTCATTTTCCCCCATCAGAGCTGTTTAACATCTGCCAATCTGCCTTTGGTGCTGACTTCAAGGGAAGGGAAGAGCATTTCGATGAGTGATATTGGAGAGCACACAAGAAGAAGAGTGATATTGGAGAGACAGAAGAAAAAGTTCAATCCAATTAGTAGGAACTGCATGTCTGCCCCTCAGAAAATCCTCTAACACACCCTGGCAGGGTAATGAGCCCTTTCAGATCATGGGATCACAGAATGGTTTGGGTTGGAAGGGACCTTTAAAGTTCATCTCCTTCCCTGTGTGGTACATGGAGGTGGTAACAGGATTGAAAGGGCAGAAAATCCAAATATTTGGATTTCAAAAACCGGATGATTTCTGCCCATGATTTTTGTGTAGTCTTTGGAATGATTTCCAGAAAGAATTCTTGTAAGAATTTGCCCATTTTAGGGACAAGTAAAACCTGCCTTAAAACGATTTGTTGGATTGTTGAAGCTGGAGGAGATGAAAAAACAATACTGAAACAAATTTGGGGGCTTTATCAACAAAGAGCTTGCTTGGTCTAATCAAGTGCAATTCCAGAGACACCAATCTCCCTTTGCAGCAGGGACACCCAGGGCTCCCAGGTTGGTTTTTTTTTCCCAAGCCCTGGGAACACCCAAGTATTCCCAGGCTTTCCAAAGCAAGATAAAAGCTCATATTTATCCACTGAGTCAGGAATTAGCTAAAACCAATATTTCTATTTCAAAATATGCTTTGTGATTTGGCTTTTTTTTCCTTTGTAAGCCTCACAGGATGAGGCCTGCACTGCCAAAGCCCAGCTTTAGGATGATTTTTTCTGACAAGACATGCATCACTGAGAATATTTGCCTGTAATGGAAGTGATGGCACAGGTTTATGGTGCTGTGAACACAAACCTGCACTGACAGAAGCTCAGAGAAATGCTCTGTGTTCCACATGTATGTTCCTCAAAAGCCATTTTGCCTCACTGACACTCTGGGAGGGTTTAACCCACAACAAATTTGAGCCAAATTGTGGATTTTTCAGCATTTCATAAAATAGTCTGAGCTGTGGTGGCACAGGGGGGAGCAGTGTGTAAATTCCCTGGTGTGGATAGTGATCCTGAGTATTTAACTATGTTTTGCTCAGATGTTGGGAGGTGTAGGGGCTGTAAGTGGTGAAATCCTTTTTCCATCCTAGACTGGAGGCTCTTTACAGCCTTAACTTGCTCCCAGTCATCCACAGAGATCCCAGAATGAGGAAGAAGGTAAAAAACTCCTCTGTTCTCCATCCCTGAGCTGATAACAGGAAAACTAGATTTATAATCTTGTTCCTTCTTCTCACACCTCTCCTTTTCCTGAGCATGACAATAACCTTGGCTGCTGTAATTGTTCTTGGAAAATTACTACAGATAGACAGAAATACAGATAAATCCATGAATGTTCCAGGATATTACCTTTATCCACCAAAGGACAGGATTTATTAATTTTTATTTAATATTTCTTTAATTCTTATTTATGTATTTATTTTAAAAATATTTAAATTTTATTTAACTTTTATTTAATATTTAACTTTATTAAGCACTGTGTTGGATGACTTTCACCAGAAAATCTGCATTATAATGGGGGTGAGAAACAGCACAGGACCTGCAATAAAAATTCCAAGAGGCAATACTTTATCCAAACTGAACTTTATCTGTTTTAAGGGATTCTGGTAGCAAAGTGCTTCATCTCATTTCCTTAAGTTTTTAATTGTCCCACTGTAGGATGCTATATTTGGCATGTAGAGAGCCAAGGAGGGATTTTCTGATAATTTAATTTGGAGAATAACACAGAATATGTATTTTCATTGCCCAGCTCCTGGGTCAGGGGTATCATATTAGCTCCAAGATAAATTAAGAGAAGGATTTTTCCTGTATGGGTATTAAAGGAACATGGGTTCTAAAAAGGACTGGGTTGGTGTGAGCACCTGTAGGTGAGGAAAAATGGGAACTGGGAATTGTGATAATCCTTAAAAAAATAATGTCCTGCTCAGACTTCCAGCCATCCCACCAAAATATGACCCAACCCTATCCTTGGATTACTTGGGCTCTCTCCTGATTGCAGCCACCCTGTTTATCTGCTGCTGTCTCTGCCAGAGGAAACTGCTTTAAAATACCACTAAATTCTCCTTTGGTGATTTACTGATTTTCTATGGAGAGAGCTTCATTGGAATTTTTATTTTTTTTTTAAATAACAATATCCTTGTTCTGTTTCCTCTAAAACTTCTCCTCCTGAGTTGGCTGCCTCTGTTAGCCCTGAGCATTTCGTTCCCAGATGAGTGTGGCAGCATTTGTTTCTTTCCTCAATACAGCAGCATAAAAGGCACAAGCAAAATGTGGTCTTTTCTAATAGGATCTGAAAAGCTGCACTTTCTGGGTTAAGGTTGCTTTTTGTCTAAAGAAAAAAAATCTCATAGGTAAGAAAGACATGACAAAGAAAAAGGCTTTACGAGCTGAAACACTGAAGAAAGTGTTCAGGAACAGTTAATCCCCCAAAAGATATTTCTTGAGCAATTCTGGCAAGATTAAATAGAAAAAGCTATTACTTATGTGTCTTGCTTTTATTTGCAGCATGGGCAGGAGTTGTCAAGACACAAGTCTACTGCATTTCAATATTTTAGGTCATTCTTTATGCTGGAATCAGGATTATTTCTCATTCATGTCACTTCTATCCCCTGCTCATTATTTGATTTAGACATTGTGCTGTCTCAAAATTTGTGTGTTCTAAAAATTTGATTCTAATACTTCTTATTCTTTTAGTCTTACTAATAAAGTTTTCTTTATACCTTTTAAGTTTTAAGCCTATTTTACCATTTTCCTAATCCATCTCTAAAAACAAACAAATAAATAAGTACACTAATAATTTTAACCAACACTAAACTACCACAGACATCCATCCCTCTAACACACAGCATTTAAGGCCTGACCCCGAGCTTGCTGGAGAAAAGACTTAGATAAAGATCAGTGAGAAGAATTTGAGGGCTTTTAATCAACCCTTGTTAAGCTTTTCAGCAAATGGGGAAAAACTTCCCAAACAGGCAAAAATAATTGGCTTTAATTGCCTTCCTGCATTAATTGGGAAAGAGTGAGTACTTCTCGAAGTGGCAGACCACAAATCAAGTAAAGAAACTCAAATATTTAATATATTTTTACCAAATAAAATGAAAAAAGTAAACCCAACAGTCAGTTTGCAGTCAATAACTCAGGACATTGAGGTTTGTATGATCTCAGTCACCTTAAAGCAGATAAACCAACACATTTTCTCTTGATGGGATTGAAGGATGAGTGAGAACCCAGCCCTGTAAGTGCCTGATTTAAAGGCTTCACCCTCTCCCAACACATCTTGGTCAGCTGGCAGCCTAAAGGGTTTTCTCCAATCAATTTTTACATTAGTTGTTGATAATTGAAAATCTTCAGCGTGTGCCTGTGACAACACCTCCATCTTTTCATTCTTCAGGGGAAAATGATGAGTTCTTGTCTCAGACTGGGTCCTTGTCCACTGCTCCAAGGAGTGTCCTGTGACCATGGTCAGCCCTGTGCAAGGTGTCATAAAACACCCTGATCACCACGGAATTTACCCTGCAAAAACGGAATTCAGTTACATGCTCTCTGTCTTAGCTGAGTAAATGCATTCAAGGATAGGAAAGTAAGACCAATCTAAATTTAAAGGCCAGGCTGAGACCCCTTTTAATAGTTTGACCTCTTATTCCTAAGAAATGTCCAAAGAAAAGCACATTAATCCTTTCTGTGAACTATGACACATTTCAGAAAAGGAGTAGTTGTGTTCTCCTGCTTTCATTTTATTTATTGCCCCAACAGGCAGAATTGTAAGCAGTCAGATTTCTTGGCACTGTAATTCTTAAAAAAATTAGTTTCTGCTCATAAAAATGAACAAACTTCCTCAACAGCATCATTTCTTTAACAGATAGATTTTTACATTTATGTGGCCCTTGTTCTAGTCATGACTTTAAGTGAAATAAAAAGCCTGTAGTGGGTAAGATATGTTACAATCTTTAGAGCCAATTTAGCTAGTTAATCATACATATTCAGCATACTTATCAGAATATTATCAGCCTGGAAATAAATCCTCTGTAGCCAAGGTAATCACTCAATATTTAATAAACTGCGTAGGCATCTCCTGCCATTAGAATTCAATGACAGTGGAATTTCAAAGAGCATTTTGGATAAGGGCTGATACACACCCAAGTGGTTTGTGCAATGCAGACATGCAAGGAAAATTTTCCAGCTCTGAGGAATAAAACAGGATTAGAAAGCCATGACAAATGATTCAAAATAGGGTAGAAGTCCCAAACATCATCTGCAGTGTAACGCAGGCTTAGCCTGCAGACGGGTTTAGAAACCTCTCTCTGCTCTTATCAGCAGCCCAAAGACATTCACCTCCCTCCTGCTGCTCTGGCCTCTCCTTGCAGCTGCCATAACATCCAAAAACCGATTTTCAGTGGGGTTTATGTCCTAGACTTGAAGAACCTCAGTGGTATCAGCTGGGTGTCTGTGAATCATGAATCCAGGGAAACAACATTCAGATGTTGTGGGCATCCCGTGTCAGACCAGAGCACAACCCAGAGCTGTGATTTCTTTTAACAAATCCAAATTACACACTTTGACTTGGGCCCATCCAGACTGGGATTTTTTAAATGCTTCCATTTAAAAAGTTAAATCCAATTTTCTTTTTTTTGTTGTATCCATGCTGCCTTCAACTTGCCATTCTGCAAATCACTGTGTTTGCTGATTTCTCAGCTGGACTTAGGCAGAAAAACATCAGGCTTTTCCACCGAGTGGAAAAAGAGCTGGGAGAAAAAAAACCTGCTTATGCTAAACCTAATTGGCAGCAGGGAATAATATCAGATTTCTGAAAAAAAATGTTTATGTATGACAGCCCTTGCTGCTTAACAGACAGAGGATGAAAAATGCAGCTGGATGAGCTGTGTCAGACTTTTCAGTTTGACAAACTGGGGACAAACATTTTAGCAGGTCCTGCTGCTGTGGGACAGTGATGGTTTGGAACTGAGGGAAGATCAGGTTAGATCAGATTTAAGGAAGATGTTCTTTACAATGAGGGTGGTGAGGCCCTGGTACAGGTTTTCCAGAGCAGCTGTGGCTGCCCCTGGATCCCTGGAAGTGCCCAAGGCTGGGTTGGACAGGGCTTGGAGCAGCCTGGGACAGGGGAAGGTGTCCCTGCCCATGGCAGAGGTGGCACTGGTGGCTTTAAGCTCCCTTCCCACCCAAACCCTTCTATAACTCTCTGTTTCTCTGTGTCCCAAGCTCCTGCCTCTCCTGAATCAAGCAGCACAGGTTGACACAGATTCCAGATCAGCTGCAGGGAGGCGTCTGAGGAGCAGGAGACCCAAATCTTTCCCAGTGCTCCCGCAATTCTGCTGAATAACCAGAGCCAGGAGCTTTCCATGGGCCAGCTGCAGCTCCCCCACGGCAGCTGATGAGCACACATGGCCTTACATAAAGGCTCCTGCTATTTAAGGAGTGCTCAGCTCCACACAGGAGAATTCCTCTGTGCCATTGCATTTTCCTGCTCTTCAGTTCATGAGAGGATTCCAAATGGCAGCAGTGCTGAGCTCTGTCAAACCTCGCCGTGGTCTCATCCCATATGGAAGCAGTCCCATGTGCTGAATGCAATTAAGTTCATGTTTAAATTAGAATGAGAAGAAATTGACAGTGAAAATCTGGGAAATATTTCAGACAGAAAAGAAGTGGGGAGTTTTGCTTTCCCATAAGCTTCCTAAGAGCTTAAATATCACTGTGCTCTAGGAGACTTGGGGTAAAATGTTATGTTTGATTCTCAAAAACCAACATGAAAATGGCATTTGGAAATGGGAATGTTTTTTGTTTTCACAATGAAATCCTCAGCAAACATTATCCTCTCCTCCTTGGATTTGTGTGACAAGTTTCACTGGCTCAAATCAAATGTGTTTATTTCCAGAGAACCCTTTCAAGAAAATTCTTTTGAAATGAGTTGACTTTGCTTGTTATCCTACACTTTTTCATTTTTCATTAACTTGAATTTTAACAGCTGGTGTTTAATGAATAATTACACAGTAATGAAAAATACATCTTGCATTTAAAGAAAGCTTTATGCAGATTTGCTAATCAATTTAGACACTGTATCTTATTTGTTTATAGCCCATCTCCCAATTGGAATGTAATTATCAAATTTTGCATCTATATTTAACTGTCTAAATTGAAGGAAATAAAACAGTTGAAGCAACTAATTGTCAGTGTTACCAACCAATTAGTATTCTGAAAGATTATTCTGTTAAAGCTTTTCCATCCAGTATATCTCATCTTAAACACCCCTGGGGTTCTGTCCATACTCTCCAGGTATTTTTCAGCTCTAGAAGCAAATTGCAGAAGAATAGGACTAATAAGTCCCTTCAGCTCTGAACATGAAAATTTTAGGCAAATAAGTGAAATTAAAGATTAATTCACATTCTCTTATTTCTTCTAACACCTGAGATGGGCTGGAAGGACTGAATGTAGTTATATCTTATTTTTTTTTTAAAAGAACTGTATTGTAGTTGATCCAAAGAACTGTTAGGGAAAAATACTGTAAGCTTGTTTAGTTTTTTGATTTACAGCAAAAGTAAAAAAGAAAAAGAACTTGCATTGTTGCTGTTCTAAAATGTGTTGCTGATATTCTACATGACATGAAAAAGCACTTTTAAAAGGTCATTTAGCACATTAAATAAATGTAACAGGATGAATGTCTGTACCAAGAAATCCAGACAAATTCAGCATCATGTTCTAAAGAGCAATAAGCTCTTGCTCCCTGGTTATAAAATGAATTTAAATAAAAATAATTGAAAGATTGGATTGTGGTCTGCTATACTTGAAAACTACCTTATCTTCCATATTATGGGGGTTTTACAGTTCCTTAAAATGTTCTAAGGAGGAAAGATTAAAAATAAAGAAGGAAAAGCTCCTGGTGTAACATCAAATGGGGCAAAGCATTTGCTGGATACAGACAGGGTAATCAATGAATATCTGGAATGATAATAACAGCTGACCTAATGTAATGTTACTCCAAATACAAATATGCAGATTAAATGAGCCACAAATGTGCCATTTCTCAAAGTCTCCAGGAATGCAGCATTTCCCAGTAAAACCAGAATTTTCTCAGAATACCAATGCAGAAGAATTCATAATTGCAGGATTCCCTGGAAAAGATGAAGAGATGAGCTCAGGCACTGCACCAACCTCCAGGCACGGATGTCCCTGACCCATCACAGCCTCGGGGGGAACTGCTGCCACCCTGAGCAGTGGTGGTGCCCAGGAGGGAAGCATCAAATTGCCCAAACCTCACAAATCACAGCTGCTGGGCTCTCTTTCCCTCTCCTGGGGATGTGCTGGGTTTTCCAGCTGGTGAAAGTTTGGGCAGCAAGCAGCAGGCATTGATAAATTGGCTGTTCCCTGGAGGATGCTGCCCAGGGGGAGGATTGCTGCTGCACATCAACTCCTTGCCTTTCCCATGGCAGGGAGCACAGTGGGGTTCTTGAGGTGTCCTGTGCAGGGCCAGGAGCTGGATGATCCTTGTGGGTCCCTCCCAACCCTGGATATCCCAAAATTCTCTGATTCCCCTGGATCCTCTGGCATCACTGCATTCTCAGAAGAGCAAAATCCGATTTTGACCTTTTACCTCAGTGTAAAACATGGAAAACTCTGACCATGTCACTTTTAAAGCATGTGTCTGAAATAGTCTTGAGGTCAGGAACTCGAGAGCTGCCTGCAGGGTATTTCCAAGAAGTGGGAAGGTGTCAGGGAAGCACTCTGCTCCACTCAGCTCCTGTAGCACAGGTATTTTGTGTCATCAAATAAAATCACTCCATACAAGCTAAATAAATCCTGTGTATGCAGTATGAATATAGGATGTAGTGGGTAGAAATCCCTTTTTTATTTATGAGTTGCTACTTTTGGCTGAAGACACGTGCAGTGCAGGAGGGGTGGCTGTCGTGGGACGACTGGGGATAGAGCAATGCAGAGAGATCAGGATTGATCCAGATGGATTTGGATATAGAAATGGGAGGGGAGATGTGGTAATTGTGAGTGGTGAACCTCTTGGCTGCCTGTTTCCCTGGTTGCTCTCTCAGCAACAAGTCACTTTAGGGAGGAAATGTAACAGCTTGTGGCATTCTGCCTACAGGGAGCGACTTCTGGAGATGGGAAAATGTCAACCCCTTCGAAGGAATCGTTAACTCTTCTCCAGGAGAGAGGAGTGTTAATTGCTAATGAGAGCAGGGCTGTGGGCAAACCTCACAGCCCATTTTGCTTGTGCCATCTTTTGAAGGTTTGCTAGAAGAGCCAGCTCTGCAAGCAAATCAGGATGGGTGAGAAGTGCTGATGTCTCCGTGTCTGACCCTGGGTGAGCTCAAGCCCCGTCTCCAGGACCCTCCCTGGGGCAAACCTGGCCCCCAGCCCTGTGGAGGACTGAGGGGAGATGTGCCAGTCCCAGCAGATGAAATGAGATGCCTACAGAGATATTGAACAGGCATTTCTCCCCTCCCAGACTCATCCCACTGGTGTTTATTAGCTCCATGCTCTTGTGCTACACCTTGGTTAAGGAAAGAGGGCACAAAAATGGAGAAATCTAGTGGAAAGGGGGCTGGAACTGGATGATCCTAAAAGTTCCTTCCAACATAAACCACTCTGTGATTCCATGGTAGGATCCAATCCTGTGAAACTGTGTGCCAGGCTCATCCACTCACACACAGGATGGAAAAGCCCCTTTTTGGCCTCAGAAGGCAGAGGTGGCTCACAAAGCCCTCACTTGTTGTCCTTGGTCCTTAAGAATACCTACAGGGGATAAAAGGAGAAGTAGGCTGTGATTTGCTGCTCATCTTTGTGGCGAATCACAAACTTCAGTGTGGAAGATCAACTCTGTCAGGCTTGTTTGATTGTGAAATCCAGATAATATCCCAGCAGGGCCATGAGAGCAGCTCTCACTGTGCTGTGATTCCATTGTCCCATGATAACTACGTGAGGGTGCAGCCCCTGTGCCCAGGTGATGCAGCAGCACGGGGGGATCTGTGCCCCAAACCCAAACCCAGACCAAGTGCACAGGCAGGAAACCAGCCCAGAGCCAAAGGAGGGATATAATGAGGCAATAACCCCAAAAATCTGTTCATTCTCTGTGAGGGCAAAACCACCTGCAGCCAGCCAGGTGAGGTGATGTGGGAGGGATTTTGAGAGGTGTATTAGTAAGCTCTGATCAGTGTTGCTTCAAAATCTACCAGGTTAAACATTTCTGCACAAAGCTTATTTTGTTCATACATCCTCCTCACTTAGAAACATATTTTAAACAGACACACTCCATTTTTAAAGACTTCTATAATAATTTATGTGCCACAAAAGGGGGGAGATTGCCAAAAGAGTGAATCATTTTATCTTGTTTGAAAATGTAATAAGGTAAATGTGAAGTTATGAAGCATTACAACACTGCTATGTGTCAGGAGCTTGATGCAGGACCAGATTTAATGGGAAATGGTGCTAATAGCCAAAATAGATGAAAGGCTTAGAGCTGGCTGCAGCAGGAGCAGAGGGGAAGCCTGTCAGAGGGGAATCAGACACACAAATCCCACTGAAATGCAGAGGATTTAGGATGTCTGATTCTGCTGCAGCTCCAATAAAAATCCCAGCCTCAGCACAGAGAGCGGTGACGGATCTTTTACTCTTGCAAGGTGTGTGATTTGGAGTTGGTGCTGTTACAGTGGGAGCTGTGACAGCTCTGACTCCTGCAGGAATCCGGAGAAGCCGCTGGGAAAACGCCAGAGGCGACCAAGAGTTTCATTCCCTGCAGAGCCCACTTTGGGATGGGCAGGGACAGAGTGTTATCTGAGCACAGGTATCAGAAGCCAGCCCCTGAAAGAGCCTGCAAGAGGTTCAGGGAAAGCAAAGGGCTTTAATGGTGAAGGCAGCATCTCCTTGCCCTGATTCTCCCCCACCTCTGTTTCAGCTGGGGAAAGTTGTTTTTATCACTGAGATTGTAAAGGAAAGTACTTGGAGGCCTGAGCTGTCATACAAAGCACAGGGGAAAAGCCATAATCAGCAGGAAATCCCTCAAACCTGAGGATCTCTCATCTCAGCTGCCTGCCAGAGCTCCAGAGCAAGGAAAAAACCTCCTAATTACAGGGGACACCCCAGGAAATTGGCCCTTACCCCAGACTGCTGGAAGCTGCTGACTTCCATGCCTGTCCTAAGAAAGGCTCAGGCTTGCTTAGCTTATTTTTCTCTCGTGCTTTCACTCAATCCCATCAAATTCTGTGTGCAAAAAGGGCTGCCAGATGATATTTAATGGCTCAAATTTAGGCACCTGGTGCCATCCTCACCCCTGAGGGAGACTGAGACCTCCTTTGGGATGTGGAGGGGCAGCTCAGGTGGCAGCAGACACAGCTTGGAAGGACTGAAATAGCACAAGCACTTAGTTTGGGCACACAGATTGCTCCCATAGTTTGAAAAAAAAAAAAAAAAAAAGTGGTAATTTTTGCAAGGAGAAGACTCTTGCTGAGTTACCAAGGCAATGCCAACCCCCTGGATAACTCTGGAAGCAGCAGCAGCAGTGAAGCTGCACAAGTCCCCCAGCCAGGGGAGGGACAGATCTCTGTGCTCATGGATGCTTCTCATGCTGCAGCTTCTCTTGTCCTCACACACGATCCCTTAGAGCCCCCTTCACCTTCCCCTCTGTTTGAGGAGGCCACAGAAATCCAGTGTTCATTCCCTTCTGCAACAATCAAGTCAGGTCTGCCCTGCTGAGCATGATCAGAAGCAAAATTATGAAGGAGAAAGTGAAACCCACCAAACTGGGAATAAAGCCCATCTAAAAGCACACATGGGGATTTTTTTTTTTTGGTTGGTTAGTTGATTTTGGGCATTCTTTTTTATTTTATTTTTTTTTGGTTGGTTTTTTTGGGGGCTTTTTTGTTTGTTTGTTGAGGGGCTTTTTGTTACTTGTTTTGTTTTGCTTTTTGCTTTGTTTTGTTTGTTGTTTTGTTTTTTTAAAATCCATTACAGTATTGAAGCTGAATACCCAGCAGTGTGGTGATGCTGTCAGGTTTTTAAGAACACACTATGCCAGCTGTTTCAGGATTGTATCCCAGCATTATTATTATTATTATTTAATAAGCTCCTTCAGCCAAAGCGTTCACAAATAAATAAACCAACAGATTAAGGGCAGAAAGAATCCCCCTAAAAGGATGTGCTCCATTTGCTCTGATCAGATGTTGCTAATAATAGGAGTCTCATGGAGTGATTCAAAGTGCAGCAGGAAGGTTGAATGATGCACAGGGCAGAGGATTCCCAGCTGGACAGACACTGGAATCTCATCTCTCCAATGGACTGAGGATGGGAGGAAGCAGCCCTGGGACTCCCTCCCTGATCAGCAGGGCTTTAACAACATTCCAGTGCCTGTCTCTGAGAAGGGAGCATTCCCTGGGAAGAATTACCTCTCCAAATGACAGGCACAATATTTATTCATCAGCAAAAGTGCATTTCCCAGGCTCAGCTGGCTGCCCTGTGCTCCGGCAGCTCCAGGAAATCCTCCCTGGCAGGGCTCTCAGCTTCCCGGGGATGCCAGCCCTCCTTCCCTCCCCTGGCTCTTTTCCACGTTATTTGCTTACTCTTTTCCATCCCAGTTAGCTCTGAGTAGCCTGGAGGAAGTGAACTAGATTCTCTTTCTGGGGCATGGTCTAAAGAAATGTTGAAGGGATGGCAGACATCCCATCTGTGTGGATCTGGTGGCAGCACGTGTGCGCTGCTGTGGCTGGCAGAGGTTTGATTTTCCCTGAAAAAAAGCACCCAGTGCCCCCCAAGCCCAGGACCACTGCACAAGCCATGGCCAGGCATCAGCAACAAAAGCATTTGAACTGGGACTAATTAAAGTTTATAAATCCCAGGGTGCCGTTTAAATCTTGTTTCGAAACAATCTTCATCAGTCCTCCCCCATCAGCTGCCAGATTATCAACTGCCATATGAAAGAGAAGTTTGTGCCTCCTTGGAACAGATGTGTCAGCCAGAATATTAAAATATTCAAAGTAATATCCAGTTAACATGCATATTTCCTGAGGCAGAAAGTATTTTTCCTGTTTCATAAGGCACCAAATCGACTCTCAGCAATCAAACTTCGCTGACAGAAATAAGACTTCATTTTCCATCAAACCCCTTGATTCCCAAATATAGTTTTCCAAACAATCTCTCCTTTAGAGCAGATATGATGCCTAACAACAACTCAGTCCAGTGCCATGCCAGGCAAAGCCAGGCTGGCTCAGTGCTGGAACATTCACATGGAAACATCTCCTCTTTTCTGAAATCCCCACCCAAACTGGCCAAAGAAATAGGCACGTGCCAAAGTGGAAGCATTCACTCACATCTATAGGTTTGAATCATATCAAATTTGTGGTTTTCCTTGTGCATCCCCTGGGTTTAATAATAATTTTAATGAGTTTATCTTTCACAATATTTGACTTTTTATCAGTAAGGTTTGGGTTGGGGCCAGGAGACTTGCTTGGCATCCAGGTGGTGCCAGAAAATGCTCCCTGCTGTGGGGTAAATTTTTTAATCCATTACAATGTTGAAGGTGAATATCCAGCAGTGTGGTGATGCTGTCAGGTTTATTTATAGCCCATCTCCCAGTTAGAATGTAATTATCAAACTTTGCATCTATATTTAACTGTCTAAATCAAAGGAAATAATTGAAGTTTGTGGGGTAAAGCCATGAGCAGGGATTCACAGACACACATCCCAGGGAGCTCAGACACTGGATTACCACATTTAGAAGGGAAATCACTAATTAGTGATTAGTTTCTGACCTCTGCAGATCTCCCCTTGAGGCTGGTGGCACAGATGCACCCACAGAGGGGTTACAGGACACACCAGAGGCAAAGCCTTTCCACGTGGGATGTCTCAGACCTGGGACCTGAGCAGCCACACCAGCTCCTGTGGGGCTAAACAGGGAGAAATAGGGGAGCAAATCTGCTGGAAAAGGAGGCAGGTAAATATGTCATATGTGAGGGGCAGTGGAATAATTAGGTGGGGAAAAGTCACTTTAGCAAACAAACTTCAGGCTTTGCTAGGATGCAGCATTCCCACCTTTCTACTGGTAATACTCAATGATTTGACTTTCCTCACACCAAGAAATCCATCATTCTCTGACTGCACATGAAGGTTTATTTTGTTTCTAACTCAGCTGGAGTGTAAGCATTCCAAAAGACTTTATTTCCATGTGCTCAGTTTTAGAATGCAATTCCTCTCAGCAGTATTTTTAAAACGCTGTTTGCTTTGTGTTTTGTTTTATTTATTGAAATTATGTGCGGTTTATTCCACCTGTGCTTTATTGGAGGAGCAGCCCTGCTAACTGAGAGGCTGTTTCCACTTTTACTGGAAAGGCTTTTCTGATTATTACCTTTGGATTGGCAAATTTTCAGTAATTTGCACTCTCAGCAACACATTGCTATGAAAATTGGATTTGGGCAATGGGCACTCCCTGAGCTCCTGCAGTCTCAGTGTAATGGCTGTAGCTGGAAGCTGAGCATTCATCATCTTCCTCCCAGCCACTGCTTTCTGCTCAGCACCAGCTGCAGATCTGGGGTCTTTTAACCCTTATTCATGGGAAAATACCATCCCTTTGATTGACCTGCAGAGCTTTAGAGTTTAAGCCTCCTTGAAGAGACTGCTGTGAAAATTAGGGAATAATTTCATTGTGCTCAGGTCACAATATGACCCCTATTCTTTTTTTCAAATTACTGTTCCACAGTAAAAACCACTCAATGATTTTTTAGGTTTTCTTTCTGTCCTTGAGCCCCGGATTTGTATCTCTTTAAACTATCCAGATATGTGAAAGATGGTTTCAGATAAATAAGAAAAAAGATAGAAAAGGAATGGTGGATGTTGATTTCAAATCCTAAAAGGAGGAATAAATGTAAAACACTTCCTCCATTCCCACACCACCAAATACCCAGGAATAAAGCTCCTCATGGATCCCCTGCTGTCACTAAAGGAAAGATCAGAGAGGTGTTCCTGTCTTACCTGCACCCATTTAAAAGTGGGATTTATCTCTTTAGGCAGCTGAAGGAAAGAAATTGTTGCAAATGACATTTTTTCATCTGTCCCCTGCCTTTGGATGGGGTGATACTATTGATGCTCCAAGTCACGGAGCCTGAGGATCCAGGACGACTAGTTCAGATTTTTAAGCCTCTCACAGCAGTGAGATGTTTTCTGCCTTAGATTTAATAAGATTAATTAATCTTGGTAGTCATCCCTCAGGCAGTATTTGTTAGGAAAACAAAGAAAAATAACTATGTCCACTTCTGTGGGGAAAGTTCTTCCTGTAAACAAACACACTTGCAAGTAACAGAACTTAATTACTTCTCCCAAAGCCTCTGAAATCCTTGCTTTATCCTTCTGCATAAAAACTTGCTGCTTACAGTAATTTGCAAGAGCTCTGAAGACCTAATTCTGCACACTCCAATTAATAATATTCTAGAGAGACAGAAGATATAAACAGTTTTTCTAAATTAATACTCATGCTTCTCTTCAAGCTTTTAATCAAAGAAGACAGCATGACACCTCCAGAGGCTTGTATGCCATTGTGTTGCCAATAACATTATATTGTTCTAGTCAAAACGTATTTTATTCCCCTATTCTCATGGTGTTTTCAGCTCCTTATAAATTGCTTCTAGTTATTAGTTTTGTCTGTGGTTGGTCTTCAGTTGGGGAGGATGATTTGCCTTTGGAATGGGGTTTTAGCCTATGTGTGTTTTCATCGCTGCTGTAAATTATTTTTTATCAAGGATCTATTTTGTGTATTTCCAAGGTAAGATGCCTTCTTTATTTATATCCCTGTGGATATTGTTGTACCCACGGAGGGCCCAGGATGCTGGAAGTGTTCCAGGAATTTGCACATGGGTTTTGACACAAGTGTGGGTTCAGGAAACCTTCAGTGCCAGCGGAGTTTGTGGGGTGTTACCAGTGGGGGCTCCCACAGACTCTTCCAGAAGGTGTTGTTAACACCTCCCCTGATTTCCTCCACGTTCCTGTGACAAATCTCACACCCCTGGGGTGCGTGTGCTGGTGGACAGGGGCTGCAATCCGGTCATTTCCTTCCTCATCAGGACAGACCTTTGTCATCAGCACAGGCAGGCAGCAGAAGGCACACTGCTGGACACACCATTCCTTACAGCAGCCCTTGCAAAGGATCAAACATCTCCCCTGGATCCCCAGAAACCCCAGGAATGGGGGAAGTATCTCAGCAAGTTCTGATTTCAGCAAAGGCAAGGCTGAAACCATGCCTCATCACAGCAGGCATTGCCAATTTCGAGAGATTCCTGGCTCACAAGAGTTTGCAATCTATTCAGGGGCACAGATGAAGATTTTTGAGGAAACCCTGTTGAAAAAACAACCCAAAAATCCCAGGTGCTTTGTCATGTCAGTGATCACAAACAGGAACTCTTGGTTCTCTGGCCATGTGTTCAGCAGCTTCACCAAGTGGGGTTGCTCTTGCCTTCCTTGTCATTTCATGGGGACATTTTGGACACAAAAACCCTCAGTGGGCTTGAGGGAAGGCATTGGCACATTTTATTCTGTTTCTCTATAGTTATACACAAGTATGTGTGTATATATATAAATGCACAAGCACATATATACATATATTATATCAATATCATATATATTGTGTATTATATTAATATTATATTATATATTTTTTATGAATAATTAATGTTTTCTATTGTTATTATATAAATATTATATATTTATAATATATAATTGATTATACTTATATATTATATAAAAATATATTT
>NC_031775.1:30453631-30464649 GCF_001522545.3 Parus major | reverse complement strand
TATTATATTATATTATATTATATTATGTTATGTTATATTATATTATATTATATTATATTACATTATATTATATTATATTATATTACATTATATTATATTACATTATATTATATTATATTATATTATACTATACTATATTATACTATACTATATTATATTATATTAATTATATTATATTTATTATATTTCATTTATTGTATTATATAAAATATATATGTTTATATATAGAAATTTATATATATTTATATAAATTCACACACACATTGCCACCTGTATGCAGCTTCTAAAAACATCACTTATCTGCTTATCTGAATAAAACCAACATTTTCCTCTGGCTACCTTTACAATCCCTCCTATACAGCCTTCATTAATATCTCTGCAGGTGATATTTTTATTTATAAGAATATTTTTGGGGAAAAAAAGAAGCTGATAAACTCTTGGTATCACTATGGATTTTCACAACTATTTCCCCAGAAAATGTTTCCAGGGGCTCATTGAGAGCTAAAGTGGCAGGGAAGTAAAAATATGTGCAATTGTGTTTCTCAGTAAGGAATTCTTGACAGGAGTCCCCAGAAGCTGAAGCTGAAAGTAGAGCCTTAAAAAAAATTACATTAAAACCCCTTAAAAAAATTACAAAAAAAACCCTTAAAAACAAATTAGAAGGGACACATAAAGGATGGGCCAAAATGATTGTCCTGGTTCTTCTGCTTCATCTCACAGAGTCAAACACACAAAGAGTCTCTCCCAGCAATAGGAAGATCCTACAGTCTTGATATTTGTGCTGTGAAGCTTAAATATCTTTCTTAGCCAAGAAAAATGTCAGAGGCACAGAGAAATAAATTATTTTCTTCGTGTTTGCAGCAGCTGCACGTGCAGCTATGGGTTGCTCTTCTGGATTTTTTCCTTTTGCAAAATTATAAAAAGCTTTGAAAAAAAAAATTAATGGGCTGGTGATTTGTATTTTCCTGAGGTAGATTAATTAATTTGGTTTAAATTAGCCTGAGCTAATTCCCTGGTTATTGTTTTCTCCTAAATACATAATGTACAATTAATTTTGACAATTGTAGTGGGTGATGCACAAGGAAATGGCTTTTTTTGGGGGAGGGTTGCTGCTTTTTGGCCTAAGCAGTAGAATATTTGGCTCATAGGGATGGAAACCTTCTCCCAGTCCCACCAGCTCTTTTCTCTCTGAAGGAATGGGTTTATTTTCATGCCTTTTTTATGCAGTATAATGTACAGGAAACATTCCTTACACATGGAAATATTAGGGTTTGCCATTGTCAAAATAGCAACATGAATTAAAGGTGGTACCAACAACTGTCCTTACCCAAGAGAATAAATGTTTTCTAGAATTGTAAGAGTTAAAAAAAAATAAAAATAAATAAAAAAGAAATTGAGTAAATTTAAATTAATATAATTATTCTAAAGACACTGGAAATTGAGCATTTGAAAGAATTCTTGTGATTTTAAGCATGCAACCTGGTTTTATTCCTGTTTTTAAGAGGACAAATAATAAGATTAATTCAGGTTAGAAAAAGAGATGTCTGCTCTTATAGAAAACAGGAAATATAAACTTTCAAATGGTCGGTGAAAAGTTAAAATGGGGAATAACAAACATTTTAGTGCACAGTGTCACTTGTTGAGTGATATTCAGTGTGCTCTCACCTGGCTCTGTTCACACTCACTCTGCATTGTTTTAACATCCCTGCATTTGCAGCTCTTACAGGACCCTTGCAGGCTGAATTGCTTTGTTTCTAGAAGGTAAAACTGCTTTTTCCACCAACAAATAAAAAACTATTCCCACTCAAGTTATTGATTTCCACTCTCTAAATTCAAAGCTATCTTGCTATTTGAGTGGAGTCTTTGAGATTTTGCTCCCAGGGCAATTAAAAATATAAAACCCTGCAACACTCCCCAGCAAAACTCAGATAAAAAGCAGTGGTGGAAATAAAAATTGCATCTTTTTCACTGAGCTTTACATTCTTCCAGGTTGCTCTGTGAGAAAGGTGATGCTTTGATAGATGAAATTAATTTTCTCCCAATTTTTTAATGACCTTTTTGACAGCATGAGAGGAGTTTAATGTTGCTGTAGAAGAGGGTGAGGAGCAGAGAGGTCCCTGAGGAAATGCTGGTGTCACAAGCTGTGCCACTCCTGGTATCATCCTGTTCAAGGGCATTTCTTTTCCAGCACAGAGAGAAATGAGAGAATATAAAATCTTTTCCTTCCAGCCTGGAGTTCTGGGCTCTCTCTCTCTCTCCCTGCTCTTGTAGCAGTGCAGGGTTGATTTCTGGCAGCCTTTGGGTTTGAAGTGTAAGGAGAGCTCGAATGCACATAAACATTCTACACATTTAATGCTGTCCTGCCACTGCCTTTCCCAACATGGAGATGGAGATTAAAAAATGGATTTAGAGGAAAAGATTAGAAGTGAAAAAGATAAAGAAATCTCTAAGCAAACTCTGCAGCTTTCCATTGCCACAGGAGAGCTGGACAGAGACCATTCACAAGGGCATGAGGTGACAGGACACAGGGAATGGCTGCAAACTGAAAAATAATAGGTTGAAATTCGATTTTAGGAAGGAATTGTTCCCTGTGAGGGTGGGCAGGCCCTGGCAGAGGTGCCCAGAGCAGCTGGGGCTGCCCCTGGATCCCTGGAAGTGCCCAAAGCTGGGCTGGATGGGGCTTGGAGCAGCCTGGGACAGGGGAAGTTTTCCCTATAATTCTATAATTTGGTGATTTTGTGTTCCCATTTATTTTAAAATAACATACCAGTCACTTAATATTGGCTTGGTTCTTGAGGAAAGTACATATCTTCACTGACACAAACAAATTTTTTTTTTAAAAAGGCAATAAAACATGTCTGAGAGCTAAAAAAAATAAATTAAAAGTGAACAGATTGATTTTTTTTCTGGAGGGGGGAATAATTTGTCTTGAATTTATAATAATGATGGATGGATGTTTTTCCCAAAGAAAATGAAGTTATTGGGACAAAAATAGAAGCTAACAGCATACTTAAATTCAGTATAATGCAGAGGGAGGCTAAACCATTGCTAATAATATCTAACTTTTGCACAACAATTCAACCATCATTTCTATTGAGTTCAGGGATGAGTAAGCAATAAGAAATGTCTGAAAGGATCAGTATATTTAAAGTTTCTTGCTTTAGATGCCCATGCACAAGGAAATCACTCCATGGGGAGAGTTACCTGAGGCGTGGTTACTGCTGTGCCTCCAAATAAAGCACCACCAAAAAGCTCCCACATATTTATCTTTCTTTTTTTTCCTTTATATTGCACCTCCTGAAAATTTTAAGGGAAGAAACTGATACTCTTTTTCTCTTTTTTTTTAAAAAAGGAGTTGTCACTGGGAGTGCTTCAAACTTCTTTTCACTGATTTAGTTTTTAATGAAATACATGAAAAATATGATAGAAAAACCTATATGAAAAATATGATAGAAAAACTATGGACTTCATTTTTCCCATCACAAAGGTGTCCCTGTGAGACACAAATCCAGGTGTGTAAAAGCCACCAGCACCTCTGCTGCAGCTGGCCTGGCTCAGGCTGGCTAATGACCCAGCCCATGGAGCTCAGATATCACAACTCCATCGAATTCTTTTGGTTGGAGCATCTTCAGAGAGCTGCATTGCTTTTTCAGCTCCCCTGTCAGAAAGTCTGCATGCAGGAGTTTAGAATTAAGCAGCTATTATTCTCTATTGCTTGATAATTGCCATATGTTCCTAAATGGGGTTTCTTTCCCCATCTATTGCAAATCTGGCTGTGTTGGATTTTTCCACACAGGCTGAAGTCCCCTGTGATTAACCCACTTCTCTCTAAAGATAATCTTTGAGCCTCTGAGGGACCCCAAGTGCCTGAGGGACATGGCTATCTTCAATAAGGTTTAATTTCATTTAATTTCATTTTTAAAGCATCTCTGACCTTTTTCAACACACAGACCGTAAAAATACTTTCCCACATGGATATATCAAATGACATGTCCACCTAGGTTTGCTAATAAAGCAGCACTGCTCTGTTCCTGCTGGCCCCTGGCTATATTAGCTGTCTGCTTGCCTTATTTGTGAGTTATAAATAGCCAAGGACTGCATTCTCACTGTCTGGTTACATTGAAGAAACTGTGATTTTAATTCTCTCCAACAAGCCTGTCTCCTGACACAGGTCTGTCCTGAATGCTCACTCTTACCTGTTTTCCTTTATTTTTGCAGTTCTTACATAGCTGGGAGATTCTTAATCAAAATTCCCCTGCTGTAAAATATCCTAACAATTAGCAGAGCCACTGAGGAGCATTTATCCAATGTTAACAAGCTGTTTGCTGCAAAAAAATCCTTCACACCATTTGTTATTTTCTGATTTGGTGACATTTTATATACTCAAGCAGCACAAATGAAAGGCATCAATTTGTGAGCTGCTCTTCCTGGGTGAACAAGTAGCAAGAAGTCATAAAATCCTCTCCAGGCCCTGCTGGACAAATTTGCTGCAAACCAAAGGCAACAGGCACTCACTTCCAAAAGCCTCCCAGCCTCAGGCCAGAAATGTTTTATGGGTGAACTAAGGCAGAGAGAGCTGAAGGCAGCACTCCATGCAGGATTAAATTTCCTAAACAAGGGTTTGGCTGGAATTTGGCACCTAAAATCTGAGGCTGCAAGCTGCAAATCCTCTATTCCCAGAGCTCATAGCAGACCTGGGCATCTCCAGGTGTGTGCAGGGAGCTCCTGGGGTGGTGGATGCAGGAGCTGCCCCCGGTTTCTCAGCACCTCAGTTTGTGCTAAAGTTCTTCTGGAGCATCTCAGGGCACAGCTGAGCTCTGTGGGTCACACCTTGCTGGGAGTCTGAGGAAAAGGGGTTTTTTTAAAGTTTTTGTTTTGTTTTTTTAAATGCAGGAAGCCCAGCAGGCCTCAGTAATTGCTGAAGCACCAGGCAGGAAGGCCCAAAACCTGTCCCTCATCTATACTCATTTTAAATTAGGTTGAAATGGCTCAGTGTTGTCTCCTCCCAAAAAAGAGAATGAGTTTCCCAAACTCTCTGTTCCTCTGAACTGGCTCCCAGTTGAGTCATCTGGGATGACAAACTTCCTGGAAAGTGGGCAAGAGGTACTTGAGTCATGGAAAGACTTCCTTGGGACAGCTGATCCTGAGGTGTCAAATCCAAAATCCAGACTGCAGTGCCTCCCATCCATCAGAGGATTCCAGTTTAGGGAGGTTCATAGAATCACTAAATACCCTGAGCTGGAAGGGACCCACAGGGATCATGAATCCAGCTCCTGGCCCCAGCAATCCCACCTGGGCCTCCCTGGGAGTGTTATCCAAACTCCTGGAGCTCCAGGCCGTGCCCATTCCCTGGGGAGCCTGGGCAGTGCCAGCCCCTTCTGGGGGAGAACTTTTCCTGAAATCCAACCTAAACCCCCTGACACAGCTCCAGCTGTCCCCTGGGCCGTGTCACTGGTCACAGAGAGAAGCTGACACCCCCAAGCACCGTCCTGCTCCTGTCCAGCAGGCCCAGGGTGCCAGTGGGGGCGACGCCATCCCAGAGGACTGACAGGACCAGAAACAAGCCAGAGGAAGGCAGAAATCTTCAGAACAAATTATAGGCATGATTAGTGTGTGAAATGAGTTCAAATGAACATGTTCCTCGAAGAAATTACAGCCTCTGGGGAAATAATTTAAATGTCCGTGATGAGCAATATCTCACTCCGTGGCTCAGTTGACTTCCTCCTTCCCCTCCCTACAGTCACAGGGAGGGTGAGAAAGATCAGCTCAACATTTCCATGTGCTTGTACTGGCAGGAACTGCTGCCAGTTTTATTCCTGTTATTAAGACTGGTGTGGCATTTGCATTTTGCTCAGCCACACTTGGAGCAGCCTCCCCGAGAGGATCTCCATGAAAGCTTTTCCGTGTGTTTGTGCACTCGGCTGCAATCACAACTCACCAATATTTCCAAGGCAGGGCAGATGCTGAGTGCAAGAGGGATCTGCTGGGCTCCAAAATTGCTTCATGCACGAATAAATGAGATTTTTTTGGCTGTGTAAAGAAGCTATCCACTGATTTTTATGGTGTGAAAATTTATAAGGGTGGTGCTGTCTGCAAATGTCTTTCCCTATCCTCGTGTACTGCAACGTCCAATGACACAGCAAATTACAGCTCCTACTAATGCAGGCTGCTCCTTCATTTATGCCACTATGTCCTGTATTAACATGAAAATAGGAATTTTTTTTTATCTCAGAGGCTTTAATGGAAAAATTAAGTTTGCTGCTTCTGCCTGTTTCATAAAATCCCAGACTGGTTTGGGGTGGAAGGGACCTTAAAGCCCATCTTGTTCCACCCCCTACCATGGGCAGGAACACCTTTCCACTGTCCCCATTTGCTCAGAGCCACATCCAGCCTTTCCTTATCTTGCTTTATTTATTTGAAGTTGTCAGTCTGAAATTTGATCCATTCCTCACCAATAATGGTGTCAGATGTCATTTCTCATGACCAGCTCCTTTCATTTTCTTTGCTGTCAATTGTTGCAGGCAGTTTGCATTTATGCAGCAGTTTGATGAAGTAATTTCCATTTTCATACCCTTGTTCACTTTATTAATTTATTTGGTTTCTGCTGTGCTTGTTTTCTTTATCTCTGAAAAGAAAGGAAGCAGAACTTCCATTAAGTTTGGGCCTTATGTGGATTATCTCCAAGCTCTAAAATATCCTTCCTGCATGATAATCCAGCTTCTTTCCTTTTCATGGTTACATGCCATAACAAGCTTTTGCTGTTTGCATTAAAATCCTTCCCAAAGCCTTTTAAAAAAATTAACTTTTGTCACTTCTCATTTTATTTCCTTCCTTAATGACATAGAGCATATTCTGATTATTCTTTTGTTTTTCCATTCCTTATAAACTACAATTTTTTCCCCCAGTACTGCTCTCTAACACAGTTAATCCCCTGGTTAGGCTTGGTGCCTCATCAGGATGTTCTGCCACTTTTTTTTTAAATATTAATTCAGCTATGGGTATTTGTGTACCTGTAATTGAAAAACTCATTAAAATCACCATATTATTGTGTTTCATTTCAGCAACTTGCTTATTGCAGCCTGCCCTTCAGAAAATGAATTCATTTCATTCAGATTCTCAGCTAAATTTTTTAACATGTGCTTAGAGTCAGTTTTGACCAAAAGAAACTATGCTTTATATATTTATTATTTTTAAAATGTCTAATACAGGCTTCCCAAAGAACTTCTGGGCCTTGCACAACTCAGCACATACCAGAAAGATGCCAATAGCTCAAAAAATTTCCCCTCACAGCCATGCTGGAAAGTTGGGCTGGATGTCCTCAGTCACATCCAAAAAATCCTCCTTGCCTTTAATCTCTCCAAGTGTCTTTTAATTATTATTGCTGCTATTATTATCATTAGCAATTATTTCCCCTTCATTTTCAGCTTTTCAGTTTGCTGATTATTGCCCACAAAGGCAGCTGTGTTGCTCCTGGAAATGCAATTTTCCATCTCTGTCAACACTGGGCTCCACGTGGTGGCACTTCCCAAGGACCATGCCAGGATCCCTGGTGACACAAATGAGCCTTGGCCTGCACAGAGTTTGAATTTCATCTTTGATAATCCCAGGTTTCACTTCCCACCCACATTTTTCACAGGGTGCATCATCACTGTGAATTTTTTATTTTTTTTTAATGTGTTTTGCAGTGCACTTTAAATTTAGGTAACTTAAAAAGCTTGGTAAGAAGATCAGCTTACATGTTCAATATGATCAGACAAAAGGTTGTGCACACTTTATAACACCTTTTAACTAAAGAGTTAACACTTTATAACACCTTTTAACTAAAGAGTTTTTTTACCTACAGGCATGTAGGTAAAAGGGAGAAACAGAAAGAAAAATAATAACACCCTCTTCAGTGACACTGGAGGGAAACTCCAACAGGGATCTCCTCTGCAGGTTATTGGACACAAATATTTAATATTATAATTATTTTCTGGCTCAGGTCTCTGCTGCTGTGAGGTTCCTCACCTAGGGATATTCTCACTATAAAATTTCCTGCCTCAAGGCTCTGTTCCTATCTCTCCTGATGTTTTTCTGTGAAGAGCTGGACAAGTCATGTTTTCCTTTTGTCTGTCCAGCTTTGGAAATGAAGCTGCCACAGGGTCCTCACTGCTGAAATCCTGCCTTGGTAGGTATCTAAGAGGGTTGGAACTAAATGAGCTTTGAGATCCTTTCCAACCCAGGCCAGTCTATAATAATTCTATAATTCTATGATTTTGTGATTGGGAGAGTGGAATCCTCTGTAATATCCCCATATACTGGGGCTTGCCACCCACTTGCTGAGAAAAAGCACAATAAAAGTCCATAATGGGTATCTGAACCCAGGCACAGATTCCCAGGGCTTGGAACTGCCTAATTAAAACCCATAACAGCAGAGAGTGCCTGCAAATGTCCAAGAAGATCTGGAAATGATACTGAGTAAAAGTAACAGGGAGAATAATCAGCATGTCACTATCTGAATTAATTTGCATTCCCCTGAATAACAGAGATGCCAGGAGTGATTGCTCTGATCCCTTTTCTTTCAGCAAACATGAAATTAAAGAGGACGTATCAGGGGGAACAAATCTTGCCACCACAGATAAAACCTATGAGCTGCAGTGCCTGGCAAGGCTGAACCTCTCAGCACATCGTTTTGGGGTTTTAAAGCTTCTCCAACCATTACCTGCTCCTGTGGGGTGGGGAGAAGCACAGCAGGTTGATGCAGGGTGCCATCCATCCTGTTTAATGTGGTTTTCATGTGCCTGTGGCAAAGATCACACTGGAGCAGGGAATGGGCACTCCAGATGGAAAGAAAATCCCAGCACTCACAAGGAAAAGTGGAATCCTAACTCTTGCCTGGTGCTTTTGTTTGGAGCAGGTTCTCTCAGTATATCTTTGCAGGATCTCAAGAACAGGTTTTTTAGTAAACACAGTCATTTTTTTTTCCCACATGTTGCCTGCAAAAAAGAGACTTTATTTGATGCCCCAGGCATTGTTTTGGGTATTCTCTATTTTTTACCCTCTAGAAAGTCACTGAAGCCACTGCCATGTCACCTGCTGGGGCTGGGGACACATTTGTACAGCCAGAGGAGAAAGTATGTCCAACACTTGTCTCAAACCTCCCAGCTGGCCTTGACAGCACATCTTTAACTTTCACTACTGATCTCATTGAGAAACTATAAATATGCAAAGTCTCAGTAAATTATTTCATCAGGAAGCTATTGGGTACAAATAACTGCTCAAGGGAAAGATGCTGCCTCTGTGTTACAGGGGGTTTCACTGACATCCTGAGTGGGTAAAAGAGGTGGATGCTCAGGGGCTTTGGTCTGTTATTGATGGGGAATAAACCCAAAACACACATGTTGTTATTTAAAAAAAAATAATTTAAATTAATCAAAAAAAGTTTGGTTTCCATGCATTTTCTTTAGGAAAGAATGGGGTTTTTTTTCACCTGGAAATTCTCAGCCCAAACTGAGGCTTGTAAGGAGAATTAAGGAGTAGAGAAATAAGATATGACTTCTGTGCGTTAACTAGAAAAGGTTTTTAATATTTGCTGCGCAAATAAAAGTTATCAGCAAGTCTGAATCAAGAAGAAAATAAAAAAAAATGGTATTGCATCACATCCAGAGGGCTGGAAAGGAGAGGTGCATTGTGTGGGGTGTGTTTATGGACAGGGATGGTGGCACAGTTGTGAGCTGACACTGCAGCCCTCACCTCTGCACCATCAGTTCTTTGCCTCTGGGGCTGAATTCCCAAGAAAAGCCTCCAGTCTGCCACTAAATGTAGGATCTGGGTAATTTTAGCTGCAGGGCCCTGCTATTTCCCAGCTGTCTGACTCTTTGGATGGGTGAATATTTATGGCCTCAGCCACTCAGTTCTAAAATATTTCAATTCCCTTCTCTTAGTTTCTGCTGGAATTTGCCAGAGAATTTCCTGATGCTGAGAAATCTTCCTCAGCGTGCTATAGGCATCACAAATAATCAGAGGAACATTCAAATGGTTATATCTCACTGGGTTATCCCCCTGAACCTGAGAAATAATTGCACAGAAGCAATAAAGAGCAGCCGAAAAGCGGTGAGAGTCTGTAACCCCAGGAGCAGGCAGGCACTGGAGGGGGAATTGCTGTAAATCACCCACAAAATGAAAGAGCTGGCAGGAGTTTTTTACAAAGTCACGGCGAAGTACAAAAGACATTAAAAACAGGGATAATGCGGGTAATTTTGAAATCCCATTACATTTGAGATGAATTCTTAAAGTATCTGCAATTCAAAGGGTTCTGCAAAGAGTTCTGCAAAGAGTTTCGCTTTTCCCGGGATGTGCAGGAGGGAGGTGATTCCAGCCCGCTTTTCCCGGGATGCAGGAGGAGCAGGGGGTGATTCCGGCTTTTCCCGGGATGCAGGAGCAGAGGGCGATTCCAGCTTTTCCCGGGATGCAGGAGCAGAGGGTGATTCCAGCTTTTCCCGGGATGCAGGAGCAGAGGGCGATTCCAGCTTTTCCCGGGATACAGGAGCAGCAGGGGGTGATTCCAGCTTTTCCCGGGATACAGGAGCAGCAGGGGGTGATTCCAGCCCAGCTTTTCCCGGGATGCAGAAGGATCGGGGGGTGATTCCAGCTTTTCCCGGGATGCAGGAGCAGAGGGTGATTCCAGCTTTTCCAGGGATGTGCAGCCCGAGGCCGCCCTCGCGTGGCGCTGGCCGGGCAGGAGAGAGCGGACACGGAAAATGCGGGAACGGGGAAATTCTGGAAGGGCTGGAAATGGAAAACAGGGGTGAAATGCCAGCCAACCCTTTAAAAAGTGATTGTGAGCTTTGTGCAGTCTCGGCTTTGAGGGGCTGCTCAGAGGCTGGACTGGCAAATCCTGTCAGAGCCCAGCAGGGAAGGCAGAACTCCAGGGATGCCCTGACGGAGCTGGAGTCAAACAGCAAATCCTGCACCTCTCCCAGAGCATCATCCTCCTCTGAGGAGCTCCTGCACCTCTCCCAGAGCATCATCCTCCTCTG
>NC_031775.1:30441642-30453031 GCF_001522545.3 Parus major | reverse complement strand
ATTCCTGAGGGAGCTGGGAAGGGGCTCAGGCTGGAGCAAAGGAGACTCAGGGGGAATTTCTGGCTCTGCACAAGTCCCTGGCAGGAGGGGACAGCCAGGTGACAGTCGGTTTCTAGCAGGTGACAGAAGAGGAAATTGCCTCAAATTGTGACAGGAGAGGTTTAGTTTGGGTATCAGGGAAAATTTCTACACCAAAATATTTGTCAAGCACTGGAACAGGCCCAGGGCAGTGGTGGAGTCCCCGTCCCTGGAGGGATGTGCAGATGTGGCACTTGGGGACATGGGTCAGTGCTCACCTTTTTATTTCCCTTGGTCTTTTCCAGCCTAAATAACTGTAATTCTCTGATCCCCTGTTCAGCACTGCAGCACAGGACCTTCAAAGCCTGTTTTCCAGAGCCTAAAAAGACACCCTCCTCACCAACACACCTCATTAAACTTACCAATTACTAAGCAAACATTCCTAATTATCAAGTAAACACTGCTGACATATTTCACACAAATAAAGCTATCAAAACCCTGGAAGGAAATTTCTCCTCTGGCAGATGCCTGTGGGGCACCCAGGCACTGTCTGTGAAGTCTGGTGTACCTGTTTTACCCCCTGAAAACCATCTGATAAAATGAATTACCAGTCTCCTGTAAGCTGGCAGCTGCCAACACAGCAGAAAACATGTTCAAATTAATATTAGAGCTACAGGAAATTCATCTTCACAGCTTCCAAAGCACTGAATCAACCCAGGGCTATGTAAGGTGACATTAGAGTTCAAAATGAACCTTCCTCATTCAGTTTGAATGGAATCTATTGAATATATTAATTCAGTGTCTGTTTATACTGAACCTTGGGCACAGCTCAAACACTTTGGGCTTTGAAGATATCTTAGATCTGAATTTTCTAAACTATTTTTATAGCCAGAATTGTATTCACCTGCACATGAATTTTACCTAAAGGACTATCTATTCTCTCTATGAGTTTTATCTAGGTATCAACAATTTATAAAGTAATTGTCTTAAGAGAGTATATTTGTATTTTTTAAATTAATTAATAGGTAAAATTCTGGTTTCGCTGAAGTCATTGTGAATTTTAGTAATGAGTCTCTCTTCTAAGGAGGATCAATTATGTCTTTCAGCAACTATACTCTCATTAAATCCTGTTACTCATAAACAGACAAGGTTATTCTCACCTTACATTATATGTAACAGAAATTCATATTATTTGCCTTCATCCTGGAAATGTTCCAGGCAAGGGTGGAGAGGGTTTGGAGCAACCTGGTCTAGTGGAAGGTGTCACTGTCAGAGTTTCCTTTTCCTGCTTTTATTTGTGAATATTATCCCATCACCTCCCTGCCTTAGACCCCTCCATCCTCCAAAGAAACACTTGGGAAACTTGGGGAAGATGAAAATGACTGAGTGCAGCTCAGCCCAAAAGGGAGCTGCTGTCTTGTGCAGGGTAAAGCTGATCCCTGAGCAGCAACAAAGAACACAGAAAACTCCCTGGAGCACAAGCAGGGGTGGCAGAACCCATCCAAAAAAGCTTTTCCACCACAAAGTCTATCCCAAAGTTTTCCTCAGCCACAGCATCCTGCCTCATTAGAGACAGAAATATTCCCCCAGTAATTTTACACTTACACTGTATTTCCCTTTGTTATGGCAATCTCTTCAAATTCTTAGCATTTGCTTTTCTGAACGTTGGTATCTTGAATAAAAAATGAAGCCACAACATAAATCAAACTAAAAATGCCGTGCACTTTCCCTTTTCAGATGCATCTGTCTGTTGTAAGTTTAGTGCTACTGATCTGGTAGTTATTTTAACTGCTGCTTGGTTTCAGCCCTGTTGATATATTGGTTATTTTTATATATGGGAGGCCATTTGTGTGACTGATTTTGCAATTCATGCTGCCTGCTGAAGGACATCCCTAGAAACAGACCTCAGAGCTGTATTCTCAAGATGAAAGCAATTGGACAGAAGTACCTTTCTCAAAAGAGGGAACTCTATTACATTTATTTTTTTTTTTCCCCTGAATTGCTTGCTCAAGCCAATTGGTTGGGTGATTGGAAGAAATGAAACAGGGAAAAACTGATGGGATTCACATGTCGGTGTGCAGCATTAAAGCCATTTCTTATCCTTAGCAAATGGGGGATCAAATCCCAGCATATGGCCCAAATACAGTCCAAAAGAGAAAATGATTATGCTTATCATGCCAGCACGGGGTTGGGGGAGGTGAAAACAAGAGCATCAAGAAAAGCACAACCAAATTGCTCAGGGTTGTTATTTCAGGTTGCCAGTTGCTCAGGCTCCCTGCCCATAGAATGGAGATGCTGCAATAACTATAATTTCACAGATAACTTGCATTTTAGGGGTCAACAAAAGAAAAAAAAAGAAAAAAGGTAAAAAAATCAGGAGCCAGGAAGGAAAATATCAAAGGCTGGCAAGAGAAAGAGGCTTTGGTAAGGAGGTTTGTGCAGTTTTGCTGTTCCATACCCTCCTGAGGTATAAAGATGTGACCAAAAGGCATCCTGACTCAGTGAAATCATAAATATAAATATATATAATCTGCATGCTAAGGACCTACAGTTACAGTTCCTCAAAATGCATGTCCAGGTGTACAAGTGCTTGCCAAAAATCCACCCTTGGGGCTTGCACAGCTCGCTGAACTTGGTCTGTCTGAAATTTTGGGGATGACAGGAGCTGTTTCTTTGTGATGCTGAATATTTCTGGCCTTCCTCAGTGAATGGGAACAAATGAACAGCTTCATTTCATCTGGGCAACCTTTGCTGATTGTTACCTATTTTCTAATAGAGAGTAGTCACAGGAGAGGCTTAAGGAAGAGCAGAACATCTTACAGTGAAAAGTCTCAGAGCAATCCCTCATCTGCTGATCACTGACTTGGAGATTTCTTGAGTCACACATCAAGATCACATACTTAAATGACTTTATTTTATTTTTTTTTTAACATTAATCTGCCCAAACACTTTGGGGTCCTTGCCCCTTGACCACCCTTAGGAAAGAGTATCCTCTTTTTCTTGGTTTAATCTTGCCTTTTGTTTTCATCAGGTGCTCCCTAACTGCTTGGAGAGGTCCGAAATCACAGATTGCTCTGCAATCCCAGGTGACAGATAAACACTTCTGTTTTAATTTCTGTTCAGCTCAGTGACTGCAATTATTTCTGTCAGATGTGGACCAAAGTAAACAATCCTGCAACAATTTAGAAATTACAGTTGTTTTCCAAATCATAAAAAAAAAGAAAATGAGCCTTGTTTATGCCACCCATCTGGATGCACATGGTACAACATCTGCAGCTCCCAGGGAAGGGGCATTTGCTCTGAAAAGCACACACAAAATGCTATCCAAAAAGGCTCTCTTATGTTGTTTTCCTAATTTTCAAACAGAGCTGAGTCCATAAAAAAAAGAGTGGGCCATTCAGATTGAAGGATTTGCACTGGGAGGAATGACTGGATGTGGCACTCAGGGCTCTGGGCTGGGTGGCAAGGTGGGGATCAGGCACAGCTTGGACTTGATGATCTCAAAGGACTTTTCCACCCTAAATGATTCTCTGATTCTATGAAAATTCCACTCATGTTCATCACAGTGGGTTAGACTCAATGCAGTTCCTTGAATCTTCTTTTGAAAAGAAAAAGAGTGGCTGCTGGCAAAGAGAAAAAATATACAAAAATCACATAAAGAAAGAACACACAAACTCTGTCATCAATTAGAGAATTGGCTTCCTCCATCCCCTCCCCTCCAAATAAAGCTCTCTGGGGTGAATATTCAGCATCAGTTTGCACTAAAATAAAGATTGATGTGATTCTCCCAGCAAACTGATTGCTTTATCAAACACCTGCTTTAATCAACAGGTATTGTGTGGGAGTCACGGTGTATTTTTGGCACTGTGCCATTTTTATCTACACTTCTAAAAAAGAAGAAAGCATTTTCCTTCAAAATATAGCTTGAAGGGGACATACAAACATACAAGATTAAGTCACTTTGCATTTTATTGTGAAATCAAAGAGATGTATGGATTATTCTGCTTTGGGGCAGGGAGGAGAAGCCAGGATGGGCTGGTTCTTACAGGGCATTTCTGACATTTTGCTGATCACAAAAACCACTAGTCCTATGTCCCAGATCTGCCATTTGCACATTTTCTCAGTGCAGAATTTGCTCCCTCAGGGTCACACATCACAGCCCCCGGGGCAGGGAGATGCTCGGAGTAGGCTGAGCCAGATGGGGAAATCTCCCGTGGCAGCTGCAGCAGATGGAGCTCAGGAGAGAGATCCCACAGAGACCCTCCATCTCAAACTTCCCCACTTGCCAGGAGCTCTGGATTTTTGAGGCCAGAGCAGATGGTCTGTAAAGCTTTCAGAAACAGCTGTAGGGCTTTGAGAAAGAGTTGGGCAAGTTAAAGTTGGTGTGATGGAGATCTGTCCATGGCTGGGATTCATCCCAGCCCTGAGAGCTCACCGGGTGCCAGCATCCCACAGGAAACTCTTCAAGTGAAGATTTTAATCTGGGTGTAGAATTAAACTGCCGCATTTTTAAAATCTAACCCAAACTTTACTGATATGATTTGGCATTCCTGTGAGTTTCTATGTGCTCTGGAGAGTTCATTCCCAGAGCTGCTGCCCAGCTTGACCCTGTTCTCTAGAGCAGCAGTTCCCTTCCACCCGGGCAAAGCATGGGTGCTGGAATTCCACCTCCTTCCCAGGTACCACACATTTACCAGGATATTCAAAGTGATGGGAGTGTTATAAAAAAAACAGTAGTTGTGGAATAAAATTATCTCAGAAATATAGAACAGTGTGGGTTAAAGGGAGCCTGAATCCCACCCAGTGCCCAGGGCAGGGACATCTTCCACCATCCCAGGTGTTGTCCAAGCCTGGCCTTGGACACTTCCAGGGATCCAGGGGCAGCCACAGCTTCTCTGGGCACCCCGTGTGAGGCTCTCCCTCACAGGGAAGGATTTTTTCCCAATATCCCATCCAACTCCACCCTCTGGCAGTGCGAAGCCAGTCCTTGTGTCCTGCCTCTACATTTGCAGCAATTCATTTTTAAGTGGTGAAGCCTTGTAGCTAAAGAAAATGAAACAAAATAACCACGAACAAACAAAAANTTCATTTTTAAGTGGTGAAGCCTTGTAGCTAAAGAAAATGAAACAAAATAACCACGAACAAACAAAAAAAAAAAAAAAAAAAAAAAAAAAAAAAAGAAAAACACAGAAGAGAGTGAAAAAAAAAAAAGAGTAAAAAATAAAGACAAACAAATCTGAAAAAAGTAATTATTATTTCTTCCCGAGCTCAGCGCTCCCTCGCAGCCCCGGTGCTGTCTCATTCCCAGCACTGCTCTCTCCTGTCTCTAGAGGGCTGCCTTAAACCACGGAAAAGTGTCCGAATTTTCAGCCTTTTACTTTTCCCTCCGATTTTTCCTTTTCCCAATTTTCAACAGCAGCTCCTCTGCAGGAATTCCTGCGGCCAGCCTGGAATAAAAGTCCTTTAGAAGGAGACTCGTGTGCAGCTCTGACTTTGGGGTGTCCAAAGCTGCACAAATGACCCGAGAGCTGGAGGGAAATAGCAAATCTTGGCACTGGGAATTTTGGCTGAGAGCAGTGCAGAAGTGCAGGTTTATTGTGGAGAGGACCCACAGTCCTCAGATGAAAGAGTCGACAGAAAGAAGAAGCCAGCAGGATTCCTGTGTGTCTGTGAGAAGAAGAGAAGGATAAAGAGAGAAGAAAACAAAGAACTGTGCTGTGGGAAACACCATGGAAAACACCATGGAAAAAGAGGATTCGTCTGTATTTTGGATTTTTGGGGATGTTTTCTCAAAACAGAGCTTCCACCAATGGATTTGAGGGGTGGTGTGGTGATGGCCAATGGGATGGGGTGCACTGTGGGGTCAGAAAGGGATAAAAACCCTATGTGTGAGCACAATAAAAAACCTTGGATAAAGTTCCTGAAGGATCTGTTTTGTGTCGTGTCTGCTCCAACAATGACAGTTCATTATCTGGCTGGGGTTCATCCCACAGCCACCTCGCTGGGAAGGGTTAGATCAGAGACTCTGAGCAGTTTTAGTGACTTAAATGCTGCTCTGAATGTGTTTGTAATACTCAGAAATCAAGGAATGAGTGCTCAGGAAGAGTTTATTTAAAATAAAGAACTCTAAAGTGTCTTTGTCCAAAGTGATGCTGCACTTTATGCCACTGCATAATGAAACAGAAAGCAAATGCATTGCATAAAAGTGCATATTCCATTTCCACATGCCACATTTTAAAACTCAAAATGACAGCTTGTATTTTTAATTGTTCTTTTTTTTTTTTTTGGAGAGTAAATCTCCTGAGGAATGTAAGTTTCAAGAGTTCAGTGCTCAAAAGGAAGGAGTATAAATGAAACTATGTTTTTCAGTAAAGGCCTCTTCTCCTGAAGCAGTTTGTGTTGAAAACAGTCTTGTTTTGTAAATCTGATGATCAAAAAGAACCTGCTCAGTTTTAAAATAAAACAAAGTCAGCACTTTTTCAATTATGGGGAAAGAAGCTTTTTAATAATTTGCAGCAAACTCCAGTCTCTAAATATCAGATTGATACCTGAGCTTATTCAAAGGGAAAGCAAAACAAACTGCTGCACTTGTGTGGAAAACAAATAATTAATCCAAACTTTGAAGATGTCTGGGGGGTTCTTTTGAGGTAATAACAGTGTTTAGCATCAGGGAAGGGCTCAGAGCCCTTGGCCCCCTCAGCTTTGGTTCTACTGGATCAAGAATTTTCTCTTAAAGTGCTCTGAATTCAAGTCATTTTCCTCCTGTGGGTGCTCCCCAGCCCCACCTGAGCCAAGACCTGAGACAGGATTATCCCCAGGGACTGTCCCCTCATCCCTGTGGGTCACACCCCAAGGATGGGGTGAATCTCACCTGTGCTCCCTCCCCAGGGGTCAGGTTTAATCTCAGAGTCACAAGGCCCAAGCAGCACCCTGGAAACCCTTGAGGGACTTTCTTTAGGAAAAAAAGGCAATGCTTGAATAATAAATCCATACATGCGAGGTAAGTATTTTATAAACTAGAGATGCAAACAGATTAAATTAATTTACAGCTATTCCATTTATTGCATAGCATTTCTCCAAGTACCATGGATGGCATGGTTTACAAGAGGTAAAGAGGTTGAATTTACTAAGCTGCTGTGAAAATTGTACAGGAGAATCAAATGCATTTCCTGGCTTAACTGAACATGGGATACAATTTCTCTAAGTAGTGTCACCAGTGTTAAAATACATGATGGGATATATCAGTAAGAAGCATCTTCAAAGAGGATTAAAGGTTCAGATGTTTTTTTCTTTTGTTTGAGGCAATAATATATTGAATTCTTTTGGACTAATTAAACTTGAAACTGATCCATTTTGCTGGGTTTTGGTTTTGTTTTTTTCTTTTTGGGCACAATGCTTCTTACAGTTTATAGCTAATTGGCAGGTGAGCAAGATAAGTAGCACTGAACACCACTTGATGCTGTTACAGCCTAAGGGAGATGGGCAGCCTGTTGTACAGGAAGAGGACACACACAGAAGATGAACATAATGAATTTTCACCTGAGGAGATAATGCCATGACTTAACCCTCCACAAGAAATAAGACCTTGGTGTTCCAGGAAATTTCTTATTGAGGAAGTGTTTCAGAGATGACAGCAAAGCTTCTTTGTGGCCACCTAAACACTAAAAAGCCTGTAGGTTGCTTTGCTTCTTGGTTGAAATTGCAGAATCAGAGCACTTGACTTGCATTCAGGCTTTGCTAATCCCCGTGGAGCTTTATCCCCTGTTTGTCATTAGCTGGCTGCATTGACAGCCTCTCCTGCCTGCCCTCCCTAACCAAAACAGCAACAAAAACTCCTTTGCATCAAAGAGAATTCTCTTTCAACTTTGATCACATTTCTCTTGCTGCTCAAGCCTGTTGCTAAGAGAAACTGCGGTGGTGAGGAATGGGCGAGTCATTATTATAATTACTCTTGTTACACCCCAGTGAGAACAAGCCTCTCCCAGCACTCAGGGAATTATCCAGCAGTGCAGGATTTAATTGATAGAGTTACTGACAGCCCTGCTGGGCTGGAGCTGCAGGAGAACCCAGCCACAGCATCAGCACATGGGGCAGGAGCTGCTGCCCCTCTGCCAGGTGAGGGGATGTGCACAGCTCTAGGTACCAACACTGGGGGTTTATTCCATCAGAACACTTCTTGCTGGGAGCTCAGGACCAGCAGAAATAAGCCTGTGCTGAAATATAAAATAAAAATATAAAATAAAAATATAAAATATAAAATAAAATGGCGCTTCTCAGCCTGACCCATGTGCACAGAGCTGATGGTCAAGGCAGGAGCAGAAAATGTCTCACTTTGTGGAAAAATGGGACCCAGCTCTTCTGTCTGGTTCCACTGACCCAGTCACATTCCCTGACTGAAACTATTCATGAGTCTGGAACCTTTAATAAAATGTAAAATATGTATTAAAAAGCACTAATAAATACTAAGCAGAGACATGGTGCCTTATAAAGAGACAAGGCAGGCACTTTCACAGCAGTGCACCAGGCTGTTATTTGGTTTACTATGGGATGAGGGGATCTCGTACACCTTCAGTGTAGCTCTGCACATCGCTTCTGCCACTTCAGAAATTTTATTTTTAGAGAAATTTTAGGTTTTTAGAGTTCAGTTCTAAAGGGAAAAGAATGATAAGATCCATGCATGCTAGAGCAAGAGGCCTTTTTCTTTCATTCCTAAGCATATAAGGAAAACTGCAGCATATACCCTATCATCTGCTGGAGGTGTCTTGAAAAATACAAATATTTGTATTTGTAAAAAATACAAATATACAAAAAATCAGCTCCTGAGACTGCAAGACAAGAGCTGCAATAAACACACATGCAGTGGTGTTGACAATATCTGCACTCATTTCAACATATGCTTTCCAAAGTGCCTCTGTATTTCAGTGAGGGGCTTGCTCTGAAGCAGCAGCGCTAAATAAAAACATTTTAATTTTTCAGATGGTACAAACAGAGTGATTTAGCTTTCAGGTGATAGGAAGAAGGGAAAGGATTGTCTTTTCCACCTCTTGGGCAAAAGGGAAAAGGTATCCCAGCAGGCTGCAGGTGACACGACGTTTACATGGATCACTGCTTAGTCATTCATCCAGCATGGCTGGAAAATGTCAAGTGCAGGGCAAATCCCTGCATGTGTCGAGACAGAAAGGGTGGCACTTTGTCTTTAAGGCTTCTAAAGGATCAGAAGGAAAGGGTAAAACTGAAATTATTTTGACAAATACAGCGGATCTTCAAAAAGGAAAAAGGAAAAGGAGACATTGAGGAAATGTCCTCAAATTGCAGCAGGGGAGGTTTAAATTAGATATGAGGTAAAATTTCTGCACAAAAAGCATTGCAACAGGTTTTTCAGGGAAGTGGAGTCATCATTCCTGGAAGTGTTCAAAACGGTGTGGGTATGGCAGTTGAGCACAAATTTTGGTGGTGAACATGGTGATGGTGCTGAGGGTGGACAAGATGATCTCAGAGGACTTTTCCAGATTTAACATTCTATAATTCTGTGATTCATTAATGTGTAAATTCAGCCTCAAATATTCAGGAATGGCAGGGAAAATTTTGCAGGCATCCATGGAGCAGTGTCTGCAGCACCTTCCTTGGTTTGGGTTTATTCATATCTGAGGCTGAGGGATTGACAGGGAGGAGGAGAAGGAGCATCCTGCCCCTAGGGAGCAAAAAACAGGAAGTCTTTTTTATTTTATTTTAATTTTTATTATGTTTTTTATTTAATTTTTTTTGAAAATGTAGAGGACCTCCAGTGTTTTCATCCCTTGGGTCTCCCAAACCTTTCAGAAATGCTTCCTGAGGGTTTTCTTTGCTGTCTGGGAGCAGTGATGGGAGCAATGGAATGGCAGCTGAGTGTTGTGTACACACAGAGACGGGATGGGCTTGAGCCATTTCCCTCTGCCTGACATCAGTCAGAGCCTGAGACATTAAACTCTATCCCCAGCTAAAAAAATTTCTTTGCTTTGAAAGAGAAGGGTTGGCAGCTTTGTAGAACTGGAAGGTTTGGTGATCCTTTAAAATGTGCTTTACAGAAATTCTGCTTTGGCTTTCCAGCACTTCTGGAGTCAGTCAGAAAACAGGGCAGGGAAGACTGGAAGTTTGAACCCAGCTATTTTCTAGGAGTTACAGCTATTGATTACAATTGCACTGACTACCAGACCATTTAATGAAATTGGTCAAGTGACACTACTGCAATTGAGAAGAAAGTGTAACCAACTTGGAAGGAAAATTTAAGTGTTAGAAGAGGAAATAGTTAGATTTCAGAGCACAAAAGAGTTTGTTAGCACATATTATGCACTGTTTTGTGTTTAGTTTTATTCCTCTAGAAACTGTATTTTTTCACCAGGACTAATGCAGGATAAGACTAGAATATTAGTTTTCCTAGTATTTCTATGACTGAATTCCCATACAATGAATTTATAACACCATTAGATCCTAAAGCTGAGTCAAAAACAAATTAGTTATTGAGAGGCAAATATAGCTCTCAAAATGTCTTAGAAAATTCTGTTACTTGTGGCTTAATATGAAGGAGAGTTAATTATTTATACCATGGATGGGATTCACTAAATGAGAACTGCAAGATGAGATGGAGTCATAAATTAATGCTCTGTAAATATTGTTCTTTACTCAAAGCCAAAAGGAAAGTAGTTTTTGGGATGGAGCAGGGATAGACAGCACTGAAACCCAGCAGGTCAAACTCCTTCTGGAGAGCTTCCCATCACTCAGAGCTCCTTATGGAAAGGGCTGCACTGTGTTCTGGGTTCTCCCATGCCATTGTCTCCCCCTAAATATAACATCACATCTGGGTTTTGTCTCAATTCCTAATAAAAATTATCAGAGTTTGAGTGTGGCTGCTGAAAGAACTCTGCAGGTGTGAAGAGATTGTTCTGTCATGTCTGGTCCTGACACAAACCCAGAATTGCTGTATCAGTTCTGTGGGTTTATTCTTGAATGAATCTTTTCACTTTGTAACTCATTTTTATCTGCCATGAGACCCCCAAAAGAGAGAAAGTATTTGTTTCCATGAGCTTATATTCAAGTTGCCTTCTTAAATTAGATAATTTTGATTAATTTCTTCAGCTAACTAGGGACTTCAGTAGCTTTAGAGAAGGAACCTTTCTAGTCAGGACAAAGCTGCAGGAGAGAATGGAATGGTTTGGGCTGGAAGGGACCTTAAAATCCATCAGTTCCAACCCCCCTGCTATGGACTTCCACTAGGGCAGGCTGCTCATGACTGTCCTCAGACAGCCCTTCAATGATTTTAAATTACACTCTAATATTCCACTGCATTTCCCAGGAAAGGATGTGTTTAGAAGAGGCTGAAGGCAGATCTGAGGAT
>NC_031775.1:30332568-30441352 GCF_001522545.3 Parus major | reverse complement strand
ATGGATATGGATATGGATATGGATATGGATATGGATATGGATATGGATATGGATATGGATATGGATATGGATATGGATATGGATATGGATATGGAACTAAGGCTGCTGCCCTCACCAGGCTTCCTCTGAGCCCTGGGAAACACCTGCAAACTCCTTCCCTGTGGCCACAGCAGCTTCAACCTCTACCTCTGCTCCTTCTCAAATTTATTTAATTTTCTTCCCTATTTAAACCCCGAAATTCTGTCCCAGCCATCTTTTGTGACTGCAGCCACCAGGACTTCCTTTGAAGCTCTTGGGTTACCCATTGCCTCAGACCTTCAACCACTTCACACTTTTGTTGCAGCACTTAATTGTAAGTGTTAATTGATGGACTACACCTGAGTGAGGTGAGAGTTCTGCTATTGTGTCAGACAAAAGAATTCAGGTAACTGCAGGCTGCTCTCACTTTACATGCAAATAGTGCCCGAGCTCTGGGAGACCCAGAGGTGAATTATTGATGGAGAAGGGGCTTGAGTAGGTCTTGGCATCCCAGCTCTGACTGGAAACACTGGGAAGTAAATCAGGGATGAACAACCCTCTGGATAAACTGCAGACAAAAATCCCCTTGGCCAGTGGAAGGTTAAATAACAGGGATAAGTCGCTCCATCTCCTGCCCTCCCCCTCGTCCCCACACTGCAAGTTTAATAAGCCAAAATCAAAACCATCTAGGCCTGGAGCTTTCTAAGATTTAAGACTTTAAAATGTGAAGCACCTCATTATATGTGCCTATTTTCAATAAAAAGGGGAGATAACTGGTGTCACGTCAGTCTCTTATCAGTGATATTTGTTTGACTTCTATTTCAAAAGTGCACTGCTTGCTTTTTCTGGTGCTGGAATCAAACTCTTCTGAATTGTACAGTACAAGGAGAGATATCAGCTTTCACCTAAGAACTTTCAAAAGGAGACCAGTCTGTGCCTCCCTCTGCAGAAATAAAGCACTATTGTACAGTAGAGCGTATAACACTTGCAACATGGCCAATTGACTTCCTTCCTATTAATCAACTACTCTGTTTACCTTCTTATACAAACCATTTCAAAACCATTAAAACTAAGAGGATTAGCATCACATTTCTGGCAAAAAGCACCTTAATTTCAGCAAATGCTACTTTCACTCTCTGAGATTTTTTTTTTAAAAGAAAAAACGTTGAAAGAATTGGATTCTTTACTGTGGCAAATTCACTGAAACAGGAATAAATTATATCTCCCATGTTAAAAAAAGGCTAAGGGAGGAGGGTGAAATGAGGGCTAGAGGAGTACAATCCTCTCAATCCAATGAGAGAGAACTGCAAAAGAATTAAATTACCAAGAATGAAAAAATTTCAAAGCAATCCTGAAACATGAGTTAAGTCCTGACAATTTGAATCAATTGTTCTGTCCTGGCTGTGTACGAGCAGCTCCTGCTTTTGTAGCCTCGATTTCGGAAACAGTTGGGAATGGTTCACTTGATCTGCAAATAATACTGCAGCCAAAAGTTCAAGGCCCAAATTCCCATTTTCCTATGCTCTGGGAATTTGTCTGGCACAGACAAGGAGGTGTCATTTATGTCAATTTAATTTTATTTAGCATCCAGTCTTGATTGTAAAAGTTTTGCCTGGAATTAAATGGGGGGAAAATACTGTTCCCAGTAAATTCCCATCTCCTGAACACTTGCAGTAGCAGTTTAAATGTTTGCAGCCATGCATTTTACTTTGTTAAATGGGAGCTTTAAGAGATGTAACAACCAAACACACACCTGAAAAACAAACTGAATCATAAAAGCACATGAAGTTGATATATGGAAACCTAACACTAAAGGGCACAATCACAAAAAGGCAAGAAAATTATGTAAAGTTAATGTAACAGAAAAATTTACCTGTGAAAGGGAGAAAGTGAGAAGATAATTTTAATATTTCCAGGAACTTGTCATAAAGAATCCCATTGAATGAGGGTACCTGGGGAAATCTTAATAGAATAAATCATATTAAATACCAGAAATTCCAGACAGGGTAAAAAATTATGTCAGGGATGCTGCAGACATCTCTGCAGAGACATGAGGTGCAGGAATCCCTGCAGAAACATCATCCAGAGACACTCTGGGATGTCCCAGATGTCAAAAATGTCAGACAAGGATGGATTCAGGGGTCTAAATTGTGTGTGCAAAGGTACCACAGATTAGACATATTAGATTATTTTTCTGTTCCTTCCCTAATATTTCCTAGCAACAAATTTTCTGTTTGTGCACTAAATGTCCAAAGAAACATCTAAAATCACTTTTATAAATAAAAATACTGATTTAGAGCACTTTAGCTAATTAATGTCACTATTATTATTATTATTATTAGTCACTCAATACCCTTACTAAATTCTGCATTTCTGCATTTCTTCACAGTATTGAAAAATAACTTTTTTCCCCACTTTCATTCCATAGCTTGAGCCTGCTGAGCAGAGCAGAAAGAGGCACTATTTTGCTTTCTTCATGGCTTCTTTAAAAAAAAATAGATTGGCGAATGAAAGGAACAGAAGAAACCACAGAATTATTTTTATTCTACTACAGAGCACTGAAGTATTTTTAAAGCAACACATTTTCAGGATAGGGAGTATATTGAAAACAAAGTTTTTAAGTAAGTATCTTCATTTTGGTCTTTTTATCTTTTTTTCCAGCTAGCTGTCTATAACTCATGCTCAGAAATAAGACAACAGCGACTCCAAAGGGAAGCTGGAGCTTGATAAGAGATGACAACAGTTAAAGTTCCACTGAATTTCAAAGCCTGTCCTGGTTATATTCCAGTGATCCATCCAGTGCAGCTCCAAGAGTTAATATATGGGATTGCTCTGAGATTGCTGGTTTGGGATCAGGCTTTTTGAGGCACATAATTTTTCAGGCAGAGCTTGATGATCAGTCTCTGGGGTTTGATGCTGATGGTCGCTTCTCTCTGACAAGATAAATGGTCCTTTAAAACTCTTGTCACATCGTGGAGCTGGCATCAGGAAATTAAGATAAAACTTTTTTGCTGGCATTGCAGTGTTATAGGGCTGCAGGACTAAACTCCTCAATGCAGAAAATGTCTAACTTTGCCAGGGATTTTGTGTTGAGCACAAACCTCACCAAATGGGGACTTGGAGGAGCGATGTTGGTATTTCTGTATCTTGGGGAAAGGCATTAAAAATGAACTGCTCATCTTCTACTGTTACAAAAAAATAAAAAATAATAAAAAAAATTAACCCCATAGTGTTGTTAATCAGAAAAAAAATTATATATAAACATAGAGTCTTAATTCCAATTTACTCTGAAGAGTTTCAATAAAGTAGAAAAGTCCCATGCTGGAATTTCTTCATTTAAAAAAAAGTCTTACAAAACAAAACTTCTACCTTTGCTAGAGAAAAAGCATCTGATAAGACATGGGTTTGGTTCACAGAGTCACAGGATGGCTTGGAAGGACCTCTAAAGGTCATCAAGTCCAATGCTTGTTATTATCAGAAAGCTTTCCTGAGCAGTGATGCATAAAATACTTGCACAGAGGGCTTGGAAATAACATTTTTCCCTCTGAGCAGGTCTCATCACCAGGTTACAACAAACAGTTCCTGAATATTGTTTTCCCATTGCAATGAGAGCTATAGAAATTCTAGAAATACAATTGAAGAAAATACACTCAGGAGGATGATAAGCAAAAAAACAAATACTGCATTGGTCCAGGCAGTGATCCATGTCCTAATCCAAGGCTCCAGTCCATCCTGTAGCTTCCTCTGCTATAAAAATACTGGGGATTTTACAAACAACATCTTTCCAAAGCATTTTCTTTCTCAAATTTCTCTGAATTTATTGCCAACTTCTTAGAAACAGAAACTTAGAGGAAGAGTTTCTCCTCTCTACCCAACCACAAAGAAAAACAATGAGAATTCCACAGACCTTTTCATAGATGTATCTGTAAAAGATAAGCTCCAGTCACACAAAGCTGGGATGCATCCATAACACAGATAATGCTGCCTAAACTGGGGGTTTAGCCCTGGTAAAGAGAATTATAAAATGGCCTGGGCTGGAAGAGAGCATAAAGCTCCTCCATGTCCCATGGGCAGGGACCTTCCACTGTCCCAGGGTGCTCCAAGCAAGGCATTACAGCAAGGTGGAGGAGAAGGAATAAACAAGGCCAGTTTAAACCCTTGGTTTTGTCAGAGGAGTTAAAGGCCATTAAGCTCACTCTTTTAACCTGGCTAAGAGAAAGCCAGGGTAGATTCTGTGAGATATACTGTATATTAAAAGGTTCCTGATTTTTTCAAAATGATAACCTGCTGAAGGAAATGATGTCCTCTGCCACAGTACTTGCTTGTCTAATTGCAAACCGTGCAACCTTATCCCCCCAGAGATTTACAGATAAAAAAAAACCCTGTCATCACCTCCACCCTCCCTGTCTCCACTCTCTCTGCAGAGCAGGTAAGACAAGAAACAGGGCTGGAGGATTTAAATAGAGGGAGTACATTTGAGAAACAGGACAATTACGGACACCAGCACGGACACGTGTGCAGCAGCGATGTTACAAGTTAGTGACAGCAGCCTTTTCAACTGAGTACCAGTAAAATAAATAACAAATGTGGCTCTGGAGGAACAAGGCAGCCCTGAGTACTTCAATTAAAGCAATCAATGAAAGTAAGCATCTGGATAAAGTTTTGAAAGTGACTTGTTTTTAAAGAAAATAGTAATAGGCAAGGCCCAAAATTCAATGTTTCCCTGGGAGTTTGGGTAAGAGTGTGAGAGGAAGGGTGTGCAAACCATGGGTTAAGGCTTCCTTGTTTATCCATTTCTCCTGACACTGCAGGAGGTTATTTTGGTCCCTAAGAAGGTTGTTAAACCCTGTCTTGGTGCTGATGCTTCTCTGTGCAAAGCAGATGTAGGGAGTGAGCTTTCCTGTGGGGAATGCAGACCTCAGAAAAGGGTCTGGAATCGATGTCCAGTGGTGGTGGAGCTGTGACCCTGTGGGGGTCACACCAGAGCAGTCTGTTCCTAAAGGACTGACCCCACACAAGGGAGCCACGCTGGAGCAGATCCTGAAAAACTTCCCATCAAAAGATTCACATGGAGAACCCACGGAGAACTGTTTCCCATGGGAGATGCCCCACTCTACAGCAGAGGAAGAGTGTGAGGAGCCCTTCCCTGAGGAGGAAGAAACAGCAGAGACAAGTGATGAACTGTCCACAGCTCCCACTGCCTGTTCCCCTGAGGGTGAGGAGGCAGGGAAATCAGGAGTGCAGTTGAGCTCAGGAAGAAGGGAGAGGGTGGGAGAAGGTTTTTTTTAAGAGTTTGGTTTATTTCTCATTACCCTACTCTGACCTGATTGGCAATAAATTAAATTAATTTCTCCAAGCAGGGTCTTGGGGAGTGTTTTGCCCACGACAATAATTGGTGAATTATCTTTTCCTGCTTTTTTCTCGACCCACGAACCTCTCATGATGTTTTTCCTCCCCTGTCCAGCTGAGGAGGTGAGTGATGGAGCAGCTTTGGTGGAAACCTGGTGTCCAGCCCATGTGCCATGAGCACAGACTGCTCTGCCTCCCCTCCCTGCATCATCAGGGCAGTTCCACATTCCCTGCTACCAGAGGAAGGATGCAGGAGCTGTAATAGGGGCTGGAGATCTTGCAGTCTCATGAAAGAGTGCATTAATTGAGCAAATTTTTATGGATGTGGAAGTCTAAATGACTTTTCTGCCTCTAGGCTTTCTGCACAGGATTGTATATTCAGGTGAATGAAATATATGAGTTAGGCTGGGTGAGCATTTAGCAAAACTGAAATCTTTAGCTAAATTTGCCACCCCTGACCTCTACACACATTTATTTGGTCTCATTTCAGAAAACCACCACTTTACAGGGCCTAGCATCAGGTTAGAATGAGACAGGGTGAAGAAAACTGGACAAGGGAAAAAAGACAGATATTTTTTTCTGCTGCCTCTTGGTCTCCTCTTCCTTCCTGTAAAATTCTTTTTCTTGGGTGAAGAGCAAGACAATCAAGGAGCTGGCAGGGCTGGGTAAATATATTTTCCTAAGACTTAGCTATGCAGCAACAAAGACCTAAACTTTCTTCCCGGTACAGACCCTGAAGAAGCTCATTCCCCACACAGGCAGTGGGGAGGTGTTTAATGGGGTCATGGTTTAGTGGTGGACCTGCCAGCGCTGGATTCATGGCTGGACTTGATGATCTTAGAGGTTTTTTCCAACCTTAATTATTCTGGGATTCTATCATTTGGGACTTCATGCAATTCAATTCATCCTTTCTGCCCATCACTTATCAGTTATTTTCAATAAAATGGGATTTCTGAGGATTTCTGTGGCCCTGGCATTGTAACAAGTGTGGTCCTAACCCCAGACATGCAACCAACACACAACTTATGAGCATTTCTCTTTCTTCCTTAGAAAGCCTGGGAAATGAACCCACCTAATTCTGAAAGCTTTATCAGCTCATTTCAGCTTTCTCTATATCACAAAGAAATCAGTAGCAGCACCCTGTAGGTGCTATCCTGACAGGAAAGAAAAAAAACAAACAAAAAAAGAAAGATATGTCTGATCTGACCCATTTTCTGGAGAAAAAGGAAAATATAGACAATTTCTCAGTGTGTTGCCCAAGAAGGTACAAATCCTGTCCAAGCCCTGGCTTCTCAGGCAAAAGGCTTGGAGGGTGAGCTATTAACATTTGCAGATGTGCACCTCCCTCATTATCTTACAGCCAGGCTCTCACAGTCTATTTAGTATCATTGGAGAGTTCACTGAGATGAAAATAATGACAAAAAATACTGTGACAAGATAAAGTACAGTGCTATAAAAATTCTCTACAGTGCTATAAAAATTAGATTCTTAGCAGAAAAGAGAATGAAGAGGTAATTTAGTAAAAGTGATGGATGAACCTCGGAAGGTTCAGAATTTTAGTTCAGTGCAGTTGCTTATTCAAACCTGGGAAATTCAGGAGAATTGTCACCCACTGTGACAGCTGGGCCCCTCTGGTTCTCATCACCTTAAAGCTGAGAAAAAGAACACAAGAAACAAGATGTGATCACAGCCCTTAATCTCTCTGGATTCCTGGTGGTAGTTAATAAACTCTTATTTGACCTAAGCTAGCTCTCACTTTTCCTGCAGTACATAAATTTCCACCAGGGCAAATGGAACCAGGTGCTGCAATGTGTGGCAGGACCTGCAGCATCTAAGATGGCCAAAAATATAATTTTTTGTCTGTGTCTCATTTTACACAATGTTATAATCATATACTTTATATGATTAAAAAACTGTTTTTGACTGGTTAGCAGCTTAGTAATTAAAAAAAAAACATCAGAATGCTTTGGTAGGGATATGATTGTCTGGCATTTGTAGATAAAAGCAATTTGTTTTGATCCTCAAAGTGCTAAGAACTAAATATCTTTATGGCTACTTTATAACTGGGGAAGAATTAATCCTAGAGAAATGAAGTAACAAACCAAAGGGTCAGCATAAGAATGGATGTTACAAACAGGAATAAAACTCAGATCTACCAAACCCAGCATTTCATTTCCATAAGGGATGCTGTACCTATTTAATTTCATGATAGGCAATGTTTCCCACATGTGACCCTATTTTCCCCAGGCACTTTTTATCAGCAGGAGGCTTTGGAGTACAGACCTTGGAGCCACACAAGCACTCACATCAATTGGCTGAACTACTCAAGCCAAAAGTTACATAAATGCTGTGAAATAAAACTACTTCAGTACTTCACTGAGCTTTTGCCTGACTGAGGATTTTTGCCTCTAAGCAACTAAAACCTGACATTTATCTGCACAAGGCCAAATTTCCAATGGTGCTGTTGTTAATATATATATATATATATATATATAGTTTTTTTAAAAAATAAAAATATTTATATATTTATTAAACTCCTACATATTTATATCTCTGTAGAGATAATCAGTCTGGTCATGTGCAAACCTGTTAACTTGGGTATTTCTTGTACTCACCTGGCAACTGAGAGGCTTTCCAGCTTCCCAGTGAAGGTAGAAGGTGGGGTTTGTTTAGATATTGCATGTAACAGATGTGAAGCTGCAGAGGTGAACCTGAAACTGCAACACTCCTCATGTAGGATGGCTCTGGTTTGCTGTAAGCACTCAGCAGCACCCTTGAAAAGCCTTTTTTTCTTTAGGCAAACACTTTATGCTCTGCTCAGGTGTCTGACCATGCTAAATAATACCTTCCTGTTCCTCAGAGGATCAGTAAACCATGGCTGCAATGAGTTTTATTTGCTATGCTCTTTAAAACCTAACCTTGATAGTCCTCATTAACTGTATTTTAGTTTACCATGACTGAACCTTGCAAATTCTGCTCACTGCTGGATGTGCAGTGAGATTATCATTTTTTGAAGCAGATTAGGCAAGAACAGGGGGTGTCAATGGCCTTCCCTCTCTCCATCCTGGGATTTGGCTCAGTAGAGGATTTATTCAAGCTCTCCTTGCCCCACCTCCTCACTGCTCCTTCTGAGAATGTTCTCTCATTTTGTCATTTTCCCTCACACTTTTCTGATTGGACATGTTATTTATGGGCTGTGATCTACTGTATTTTTGAATTGATTTTGTGTTCAGCTATTGTAAAGCATTTTTGTGGACCAGTACCTCAGGGTGATATATATTTTTTTTTCTTTACACATCTTCTGACTTACCCTTTCCTCCCTGAGTTTCCTATTCTTTGCCTCTTGTTTTCCTATTTGTTCCATAGTGGAGTGGAACATTCAACCAATCTCCTCAGGAAATAAAACCTCATTAGAAAACGATAAGAACTAAAGTGAATTCATTTAAATGAGACAATTACATTAATTTGCTTATGGCTAGTAATAAAGAATGAGAAAACCTTTTTATTTTGTGGGTTTTTTTTTTTATTTTCCCTCCCTGTGATGCCACTGGCCTGCAATTTCATTCCAAAGCCCCCTGATAAGAGGTCACAGGATTTCTGGGGACATGTTGGTAACAAACCAGAAAGGTGGAGATGGATGTTCTCCATATGCACTTCCACTGTTCTCCCCAGGAAAAAACTCCCATGGCAAAGAGGTGTGGGTGAGCTGGATGCTGATAGAATGTCCCAAAGACTACAAGCAATGCAGGAGACAGCAATTTTAGGACCTATAATGTAAAAATCAGATGGCATAACATCTTTGAGAAATTGTCTTGATCCATTTTTTGTGGTCAGAATCACCACTGACCTGTTACTCACAAGCTGGAAAGCATTTATTAAGGGGTTTAGGCAAACAGGGATTTCAGCTAATGATGGAATGAGAAAACAGGATTTATACTTCAGGAAACTCACAATCTGCTTTAAGAAACACGAGCACAGAAGCAATAGGAGGTGAGGCTGCTTCCACAGGGCTGTTTCAGCACCAGCATTAATTCCTCCTCACACCTTGCACGTCTCATTGAAAGCATTATTAAGGACAATCACACTGTACACTTTGCATTCAGACCGTACATTTTGCTCTAGCCAAGAGGCAAAATCTTGGAGATTTGCTGTTAATGCCTCTAATTAATAAGGAATGGTGATGGTAAGTGGCCCATTCAGCAGGGTGAGGATGGGGAACTGCTGGCCCTGCCTCATCACAAGGACTTCTGGAAGGCGCTGGCTGCTGCACTGCTTGTCAGGGAGCACAAATGAAGATGTGGGAAATAAAAGAAATAAAGGTGTAGACAACCTTGTAGAAGGATCAAATATTTGAGAAGCAGAATTTACACACATCCTCCTGCTCCCCACAGAGAGAGAGAGCTCTCTGCACAGTTAGAGCATGGCTATTTTCCTGTGATCCTTGCTCTGCCTGACTCAGCCCTGCATGAGGGGACTCTCCACAGCCCTGCTTGGACCTGTGCAGACTAAAATAGAAACAGCAAATTTCTAGATCACATCTCCTTGGGTGCCTCAAGACTCTTTTGGATCCTTAATTACAAGCAGACCTGGCAGGTCTGTGTCTCATGCAGGAGCTGAACTCTGGGGCTGGAATCCTTTTCTTCAGAGGGAAGCCCTGCACCTTCATCCTTGAGGATGATGGGCCTGATGTTGCAAAGCCTCTCTGCTCTCGGCCATCTGAAGATGAAGATCAGCAGTTATCTGGACAGACAGTGTGGATTTTATTACTCTTGTGGCTGCGTGTTGCTGTTACTGAGGGGCAGTTCTGTGCAGGCCTTTAGTTGTGTATCAGCTGCTCGGGTTTGGCCTGGGCACACAGCAGGCCCTGAGAACAGAGGCCTCACTCTTTATCCCAGGATTTTTATCATTTTATCAGGTCCTACTTATTTTCAAGCATCTGTTCAACCTTTCATGCAAGATGAAAACAATAGCTTCAGCTGCTTTCTACCTGAGCACTGGAGGAGTTCAAGCTGATACTCACATCAAAGCTCTCGGCATATTTATCATTCCTGATTCCGTAATAAGCAGCGGCGTCTGACAGATGCACAAAAGCACCACAGTTTCCACTTGGACCTTACAATGGCACCAATGACTTCAAACTAGGATTAAAGACTCGCTCAGGAAATGCTGAGCATTTTCCTTGCTGAATAATTCCCATCTCCTCGCAGCTTGGATTGCTGGCAGTGCCGCGCTGCAGCCGGAGCCAGGGAGCACAGGGGATGCTTTGGGATGCTTTGGGAGCTGCTGCTGCTGCTGCAGAGCTCAGGTTAGCTTTAGTGGGAACAAGAATACACCTATAATTCTTCCCCAGCACTTTATCAAGTGACACATAATCAGTTTGGTTTAGAATTTTTCAGTTGTGATAAATTTGTATTTCCTTGAGGGCCTGCCCCAGTTTTATTCTAAGGGATAAGTCACTTTTTTTCATTTACCAGAAAGCAAATTTTAAATAAAGCAAAAACAAAAATCTGAATTCATCTATGGGGGTGGAATTACTCTGTAGTTTCTCTCAAGAATAGGTTGTATCAGTGACAGCCCCAAAAGTAAGGAAGTGAGAATATGGAACAACTTGACATTATTTAACACATGGAAAAAGCTGTTAGAGGAAAATTATTCAGCTTGCTGAGAGAGACACCTAATCACCCTTACAAGTGTGTCAGATGCCATTATTTTTTTCTTACCATTTTTGAACCATCGCATAAATTTTTTGTTGAAAGTACTGCCTTATGCTATGTGAGAAATCAAGAGCATTGGCCATAAAACTCCAAACACAGCCAGTAACAAGAAAATTCAGTGCTTACTGAGAGATTACAATTCCATTATGGAAGATTTGCATGTAGGCAAAGACATTACATATTTGACTCAAAGTAACTGAGTATAGACACATACTGATTTTAAAAGACAATTAAACCCACTTTTTTATCATTAACTAAGTTTTTGGGGGTTTTTTTTGTGGTTTTAGTAAGAAATAATCTCATTTTGGGTTATCAGACTTAGGGAGAGATGCTTCATAAAGAAACTAGTTTGCTTAAAATATGTTTTTGACGTGATTATGGGAAATGGCTGGAATAAAATACTTGGCAAAATTTAAAACATCTTTAATAGTGAGTAGTAATCTCTCCACTGGTATGGAGTAGATGCTCGCTCTGGACTGTAGTTTGGAAGCATCTACAAATCAGTAAAATGATAGAATAGAGTCTCTAAATTGATCCTTTTAAGACAAAATTTCCATTATGGGCTCCAGCCTGGCAAAATTTCTCTCAAACAATAGCATATCAGTATTAGCATGCTCAATTATAGATCTTCCTACAACACCACAGCTGCTATGAGTCCCCAAGGGCTGAAATGGTTCTTTCCCAGAAAAGTGTATATTTTTATGTTTAAATAATCTATAAAGACTGTCCCTGTTGAGGAGTTCAAAAAGACTGTTCTGAATGCTTCATTGCAGGGCTTGGGGCTGTAGGATAGAATGCAAATCCTGGCAATAAGTCCCTGTTTCAGCTCTGGGTGACTTTTTTGGAGCTTCACTTTGGCTGCCAGGAGGTGGCTCTGATTTACTTGTCATTTTTTAACCTTTTTATAGCCTTGAGTGCCTTAGTGCAGCTTTAGCAAAGGACTTGAACTTCCTGAAGGAGCCAGGCTCAGGGAGACCTGGAGATCCAAGGGAGCAGTGTGCTGGTGGCAGAGCTGGGACAAGCATTGCCATCTTCAGCAGAGACCAGCTCACATTTCAGTGATGGTTTGATGAGTGCTCTGCCCTGTGAAAAATGGGATATTGATAAAAACAGTGCCCTGGTTTGGGACAGGAATGTGACACAGGGACAGCACCTGCACATGGACACGAGGTTCCCCACAGAAATACTCCTGTGTATGTGCTTAAAATTAAAGTGTATGCATGCAAAACTCATAGAGTTACAGGGTGGTTTGGGCTGGAAAGGACCTTGAATTTTCAATCATCTTATTCCAGCCCTGCCATGGCAGGGACACCTTCCCCTGTCCCAGCTGCTCCAGCCCCAATGTCCAGCCTGGCCTTGGGCACTGCCAGGGATCCAGGGGCAGCCCCAGCTGCTCTGGGCACCTGTGCCAGGGTCTGCCCACCCTGCCAGGGAATAATTTCTTCCTGATATCCCATCCAGCTGTTAGATAACTTACAGTCTAATCTACCTATATCCAATTCCTCTGGCAGTGGGAAGCCATTCCCTGTGTCCTGTCCCTCCATCCCTTGTCCCCAGTCCCTCTCCAGCTCTCCTGGAGCCCCTTTAGGCCCTGGAAGGGACATTGAGGTCTCTCCAAAGCCTTTTCTTCTCCAGGTGAGCACCCCCAGCTCTCCCAACCTGGCTCCAGCCCTTGGAGCATCTTCATGGACCACTCCAGCAGGTCCATGTCCTTCTGATGTTGGAAGGCAAGAGATGGACACAGCAGAGAAGGGGAGAATCCCCTCCCTTGAGCTGCTGGTCCCACTGCTCCTGATACAGCCCAGGACATGGTAAAAAACTAAAATTAAACTCATACATTGTAAAACTTTTATGGATCAACCTGTGCCCATGTGCCTAAAATAAAGCACACACTGAAGTCTTTGCTGGCTTGGGTCATCCTAAGCTGCTCAAGGCTGAAGAACAGTTGGACCCCAGGATTCCATAGGACCAGCAGTTGTCCCCAATCCCATGGCCACCCTTTACCTCCACCATGAGGTGACTGGAAGCAATCATCTGCTGCATTTGCTAAATATTCTCTCCAGGTTTGGGGTTTTTCTGATAGGCTTAAACTACAGAAGAACTCATCCTGGTAGATGCTGCTTGTTTTCTTTTCTATGAGTTCTTCCTAACGTGCTTAAATTTGCAATTCTAAACAATTCTCTATCATGCTTCCAAATTCCAAACTGATATTAAATTATTAAGGAGGTGTTTTTGAAATACCTTATCTTGACATGTATCTCCTGAGCCAAATGACCTCAGGCACTGTTCCTAATTAATTTCTTAAAGAGGAAAAAAAAAAAAAAAAGCAAAAAGAAAAGCTGGCAAGAGGTACAGGCAGTGACCCTTCCCAAAGTCCTCCAGACTGTGCTGGGCTGCTCCCTGCTTGGGGCTGGAGGACAGGGAGAACAGGTCTGACATTTCCCCATGGTTCCATCTCCTCCTGCCACCACTCACTGTGCCAGTGACAGAGCACAGACACATCATCCATCCACAGGGAGCAAAGGCAACATTCCCAAACACCCACTGAACAACAACCAAACATGAAATTTAAAGCTCCTTTTTTAACATTAAAAGCCACTGAAACAAAGAGTCTTTTTTTTTTTTTTATCCCTTTAAACAATATATTCTGAGAGAATGAGAGATTAAGTTTGAGGAGTCACTTCCAATCAGAAAGCCACCATTTAATTACAACACACAGGAAATTACAGAGTGAATGGCCGGGACAGTGATAAGAGACTGACACCGGAGGATGACAGGTACTGAAATCCGACCACTTCATCACAAAGCTACTTATCACAAGAGCCTGTCTGGAAGGCTGACAATCTGATTGTACTGTCAACTCAATTCATAATTAATATATTTATCAAATTAATTACTGAAAAAATCTCACTGGTGCTCGCCATAAAACAGTGGCTAAATTCATTGCCTGTTGGCTTCGTTTACTGCTAATAACTGTGCTGTCAGTTTAATGAGGGCAGTGAGTGGGCCCTGTTTTAGCTGCATGACAGACAAATTGCCCTCTTATATAGAATGATACAGAGAATTTAAGAGAAGAAAAGAAATATGTCATTGTTTGGTGACAGCCACAATCGGAGCCTTGTCTCGGAAACTTAGCATCAGCTCAAACGTACATGAAAGGGAGGTTGGGAATTCCTTTGTCAGCTAAATAAATACTTTATGAAATCCTGACTGATCCCTTCATCTGAAATGACCTCGCGGCACCGCGTGGAGCTCTCAATAATTCCCTGTTGGTTCCAAAGACCTGACAGGAGTTTGCTGTTCGACAGGAGGCAGGAATTCTGCTGCGCGCCTGAGCCGTGTGAACACGGCGCTGGTTCCCGGCCGGCCGGGCAAGCAGGAGACCCCAGGAAGGGCAGGGATGGAGCTGGGCTCTTGTACAGGCTGGGTGATGCATGGAAGGGGCACGACCCAGCACTCATGGGCACCACACTGCCATGAATGGGTCAGAGAACCTATTGTGCTTAATTAACTGCACATGAGCTAATTGAGGTACCCAGCTCCAGTGAACAGCTGAGTTGCTCCATCCCATTGCCAAACAGGACTGTGATGACAACAGAGTGGTCCATGCTTCCCAAAAGATGCTGCTTCCTTGGCCAAGAAGTGTTGGGGCTCAGCAGCGAAATTTCCAGTTGTTAAATCAGGATTTAACACTGGTTGTAATGGGATTTCACGCACATCATTGCAATTTGTTCAGCTTAGCTGTGCTGCAGTGTAGCAGGGCAAATCCACCAAGAAATGAATATTTAATCGCAAAAGTCAGAAGAAAGTTGGGGACATTTTTCTCTAATGGCTATTAAATCATGCTGTCATTTCTGCAAGGTCAGAAAACACAGCTTAATCTGGGATGATCCTCTCTACAGGGTGAAAAAAGGCACCACCACAGAATGTGTACATTTACTCCCTACTTCCAAATCCCATGCCCTGAAAAACATTTTGTTGACCCAGCAGCTTGCTAAAAGTTGGGTTTGTTTTATTTTATTGCAGCATATAAGCAGTATTAAATTAAAGAACAGATAATTTAGACAGTGTTTAGCTGGGTTCTAAAGTCCTAGTGTTTCTTGTTTAATGGATAAAATGTGGACAAATGTGAACTCAATGTGATTCTATTGCTCAGAGGTTAAGTGATGAAGTTAATGCTGTGAAAAATTCCAGTAGCAAGAATTCACATTAAAATCTATTATGTGTTATAAAGAATATAAACAGCAGAGATCACTGGGGGAAAAATGTTTGAGGATGGTGAAAAATCCTTGCAGCTTACCCATTATACTGGGTATTTTCAAATCTGTTCATTTGCTGCTTGCAAAACAATTGAGATTCCTAAATCTAAAGAGAAGAAGCCTGAGATGATTGAAGGGTTATTTTATAAGGGGGAGATTTCAGATTATTTCCTATCGGTGCCCTAATTCTGTGTGATTGGATCAAATATAGTGATAAAACAGTGAAAACAGTTGGCAATGAGAGCTAAAAAACGAAATATTCAGCATTGCAAGCATGCTTGCTTTGTGTGTGTGCATGCATGGATATGTATATAAATATATTTTGTCCTTATGTTATTTTCCTGAGTCATCTGCCCATCCTGCAGTTCTCTCCTTGCTGCTGTCACCAGCATTTTGTATTTTCTACCTGGTTCCTGCTCACCTTTGACTCCAGAGATTCCTGCTGTGAGCACACAACAGCAAAACCGCTCGCTTTGAGCCACACTCTGACAAATATTACAATATAAAACTCAGACCTGCTATTTTCCTTTCATCTGGGCCATACCTTGATCCCAGACTGAGATTACCCCTGCTGGCTGCTGTCTGTCTCCCTTCCCACTGCTCTGGTTTTCAATCCCAGCTCTCCATCCCCGCTGTCTCTTCGCCTTGCCCGGTGCCTCAATGCTCTCCCTTGTGTTTCGGTGCCAGCAGCAGCAGCAGCAGCAGGGCACAAGCACAGGCAGTGATTACACAGATATTCTCTGCTCTGCCTGACAGAAGGAGGATTCCATGCCCCAGCTCCAGCAGCTGCTGGCACTGATGGCAGGGAGTGTGGGGAGCTCCAGCTCTGAGACACGACCCCAGCCCCTTGTCCCTGGCCACCTCTGTTCTCTCTGACTCTGCTGCTCTTCTTTTCACTCCTGGATTTCTCAGCTCCTCTGAGCTGAGCTCCCTGGGGATGCTCCCTCACTGGGAGTCCCCCTTATCTCAGTCCTCCCTTCCAAAGAAAACTCTAAAGCTCGTTAGGATCTTGTTTCTCCTGTTTATTGGGATGTTATCACAAAACTTGGCAGGCCTTTCCAGACTTTTTACACAAGCTCAAATCACCACAACCTGGCACACTTTGGGCTTTGATTGCACAAAATGGCCCCAAACCAGGAGGCTGCCTCATCTTTATATCTATTTTTACCCTATTAACTACAGACACGTGTGTTTTTTTATATATTAACAAATAAGTTTTCTATATCTACTTATGTAACTAAAACTGTGACTAACTTCTCTTTGTGCTCCTAAAAACTGCAGAATCATGGAGAAAAAGGAAGGAGAGCTAAAAACCCACACCTTTTTATCTCCATCTTCATTCAATGTATTAAACCCTCTAAAAATCTATATTTTTCACTTCAGTGAAAATATTTGCCACCTCAGTGGCATATTAAATATTCTACTACTTTCTACTTAATTTTTTTATAAATCCTGGTTTACCCAGGGATATTTGGAAGCCTTTCTGTCAGTAACAAATAGGATTAATACCTTTTTGGAGAATAGGACAAACAGAGAAATGGCTCTCCATTTCTGGATTCCTACATCTGTGACCTCCAGGACAAGGTTGTTTTGCCCACAGAATGAAAATCTCCCTCTTTTCCCATTCTGGGAGCTGCTGCTCTGTGGATTAATGTTTGCAAAGCTGTGGGAAGTGCTGCCTGATCTGCAGAAGTGGGTGCTTTTCTTTTCATTTCAGCCCCTGATTTATCGAGGTAACTGCCCACCCTCTGAATTAATAAAGATAAAAGTGCAATTGTATCAGCACTGGGCAATGCTTGAAAAATAAAAGGAAAGGCTCAGTTTGCAGCATTCATCCCTGAGGGATAAGAGTCTGTCTGCAGCGAATGAACTCGGCTAGAAAGGCTGTCCACAAATAATAAAAATTATCAACTCCTTAGAGTTATCTTATCCAGTCATCTCCTGTGAAACATTTGGATCAGATATCCCTTACCTGAGTTATTTTATTTGGCATATAGCACTTTAGGCAAGATTTTCAGGAGGCAAATAGGAAATGAGAGTTGGAAAACATTAATTAAATGTGAATACAACAGCTTAATGGGTTTTATCTTCAGATGAACTGGAGATGACTCTTTGCCATTCACTTCTTAAAACTGCAAGCAGAGATAAAGGAAATGTAGCAAGAAAAGGCAACCAGGGAAAAGATGAAAGATTTGGTAGATTGACAAGACCAAAGTAATTTGATTTGTATTCAGCTTGGACCATTTCACAAATTTCACATATTGCTGCTGTATGGCTGCATATCAAAGGCAAGTAAAAGGATACTTGGTTCTTGCAACAGGCACTTTTAAAACTGAAATTATTCTGTTTAAATGCTCTTTTGAAAATAGTTTTTACACTTAGTTGTGTAAAGTCCTCTCTTCGTACAAAAGGTTTCCTCATGTCCCATTGAAATAATCATCTTTGGATTTTACTGATTTGGAGTAGTTTATTCTGAAATTTTCCAGATATAACCAAAAGGCAAAGAGAATTTTTCTGAAAAGTTCTAGTTCACTGAAAGTAAAGGTCACTTATTTTTTTAATATCAGATAATTCAAAATATATTGCATTTAAAATGTACTTTTAGGTTTGGGGTTTTTTTACTCTTTATAATTCAAGCTGTTCCTGCCACTTCCAGCCAGCTTTTCAAGAATTTAGTCCTGGGGAAAATCTTTTACTTGCCAATATTTGCAGAAAATATTTCGATTTTATAGTATATAGTATATAGTATATAGTATATAGTATATAGTATATAGTATATAGTATATAGTATATAGTATATAGTATATAGTATATAGTATATAGTATAAATATATATATATTATATATATATAGCATAGTATATATACTATACTATATAATATACTATATAGTATAATATAGCAGATGGTCAAGCAAATACCAATTTTAAACCATAATGTGTTTTTAAAATGGCAACCAATAATTTTTGTCTGGGTGTATGTGTGTGCACAAATGCTCAATGTTTTTGTGTGGATTTAACTGTATTCCTTCCTTTTTCTTTTCCTTGTCTTCATGGAACAACTTATAACTTTGGAACAGTTTTTTCTGCCTGAGGATTACACCTGCAGATTATCTGAGACCCAGTGATGTCTTACCTGTTCAGCTTTTTGCTCTCTAAATTGGACAAGACTCAGAAATGGCACGGATATTTTGTTTTGTTTTCTTTTGGTTGTTTTTTTTTTCACATTATCTGCACAAGAAGAGGACACAAATAAATGGAAAGGAATATCAGAGCATTTTTTCTGGTTACTTGAAATATTTCTGGAGTGGCAACAATTATTGTCAGTGCTTTTGCATTACTAGAAAAAAAAAAAACCCAACAGAATTTCAGCCATTTCCATGTTTAAGATGCCATTATTTTTTTACAGTGAATTAGCATTATTGGCACAAGCTGTGTTCCCAGTGACATCCCAGCCCAGCCCAGCACATCTCCCCAGCTGACACAGGGATGTGCAGTTGGGGACAGTTATCTATAGATGGCAATCTTCTTCTGGGCACAGAGCTGAAGTGAAAGCAGCTCTTCACCCAGAACAAAAATAAAACACATCCCTATGCACGTATTTACAAGTACTGAAAAGAAGTTTTGTGCCCTGGGATCATACTGGATGATTTGAATAAAGCTGCAGGATTGATTTTGGTCCAGAGGGGCTGATTTACCGGTAACTAATCTTATATAACAATGAGAAATTGTTAATGTCTGCTAAACTGCTCAGTTACAGCATCTTGTGAAAAGCTGGACTGAACTGGGCAAGGCACTGTTGTTTCCACAGTGTGTGGCAGTGTGCATTACAGCAGAGTGTTGGGCCTCACACCAAACACATTTTTAAAATATTGCAGCATTTTTCCCATTTTCTCATTGGTTTTAATGGAGAAGAAAAAGTGGTACCATTTATCTGGAAGGTGTGTGAGGAATTAAAGGTGTTCATTCTAATCCAGTGGGTTAAATCTCTCCAACAGAGGATGGAGGGAAGGACACAGAACTTGCCCTTCCCCAAAAGAGGAGAGGTTTTGCACTTGTCTCTGGAGGAGAGCACCATGGGATGGATGGTGAGCATCTCTCACTCTCCCCAGAATCTTGGGAAAAGTCTCTGACCACAGGAACCTGTCTACATAAGAGAGCTAAGTGTTAATGGTAAGGGGCTCACAGTAAAAAATGTGGTTGCCTCAAAATCCCAAGCATCTTCCCAGAGACGGCTCTCAGGTACTGAGAAGACACGGACCCAGCCACTCCAGGCTGGTTTTTCATACTGAAATTAATTTTATTTCAAAGAACATGGTGTAAATGTGCTTAATAGACACGTCATATACACCTGAAAGAGATTTTGATGCGTGTTTGAGATTGTTAGGGCCTTCATTTAGCTCTGGACCTGGGCTAATCCTGATGGGTATGAAATCACCAGCATGGACAGGAGCACTAAGTTATTGCTGGAAGTGCTGCTAAATGAACCCCCTTCAGCTGGTGGGGATACAAAACACTGATACATCAAATTACCCAAAAACTGGGTAATTGAAGGCACAAGGTATCATTGCTTATATGAAGTCCTTGTACAACTGAAAGAGGTTAAAGCTGATAGTGGCAATATTCTCAAAAAAACAACAAAAAGCCACCTTTGGAATGACCCTGCAGAGAATTTTAAGTTAATTTAACAGAGATTAAGGAGCTGCTATGCTGTCTGTTTTGAAACAAGCCCCAGAGTAGCCCATTTATTTAGAATTCACGAGCTAACACTTTCAGAGCCCACTTCTGATAACTTGCAAAATCTAAAACTCCTCATTAAATGCCAGATAAATTGACTGGCCTGAGGGCAGGATGGGTGAATGGGATATGTGAGCATGAGTCCAGTTTCCTGTAATTAATGAGATCTGAATAAGCAGAACCAATCCAGCCAGAGCGAGAAGAAAATTACTGCACCTAGCAAAGTTCAAATAAGAAATATGTGAACTTTGAAGTAGCTGAACACAAATCAAGATGTTGAGTTTTTATAAAAACCTTTATGAGCTCCAAAATCTGATGTACAATATGTCTCTTTTCTTTTTCTTTTTTTTTTTTTTTTCATCCTGTGAACTGGCATTTTAATATTAAGAGGATTTTTTTAGGGGCCCCAATTCAGAAGGGTTTTGGAAATGGTTCCTTTTAATTACATAAATACCTCTATCACTGCTCAGCAGATATTTAAACACAAACTCTTCCCCCAGTCTACTCCACCAGATGGAAGAATGCATTTCAGTTTAACTCTAAGGTCAAACACTTCATTCAGAATGACTCTACTTGAAAAATAATATTTTTTGAGAATTTAGGTGTCTTAATCAAACCATTGCAATTTTGTACCTTCATAGAAAATTTCAGAAATATTGTGCACTGGAGTCCAGAAATTCTTACAAAGTTCACTGTGGTATTTCATTGTCCAAAATGCCAGAGCAACATTCCTCTGCTGTACTCCAACCCAAACTATTCCATGATTCTGCCATGCCCTGGCATGGCCCTCGTGGGTCTGTGCCAAGCTTCAGGTCCAGGCAGTGGAGTAGAATTGTTCTGAGGTCAAAAACTGAGCTCATCCATGAGCTTTCTGTTTGCTTTTCTTATGTATTTTCCAGAATTGTCTATGATATCTCCCCCTTTTATAAAATTTATTAAAATTTGAATTTGCTGGAAGGAGCACAACAGGAATTCATCCTCTGGAAAAGGTAGATGAGTGGCCATTTGTGATAAAATACCAAAAATAAGGACAGAGGTGTTTCTTGCAACTGTTTGTTAACATGCTTCAGTTTTTCCAGTCACTTTAGGAACAGCAATGAACCTGAAGTTCAGATAGGAACAATAATATTGTCTTGCCTTGTTTTCTTCATCTTTAAAGTAACAATCATAGCAAATATCTGTTTCCATAACAGGGAAAGGGGGATTTTTAAAATATCAAGTCAGGAAAACTGCTCAAAATATTGCATCACTTACACAGTTGTATGAAACACAACACTTTTGGGTTAAAACACCTAGTGTTTATATTTTTTATTTACTGGTCAACTTTTTTCACCTCTTGCAGCACTTTAGTTTTGTTCTTCTTCATGCTTAAGCACTGACATAAAGCATAAATGTAGCTCAGAGAAAGTTATGGTGTGGAATAGAGGATTCAAAAGTGTTTTTCTTCTAAAGTGTTTCTTTTAAAAGTAGCAATGAAATTCATGTATTGGAGGAGGGCAGAAATATTGCCCGAGGCTTTGCTCGAGGGAAAACCCAAAAGTAACTTCAATACAACTTTAAAGAAATCACATTTTCCCTGAAAAGCACTTTCTCAAGAGACTATGGTCAACTTCAAGGGTGCCTTTATCAGACATTCCAGGGGGAAAAAACAGGAAGAAGAGCTGCCTGCCCAAGGTAACACAATAGGAGTCTGCAGCAGTCACAGGAGTATCAGTTACCATAAACCAAGCTGTGCAACAAGGAGATTAAGATGTGGATTACCCAGCACTTACTATGTGTCATAAAGAAAAGAATAGTTTCAGATGCCAGCTTGACTTAATCTGGTACCGGCGGCCCTTCCTTGAAAGGATTAATGGGCACTTTTTTCTACCTAGGCATTTTTAAAGGGTTTGTCATAATAAAGATTGAGAGGAGCAACAAGTAATGACAGAAACTTCAGCATGAACTATTAAAGGATTTGATAACAAATTATCCATTTCTGAGTCCAACCAAATCACCATTAGCTGGATGCCTTGCTTCATTAAGGCAGCATTGTATTCCAATGAAATTTGCTGTGGTGGTGATAAGGGCCCTTCAATCAGGCTCTGTAAACATGAAATCAGCTCAAAATGGGCATTGATTTGGAGTGCAAATCTAAGAGAGATTTGTTTTTCTAACAGGGGCTTGTGATGCCATCATCCCTTTTTGGCATCCCTCTATTTTCTTCCAAACTTTCCCTACAACACAATCTTGCTGCAGGTGCAAGGAGCAACTAAACATGCCAAAATTATCCCCTGCTTTCCTCTCTGTGTAGTTTTCTAGTTTGCATTTGTGGTATAATTTGAAGGAAGGCTTCCTATCCAGAAATTAGAGTGAAAAAGTGGGTATTCAGTGAAATGAAGGAAATGCTCCTGAGAATAAAAGGGGGCTGGATGCTACAGATGATATTTTCCAGCAGGGACAGAGGAGCACAAGGACTCTGAGTTTAGGTGAAGGAAGGAGAGGAGAGTCTCACAAGGATACATTGAAAATGTAAGATACCCCTTGGAGCAGTTTTCTGCAGAGCTGACATCCAGGGAGGCACCTCCACACACAGATCAGAGCCCTAAGAGCATCAGGAATCTCTGTCCTTTGGAAAATGTTGTCCCATGCCTGTGTGTCCTCCTTCTTTAATGGTTTGGTTGCTTTCTCTTCACAGAATCAATTTTTTTCTGTTATTAATGTTTGTGTCTCCCTCCCAGAGTATCAGACTGATCTGCTTAACATGGTCCTGCACATTTCCAAGTCACATTCCCAGAAATACCAGAATTTGGGGGTGCTGCCTACCCTTTCTATATGTCCACTATGCCAGAGGAACCCAAAGGCTCCCTGCCCCACTTGGTGCTGGTGATTCCTGACACACCCTATTCCAGCAGAGCAGAAATTCCACAATTACAGTATTACCATCCATGAGGATTTATGGATTCTGTTCTTTTATGTCCCTATAATTCATAGAAATACAGGCATGAAAATTGTCCAGTTTTTGTTGACGAGCCAAAAAAATAAATGGCAAGCAAAATGCTGAAGGAAAGCTTTTCTTTGTCTTAAAAAAAGTAATAATAACGAAACTTTGCAAATCTTAACAAAAAGCTTGGTTTAGTTTAATCTTAAATTGTGCAAGATATTTGAATGAGTCTATATTTTACTTTCTTTATGCACATGGACCTGATCTACTAATATAACTTTTACAGAGTAAATAACTTCTCTTATTTACTAATATTACTTCAACAAGTTCTTAAAGTTTTCCAGATTTCAAAATATCAAGGCTGTGTATCACATATTAATTTCTCCTCCTAAATTTGCATCTAATATGCTTAAAGAAATATCTTTTTAAAGCTTTGTAACCTATATATTGCAAGTTGTTTTGGCTATTAGTTGTGTCAGGATATTTGCCTGGCAGTTTTACTTAGTCCATTTACACAGCAAAACTGAGTGGAGAATCCAGGCAACATTTAAAAAGCACCAGAAAAGCAATGTATATATGTACATATGTCACCTATATGTGTATATATATTTATATACTCACTGCAGCATCAGTTCAACAAAATAGATGAACTTCTTGTGTGCTGTCAACTGAGTTTTACCTGATGGGAGCTGATGGAGGTGGTGACAGGTGTAACAGCTATTGCTGAACCTGGGAGACTGGTATTGCTAAAGCTGGAATGGTTTTTACACTGTAAGAGATCAGCCACATCCCCATAAGATTAGAAAATAATATAACAAATAAACTGGATTTATTTTTTTATCATTTAGCCAGCTAATGGTTGGATCTTCTCCAGCCCGTTTATGATCAAAATTAAAACCTTCTATTTGATCAGTTCATAAATATGCTCTGACACACTCGGCTCCGACCTTTGGAAATGCTAATGTTACCTGGAGCACTGGGGGACATCTGAAGGAGATTTGTTTTCATGGGTTGACTTGCAAAAGAGCCAGCCTTGGTTTTTAGCAGTTTTCCCAATATACACATGCAAACCAGCCCAGATCTCATCTCATGTCATTTCAAATGTACAGTTTTGTCCTTCCATGCCGAGGGGAACAAGCAAAACAACAAGCTCCTATTCAGAGGTAATTCCGAAGGCAGCTCCGCCGTGTCTGGCTGGCTGCTCCCTAACAAGCCTTTCATTCATTGCTGCTCCATGCAGCTGAGCTGTTTCTACCTGAGCCAGTGTTACAGACCTTTAATCAAACAAATGTACAAGGAAGCTCAACTACTTAACTGCCCTGCTTGTTCTGTGGGCTGAGATAGTCAAATGCAACAAAAAGAATTTTATTCCGCTCAGGACGAGTACATTTCCTTGCCGTTGTTCCCAACAAAGGGCAGCAGGTACAAATGGCCCCACTATCTGTGTCAGGGAGAAGTGGAGAGCAATTTGTTTCTATTAAACAGGATGGTTCTATTTTTTATTTTGTTGGCTTGGCCTCTTCGCAGCCTGTGCCAATCACGGTCTTTAATCTGAACTGCCCTTGACCATTCCTGCTATGCCACAGAAGAATTCTCTCTTTTTTCCCTTGTTTTTCGCCCCCCTTCTTCTCGCACAGGTAATTGTGAGAAAGCAAGTGAAAGCCCCGGGGTATTGGATTCAAAACACAATCCCGCCATTCTCAGAACCACACAAAGAATAAACTTGAATGCGACATTGAGTCCTCCCGACTGCACCTGCTGGAGATCTCCCATCCCCTCCAGTTCATGGTGGGGTCACAGCAGGCTCTGCTCTGCTCTGGTGGCAGCACAGCTCCTCTGTTTTCAGTTCACAGTGAGATTAGATCGACAATGTTTGACCCGTCTAATTTAGTTTTTGTTTGGTGAAGCAAGGAGAGCAGGGCACTCGGTTAAATACTGAGCTGTTCCCCTGGAGAATGCTGCTGGGCTCTGTCAGGGACCACTGGCCTGGTGCAGCTCTGAAAGGCTGCAGATTGGGGTTGCTATAATTTCATGTGACCTCAGAGAGACAGACAAAACTTTTCTGTCTCTTCATACTCTTTTCTGGGTGCTCCCTTCTCAGGGCTCCAAGAGGAAAGCCCAGCATAACCTGTCCCATGTGCAAGGTCTGAATTGTGTGGTGCTTTGTTTTCTTTCTTATTTTTTTAAAATTTGTTTTGTTTTTGAGCTTCCTTTGGATTTGAAACATGTCCTGGAAGCAAAGCTCAGAGTCATTTTGCTCACTCTGAATTTCACTGCCTCGTTTCCCTCCTTTGACATGAAGTTGCCTGGTGTAAAGTCCAAAGATCACAAACCCAAACTGCACCAGCCTTTTTCCATGAAATAATCCTGAACTGTGATCCATGCCATCCTGCCAGGATTCATCCTGAATAGTCAGGGCAGCATCAAAAAATCTTCACATTTCTGTACGTTTTTGGTACACCAGAACATACCTCAGTAGTCCAACATCTGCTTACACCTGGAAAGATCCTTCATTCCTTCTTGTCCAGTTTGGATTTTTCCTGAATATTTCTTTTCTTTCTCATTTTACAGCAGACAAAATGTTGGTTTGGGTCAGCACAGAATAGAAAATCCATGTTTTATACTCCTGATATTCCTACCAGGAATTTTATGTGCTGACGTTCCTCTAATGAGGAGCTTTTGGTCTCTTCCAGTCCAAGCCATTCCAGGATTCTCTGATTCCAACTAAATCCTTTTCTGAATGAAAATCTCAAAAACCCATTAGATACTCATTAATTTGGGGCACAAAAATTTGCAGCTGCATCTACTGCTCTTTCTTGACCATATTGTCTCCAATTGTGAGATAAAAACCCGAGCCTTCTGACAAAAAAATACAGTTTCTGTGGAGAGGGAATAAAAGCTGGAGTTGAGCAAGTTTCTTATCCTTAAAAATACTGCAAAAGGAGATGTCCTAGCTTAAATTTTTTAGATAAAAATTCAGGTTAGTTATAATTTTTTCTGAGTATTTTTATCTACCCCTAAGGCAAGAGATAAATGAAGTGTGATAGTACTTTGGAGAGCTTAGGAACTATTTGTAGTGAATAATTTATTCGACAAATTTTGCCCTTATTTCAGTTCATGAATTATCTGTGAACTGACTGGTACTTTTACGAATTTATTCATAATTCAGAATTATTCCAGAAATGCCTCTGTCCAAACACATTTTGCTGCAGAGTTTGCCTATGAGCAGATTATTGATTTAGCTATTTGTTATTTTATATCATCTTTATCTTATTGCAATGTATTACTTGGGGGGTGAGGGGGAATAGTCCTTTTCAAAGGCCCAGAAACTCATCCTTAAACTGCATTTCAAAGGTTTCAGGAGAGCTAATCATGCTGTTTGCTGCCTTCCTGGGATGTGAAATAATTTCTGTTTATTTTTGCCATAGATCTTAATTTGTATGTTTGAAATTGAAATTAAACAAACTGGCTTTAGTATCTAACTTGTGACTTTAATCAAAACAAACATTAGATTTGTTAAAGAAAAGCAAATATTCTGTTCCATAGATAAGACAACCCACAGAGTGGGTGTAGTCCTCTGTCTGGCTATGATTTACATATGATTTACATACCTACAAAAGTCTGTTATAATCTCTTTTTCACCTGCAGCAATGTCTATGTATTTGTGCTCGTTTTAAGGAGAAAAATACATTAAAAGGAAAATAGAAAGAAATTTAGTGCAACTACCCTCCTACAACTCCAACTTAGTTTTCTGTGGTTCCAATGCCCTGATTTAATTTGATACAATTACAATAAAAGCTGCAATCTAAGGCGAGCAAATGAATTTTGTGTCAAGAGTGAAATACAATCTGTTAAAATTGGTTTGAAAATACAATTTTAGGTCTAGTACAGCAAGTCCTGACACTTCAGATTAATCTGTCCTATAACAAAATTAATGACACTCAAAGTTGTTTAAGAATGGCTGTTAACTATACTTACCCTATTCATCACTGGCTCGATCAGTCTAATCCAAGAAGTCACCAGGCTATTAAGTACAGTACATCAGTTCACTTTAAGGACATTTGGATTGGGATTGTTTGAGGGATCAAACACCTGCTCATGGAAATAAAAAGGTAAATAACCAGAGAAATAAATAAGCCTGAAATTGCTGATGTGGTGCCTGAAGGTCTGTTTGTCACTGTAGCAGATCTACCTGCTGAAAAATACAGTAAAATTATAAATTTGAGGCACATCTGGGTGGATTTATCTGGGTGATCCAAACTTTTAGGACTCCCCATGGGGCAGCAGATCTCAGGAGCGTGGCTCCTCCTGCCTTGGAGCTCCTGCCTGTCCCCATGCACAATCCACGTCACAGTGAGGATCCCCCTGTTCCCATCCCACTTCTGTCCCAGCTGGAGCTCTGCTTTCATCCTGCACATCAGATGGGAGGGTCAGAGAGCTCTGCATTACTCTCTGCTTTGTTCCTCCTGTTAGCCTCAAGCCTGCAGCAGTAATTGCAATTTGGGGTCCAAACTGGCCATAAAAAGCTTTGCAAGCAATTAAGGCAGCGCAGAAAGCAGATGGGTTTGGGCGCATTTGCAGAGCTAGAGCTGAGAAGAGCCACAGCAGGTATTGTCCTCTCCATTCCACTCTTGATTTTTTCCCACTTCAAACTGAGATTAGTTTTATGTAAAGAGAAAAAGTTTACTTGGGCCACGATGGTTTTGATATGCCTTTACTATAGGGGTTTTCTTAAAGAAAAAAGTAAAATGGGAGTTTTCCTCCTTTGAACAAATATTTTAGATCTGTGACACCAAGATGAGGTTTTCCCTCTGCTTTATTGAATTTGAACCCTATTCCCTAACAGAGAGAGCTGAACTGGGTGGTTCAGTGCATGAATAATGCCATGCAGAAAGGAACAGCTCCAATGTTTTGATCAGTGCAGACAGTGTAGATGCACTAGAACATCTCTATGAAAGGTGGAGGATGTTTCAAAGACTAGAATATAAATATTCCCTCCACAGGGAAAACTAGAGGCAGCTCCTTTGCTTTTCCCAGGAGGGCTTTGGGATAAAAAATGATGTTGTTCTTACTCCACCCATTTAATGACCCTATTTGAGAAACCAACCTGAACCTGTAAATTGTGTAGATGAATTGTGTAGATGAATTGTGTAGATTAATTGTGTAGATTAATTGAGACTGTTTTCTTCAGAAAGTGGAGTGTTCACTTCACCTGAAGGAGACACCCAGTGCTACAATTCTTATTTTTAATCTAAGGAACTGGCTCATTGTGAAACACATTCCACGTGGAGAGAAAAATTCTGCTCATGTTTCATTTAGATTTGTGCCTTTTTTGATTGGAATTACTTACATAATAATTACACAAATTATGGATTCTCTTTCCCTGATGCTGGGAATGTGGAAAAACCTCCCCAGGATGGCTGGAACCGATGGATTTGGCTGTTTCTGAACACATATTTTGTGCTGACACCATCTTCCCTCCCCTCCCTCTGGAGTGAGACCATTCCAGGATTTCCTGCTGCAAACTTTCACAGCTCACAAAACTGAATTGATTCTCTTTTACTTTTGACACCGAAGGTGATCTCCACTCCTCCAGGATAAAGTGCTACATTTGCTCACCTAATAGCCATACTTTTTGCCCAAATGTTGCCATTAAAAACTCAGGTCTGGCCATTAGGCTCTTCCTAGAGTAAGGCAGAAGAAAATTCAGGACTAAACCTGAGCGGTAATTACCTCACTGAATGTTCATCCACTCACACATTTTTCATCCACTTTGAAATTGCATTCCCCTATACATTTCCTGTATTCTAATGCCTCTCCTGCAGCTTTTAGCTGGAATCACCAGAGTAATCGGTGTCCTTCGTTACAGTCCAGGCAAGACTAAATGCAGAGCTAACACCCCACACTGAAGTGATATGAATCACATCACCACAAAAAGCCTGACACCTGGGTTTTACCACATACACATGTGGGAATGAAAAATTGCTTTTGATGCCTCTCTTTCTCTGTTATTTTTATTTAAAAAAAAAAAGAAAGAGAGGAAAAAAAAGAAAAAATGAAGGTATGACCATTCCAGAGAGATTTTCTTTTACAATTCAGAGGGGGGAAATGCCAGCCTGGTACCTGCCTGGGTCTGGCACACAGAAGGAAATGATGGAAGTTTTCAAAGGGCAAGTGTGAATTTTGATGCCATGGAAAATGTAGAGGAATTATAACAGCTCTTTTCTAAGTGGACAGTGTAATTGCCTCTGGAAGGGGACAGCAATCCAGAGCATGTGGATATCCAGCTGGAGTGTTTTCCTTCTGTTTTAATAAGAAGTACAGAATATAAACATGCATCTCTTATTCAGGCACAGAAAGAAGAAACTGTGTGTGTTGATGCTCAAATCCATTCTGTGCCATGCCAGGATGTAAGAAAGGAGCAGTAGAAGCCCAAAGCTGCACCACTGAAGGGTTTCCTGGAATGAATTTGTCTTTACAAGCAATAATTGTGAGAATTGCCTCTTTTACTGAGGGATCTACCCTTCCTGTACTGATTTCTGTCCTCTGCAGGACAAGCAGGAGCTTGGGACTTTTGTTTCCATGATGTCCATGTTCCCTTATAAGGTTGAGTTGACTTCTGGACACCTTTTATAAACACAAACCAGCCCGTAACAAATGAGTATTTGTCTCCACTCCACATAATCTATCCATCAACAGCTTTAGGACAACAGCAGTGGTGATTTAAATGGTAGAAAATAAATAAATCCCATTTATTAGCAGCTGAATTTTTCATGGAATGTTGGTATTAAATATTAACTGTATGGAATGTTTCTGTATTGGCTTCTAAAAGAGCATGGAAATGGGTTTGCAAGAGAATTGTTCTAAGTTGCACACCCTCCTAAAACACAGACCAGGTTCAGAATCTTTTATTACCATTTTAGAGTGAAGATGCATGGAGGTAAATTTAGCTGCAAGGCAAGCATGCACCAAAGAAAAGGGCAAAAAATAACATTTCTTGGCATAGCAAAATCTTATTTTTTGTTAGACCTGTGTCAAACTAAATAGACATATATGGATTGGGATTTTTATAATTCTATTTATTATTTAAAAAGAAATAAACACCATTCACAGTCAAGGCAATTCCTGTTGCTTTTCCCACAAATAACTTGTGGTGACTGCACACACCAGGCAACACTCAGGATCAAGGTTGGGATCCAGCTTCCAGCTCTCAAACCTCTCAAACTGCTGATCCCTGAAAATGTGACATTGAGTTATGCAAAAGGTGAGGACTGGCCTCACATTAAGCAAAATTGTCAATCTGAGAAAAATCCAGAGATCATAAAGCCCCTGATATCAACCTGTGGTGCCAGTGATCATCAGGGCATCTCTGGGCCAAAGGAGCTCTCCATTCCTTGAAGAAATGTGAATAATTTGCTCACTGTTCTATGTTCTCCCTCAAGCTCCCACTGAGATTTTTCATTAGACAGTACATGAACTTTATGAGCTGTAAATTAAGCATGAGAACAGCTTGGCTGGCAGCATGCAGTGATCTTGGGACAGCCAGGGCCAGGCCTGTGCCCTCAGATCAAACCAGACATCATTTCTCTGCTGTTGTTTTCCTCCCAGTGTAAATCCCACCTGCCTGCTTGCTCATCCTTCTTTTTACAGTCCTCAGCCACTGCCAGATTTGCATTTTTATCTTTCAACAGAAGAGACAAATAGAGCTGCTGATTTAAGTTTTGGTAACTCCCTGTGCTGTAGTGCTTCCACAATAATTTCCATTAAGTAAGTGCATTTCCCAAAGAAAGAGAAGAGCAGAAATGTGTTGCTGGACCAGAGCATCACAACTGGATGTGATATTTTATTTTCAAGTGGATGAGGGTGGCTGCACCACAGGGCTGGGAGAATTGCAGGGATTACAAGGATGCCTTGGTGGCATCCCCAGGAGCCTGTTGATGCTGAGGAGCTCTGCCAGCAAACACCTCCTCAGGAAGAAACCTTTGGACTTAATTCATGATCCAGTGCTCTGGATTCCTGCCAGTCTGATGCACCCATGCAGTGCCAGGGAACAGCAAATCACCCTTCAGAACAAGGCAGGCCTTGCTGCTGAGTGTTGTGCCATGAGATGAAATTCCATTTTTCTCTATCCTTAATGGACAATTCATGGTTTTGGCTGTTTGTGGTAAATGTTGAGATTTGGGGCTCTCTCTGGACAGGAGCCAGGCTGAATTCTTTAACTGGTAAAAGTGGACAAGCATTAAATATTTTGTCTGGCTGTAACTTGGATACAGCTGCAGTCCAGGATTTCCTGCTGCATCTCAGGTGAGGAGAGAAAAGCTAAAGAAAAGCTAAAACCCATTCCACTAAAATTTTAAATGGTTTCAATGAAGCCTTTAAAAACAGCATATAGTAATTTAAACAGCTGTGAGGATGGTCAAAGAAGCTGACCCCAATATCAGAAGAAATTGGAATTCAATGAAAATCCATTTTCAGGAAATCTGGTAGAAATGTAGTGAACATTGAAAACATTGGGAATGCATCTTTATGATCACCTTGATGACAGGGACCTTCCCACAATAATTCAAATCAGATATCAGTTTGGAAACACAAAATCACATAAACACACAACAGAAAGTGCCAAAATTAACAGGAGGAATCACAGTTACGGTGCCTGAGCCCAGATTTTTGAATGAAATATTGTTGTAAGCCACACAGGAATGGCACTGGGCTAACACATGAGAACAATGCCATTTAAGCCAGGCTTAAACCAGCCTCATTTGAGCAGTGTTCTTATTCCAGTGTCAGGTTTCACAGGCAATGACTTTGATGTGTCATTTTTCTTACTCCACTGAGATGTTCTGTTCCTTGAGGAGGAAACAAAGGCTTTTGCTTTGCCAAGTTACCCACGTCAAAAATATCGAAACTTCATAAAACATCTGGTTCTCTCTGTTTCGCAGGATTCTTATTTGGTCACTGACTGAACTCTTATGGTCCAATTAATTAAATTAATGGCTATCTCATAAATTTAAAAAATATATACCCCGTGTCCTTAAACCTCTGAATCCCAGCTGGGAACCTGAAAGGCGTGAAATACAAAGTAATCATCTCACATCAACAGAAAGTGATCTTAAAGCTGTAATTACATGATAAATGTCTTTATGACACATGGCCACTATTTGGTCATGCCCTAGAGACAAATGCTAAGAGCCAAGAGGATGGGGAGGGGGGAGGAAAGGTACCTGGTAACCAATCCCTTCATCCTGTTTGCAATTTCATTGGCTTTCTTTCAATGACCTGAGACTTCCAAGAGCATGATAGATATTTCCTAAATATTTTACATTCAGGTAATTACAGTAGTATATGGATTTGCTAGTCAGCTTAGAGGAGACCAATTAATTGCTGCAAATCATGGTGTAAGAGATGAGCTTGCAGCAGGAGAAGGGTCACATCTTAATAAAATAGGCAGAGCTGGGTGCATTTGACAAAAGTCTGTCTCATTCAAGTTTACCACAGACTGGACACCTCTACAAAATTTGCTTAGGTAAAATCTTTGTATATTTGAATGTTTACCTGAGTTAAAGCTATCGACTCAAATTTCTGCAGTTTGCTGCTGGCCAAGCACCAGAACAGAACAATTTTCCATCATATTTTATTTCAGTACAACATCCCTTATTTCATTATCTTTTCACAGCATTTCAACAGCACATGACTCAATTTTGTGTTTCATTTTTTATCTGGTCTGCTCTGGAGATTTTCTCTCCCAAGGCACTAAATGGACACACCCTATAAAAACACCAACCAAGGCACTTAATTCTCTGTCCTAAATGGTGCAGAACTCCCCACAAAAACCAGTTTTGTACTTCCCAAAAAGTACAGAAAGACTCATTCAAAAAGACCCAAATTACTGGTATTTTACCTACTGAAGTAACATCTCTAGTTTTAGGAACTGATGAGGATATAGGCAGCTGAAATTCTCAAAGCTTGCAAATTCCTTTCATCCCAAAATGTGGCATGGAAATCTCTTTCAGAGTGTGTTTTACATCTCCCAAGCCCACAGAAAACCTGTGTTTATTTTTCCCTGTCAGGCTGTAAGCATAAAGTCACATTTGCAAACATACCTGAGTTAGAGAGGAGCTGAAGTGAATAGTGCAGAATTAAAATGATCCTGTTAGAGCATCAGCATTGCACTCACATACCTCTCTACTTCTATTAATTTCTGCATCACAGGCAAATGCTAATTTTGATTGGAAAACAAGGCAACATGGAGACTTTCCCCTTCTTTATCATCCCAGTAAATCTAGCAGAACTGCATCACAGAGCAATTCTGAGTTAGCTGCACCAAATCATATCAAAGCCATATTTCTGTAGCTTCATCTAACTCATTTTCAAATATGCCTTGAAAATTGTTTTTGAAGCAGTTGTTTCTCTGAAGCCATTAGATCTTACTTAGTGCCAGTAATCGATGGTGCTTCTCAAGGTTAATGACAAAGATAACTTCTGCTTTTTGGTGTTCACATGACTTCTCCTATTGACTCCAGGGGGAGTCTATCTCAGGACTGGAGCTGGCATTCAGAAAGGAATAACAAAGAACCAGGTTAATCATTAATCAGCATAGAAATGTTCATTTTTTTGATGTGAAATGCTATTTTATATAAAACTCCATCAAGAGATCCCACCTCCTACATTACTTGAATTCCAGATCTTTTTTAACTTCTTTCACTTAAGTAAATCTGCTATTTGTTTAAAAGAAATATATGCCTGTGCAGCTTTTAAAGCAATTTGAAAAGCAGGTTTGAAAAGCAATTGGCTTTTGCAACATGCTTATTCACGTGGAGCAGCAATAAAAAAGGAGGGATCACATTTTATAGTTTTACAGTGGGACAAATTCAGATATAAAAAGGTGTGCAAAGTATCCTGGATAATCACCCTGGTTTTCAACGATCCCTTGGGTATTTGCATTCTATCACAGAAGGAAAACAAGGACACAACGACTGTGACAGGCTCTGGCTGCCCTGAGCAGGTGGGAGCCCATCTTCTCTCTGGTGGGAGCATTCCTGGTGCAAAATGTGCTTGGAGGAGTTATTGCCAAAAACTGTCCTTACAAAAGCTTAAAGGGGGATTTTAAAATGAAAGAAAGAAATTTTGGATGATGTTTTTAGGAAGGAATTCCTCCCTGGCACAGGTGCCCAGAGCAGCTGGGGCTGCCCCTGGATCCCTGGCAGTGCCCAAGGCCAGGCTGGACATTGGGGCTGGAGCAGCTGGGACAGGGGAAGGTGTCCCTGCCATGGCTGGGGTGGAATAAAATGAGCTTTAAGTTCCCTTCCCTCCCAAACCATTCTGGGATTCTATGATGACAGTGAGTTTAACAGACACCAGCAAAGAAAAACTTATTCAATGTAAAATGCATCCACACCTTTTTTTTTTTTTTAGTTTCTGAAAGGAATCTCATGACATTAAGGATGCCAACAAAAAGGTTTTTGCAGAGCCAAAGATCAGAGAGGGCACTGGAGTCAATGCAAAACAGCTTCAGGTAGTGAGGAAACACTGCCTGAACACATTAAATGTCTCTTCACGTAAGCTCTTGCTTAATTTTAAGCCTGTGAGGAGTTTTGCATGCTCAAGGTTAAAATAAGTGACAAATAGCTTTGTGGAATAGCAGCTGGAATTCAGGAAAGAAATGAAGTGTGACAATAGGATCTATAATACAGTTATAAAAATACATAGGTGCAATAAAATGCAAATTTGAGGTGTACAACAAACGGAGCACCCGAAGCGTTCAGCTCAGCCTTGGGTTCTTTGTGGAGAGACGAGGATGTGGAGTGGAATCAGCTTTTATATAACCTTAATCTCAAAGAGCCTTCCTAATATTAAATGCATAAATTAGGGTGGTTTTTTTTTTTCACTAACAATCTCTGGGAAAGCTGCAGTTTTAATGCAAATGAGTCCCAAAGAGACAAAGAGAAAATAAATATTTGTTTTTCATTCATTGATCCTGTTAGGTGTTATCTGCTGTGACCCTCCCCTAGCCTTACCATCAGATATCCATGCAAACAGGGCCATTAGAAATGAGCAGCTTTTCTTTGAAATTAAATATAGATTTGCCTGAAAATTTCCTTATCTCTTTACATTTACATTTCTAACAATACCCCTGTATTATTGCCAGGCTCACCAGTAAAATTCAAAGAGGTCATTAATGAAAGCTTGTTCTCATATAAAGGATTTTAGTGAATTGTTTTGTGAAGAAAATTCTGCTGGTTTCATACACACTGTAATTGCTTCCTTTGGACATCTGCTAAGTAGGGGGAAACCTGGAGTTCACAAAGGTATTTTTTTTTTATTTACAAACTATTGGAAGCACTAGAGTGTTCACATCTTGTCCATATTGTCTGTGCCTTCCTCAGAGGTGAAGATGCAATATGTCCTTATCTACATTCTACTGGCACTACCTTAAGTACTGAAGCTCCCTCTCTGTACCTGCCCCTGCTGAAGAGCTGGAAAAGTGTTGGAGTCAGAAGCACAAAGAGTGTGCCCTTATCTCTGATACCTGGCTCTGACATCCAATAAAGCACTGAATTTCACATAACTCCATGAAAACATCTGTTAAAGTTAGATAGAAAAACTAGGAGTGTGTGTAAATGAGAGAGCTTCTTAAGTTACTGGGTGAAAAAGTTAAAATTTGGAGTTTAAACTAGTTTAGAAAACAGAATACAAGATGGAGGATTTAGGATGTTGTCTCTTCTTCTTTCTTCTTCATCTTCTTCTAGAGGTTTTTGGGTAGTAATGAGTGATTGGATAGAGAATGCTGCAGTGCAGCACTCAGGTGTTGGGTCATTGGGTCACTAAGAAAAATAATTTACTTGGCATCTGTTAATTGGGTAAATGGATATATAAAAGACCTCGAAGATGATCTTCATTACCCATTTTGCACCTGTCTTAGTGCATGTAGCTCCTTGTACCTTGTATACATGTAATGCAGATAAAAGAAGAATAAAAAACCAAGTCCAAACAAGAGAAAACTGCCTCTCTGTCATCAATCTCAGGCCAAGGGGAAAAAGATCCCAGCCACGAATGTCCCATCAAGACAGAAAAGGACAAACTGCCCTTCTGACTCCCTGCCAGTCCCCTCAGGGGGCAGAACATTTGGGGTGAATGGAGGATGGGGAATGCACCCTAGAAGCAAAGAGGAAATTGGATGCCACCTCCAAGTAACATGCAAACCTTTATTTATTTTTCAACATTTATGGATGTTTAATTACCAGTGTGTTTGAGATCAGGTATGAAGTCCCATTAACAGAGCTTTTGTCTGGGAGTGTGTGCATGAATGTGAGTTAAAGGTGTTCTTGTGACTGTGAATACTAATGAGCAGTAAGTAGGTGGTGAAAACCTTTCAAGGGACGTTGCAAAGCAGTCTAAACGCCTGAAATGCACAACTTGGGTTAAAAGAAACAAAAATTCTAAAAAACAGGGACAACAAAGTGGTTGAGTATCAGCAAGGGATTTTCTGTGGGGCACTTTAATAGTCCACAGGACAGTTTTTAATCAGCTGTGGACAAGATTCCAGGGAGCTGGAAATTTAGACATATAATGGTAGAAAGAGTGAGCTAATGGAGGGACTAGAAAGACCAGACAAACACGTACAGAAATTGTTTAAGATCCAATTTTAAGGTTTTAAGGTTTCTGGGTTGTAAACTAATTAACAGAGACACCCGATTAAGTTCCCATGTATTGCTCAAGGAGAATACAGCTTCCCACCAGGTTTTTGTGTCTTTTCACAGGTGAAGTGGCTGGATCCCAGGTGAGAAAGCACTGGAGATTTCCCCGTGCTCATGGGGCTGTGCTGCTCTCCTCTGCTCCCAGGGCTCTGCCATCCTCACTGCATTTCTCCACTGGGAGCCTGACAGCATTAAAGGAAAGATTGCCATTTCTTTTAGTGGGTTTTTGGAGGGCCCACAGAAGCTGCAAAACGTTTTGGAACCACTACCAACGTTGAGAAGTGTCCTTTCCAAGCACAAGGCGAGCGCTTCCAAAAGGGCTGCGGACTATTCTGGGACCTGACCTTTCGCTGAGAGGAGAAATTTGGCTGCTGCAGCAAAGGCAGAAGCATCTCTTTTGTTGAGCACTAGACAGGCTGCCTGTGTGCCTGTCACCTTGCAGGCTCCAGGCTTTCACAAGCAAAGCATCCCTCGGGTTTGAGATCCACCTCCTGAGATGTTAAGGAAGGAGAGCCTGCTCGGCCCGGATGGAAGCAGGGAGAGAAACCCCCTTGACTGGATTGGGAATGCATTCAAGTAATGAATCAGGTGGTTTTGGTGGAAATTTGCAATTCAAAGGCTGCCATTAGAAAAGTAGCATTTGAAACTGTGTTGCTGTGTTATGCCTCATGTAGATCAGTATCAAATTAAATTTCCCTATTGTACCTCTTGTGTTGTTAATACAAAGCAGGGAGTGTTGTTTGCCTCATCTCCATCCTTCTAACTGCAACATCCTTTTCAGTTTAAACTATACAGAAGTGAATCATTATTGAGGCCTTCTGTTTGCCATCTTTAGAAGATTTAATTTATCCCAATAAACATTGTGAAGCAGACCTTTTGCATTTGCAGTGACATATAATTTACTTGGAACAAATGCTTTGGGTTCGGTATAAAGACCATTCATCAGGCAAATCTGAATCAGAGGCAGCTTAGAAAAAGAATCCTTTGTCTAATTGTTTTCCATCACAAACAACATGTGGGAAGGAGATTTAGGCAATATTTTCAAACATTATAAGCTACATAATTATTGTCCTCGGCAAACCTGGTGATAGTTTTTGCAATCACAATTGCACTTTATCTGTCTAATCACCTATTCACTGTGACCAATTACAGACTTGGCATTGATGAGGAGGCGTTTAATAATATTAAATACAAAACCCGAGATTTGAATAATGTTGAGTTTATGACACAAACTAACAAAAGCCAGGAAATTCAAAGGCGAGGTTTACGCTCCATCCTTAATTCATGGCATTCTGCCGAGGCATAAGAGCACGTATGAGCTCTGCAGAGCCCTCCACTACACAAAGATCATTGCAGTGCTGAGTTACAAAGGAATAATAAAGTCTTGAGATTAATTTTTAATGTTTAAGCCTTTTGCAGATTTACCACGTAGCTGCAATGATCTTCTTGTTATGTGTTATGCTTGCAGAGCTTTTTTTACTCTGAGAACTTTTTGGGGGAAAGGAGATAAAGCCTGGTGCTCTCCACATCCATTTAATAGCACATTAATTGTTAAATTAATTAAATTAATTTAATAGCATTTAATAATTGTGTCCTGGCACATAAGAAAAGGTCAATAAAATTGGGGGTTCCCCCTCATTTTGCCCCCAGTTGCTTCTACTGATGCAGGTTTGTCTGCAGAAGTGCAGCCCTCTCCCAGAGAAAGGAATGGAGCTGATACACAGGAGGTGCTCATGGCCATTAAATTCCAGCAATTTTGAGGCTGCTCTGTATTTAACCAAGCTGAAGTTAATTTCTGGGTACCTTTAGCAAATAAATTGAAGGAGAGGGTACAGTAGCATCTCCTCTACATCCTCCTGCCACAGATTCAATCCAGCTTGCCTACACCTGGAAATAGGTCACACTATTTCCCTAGGTCTTTACTGAGCATACCATGTCAAAATAATGTAGAAAATGTATTTTTAACTCTGTTATTCTCAATAAAAGCACATTTTATTCACAGCTCATAGTGTACAGAGACTGCCTTGTTCTAAGTTTTCAGTTTCATTGTAGGAAATACAACGGATCTCAGAGAGTTATTTTGTGAAATCAAGGAAATAACTTACTGTGAACCTGTTATGATTCTCTTACTGATTTTATACCATTTATTTGTTTTGCTGTAAACTAAAATTAAAATGTAAAATGCTGCTGAAAGGCAGCAAGACCTGCACATCACCATAGTTTAAAAGCCAGATCCTGCTTTGATAAAATGGCTCCAAAGCAGCTGTTCCAGTCTATCATGTAAATCCTTCTTGGTTTGTGGATTATTGACCCACTGGACTCTAATGGGAGTTCTTTGGAGATGTTCAATCTATTGCACCCATCCAGCTGCATCTCATGTGTCTCTTATTTGCCCTTTGCAGCTTTAGGGCTATTACGTGAGTCCAGTGGCTGACAATAAATGCAAATAATTCTTATAAATTATCAGATGCATAAATAGGAGAGTTAACCCCTTGTCTGCCCTTAGACTTGTATTATTGTGATTTTTTCCTCTCTGGCCATGATCATGATTGCTTTTGACAGACACTTTGGTAGAAAGTTATTGATTTTTCGTGAGCCTCCAGCTCCCATGAAATGGGAGGCAGTTCTGGAAGGAAGGAAGGAGGTGAACAAGCCACAAAGAATCCAATCCTGGTCTCCCTCCTGCAGCTCTTCTGGGGATGGCAGCAAAGGGGAATGGTTTTGTGTTCCTTGGCACGACAAAAGTGGATCAGTCATTTCAGAAACAGAGGTGGATGGGTCAGCAGAGAGGCAGAGAGAAGAAATCCTGGTGATAAAGTTGCTGGCCCACACCAAAGGAGTTGGGGGTCTGCTGAACCCCCAGAGCAGCAGCCAACCACCCATCCCTTGTCCTGCCCCCAGCTCCAGTGCTCAGAGGAGTTATGAGCCACCTATTCCTGTCTTGGTCCTAAAGCACAGGAAAAGGGAGGAATCACTAAAAAAAAAAAGTGATGTTTGGGCCATGAAATCATTGAAAGCTGCATAAAGCAAAAATCTTCCCAAGTAGCCTCTCAACAATCAAGGGGAGAGAGGATGGAGGCACCTCTGGGTCCATGGTGGGAAGTGATCATTTTTATACCCAGAAAGGAAATTTAATTACATTTTTAAATATAATTGCTGGGAATTGCTCTAGCTAAAGCTTGGGGCTTTTTTATAGAGCATCCTCTCTGGCAGATGCAGCCTGAATTCTAGATGTCAACAGAGCTTGAATGTCACAAATATGCATATATTGGATTGGTTCTTATTTATGCCAATATATGTTAAGGAAGCCTTTATTTTCTTCTTAATATTACTCTCATTTTAATTTTTTTTTAAAAAAAAAAATCCCAGAGAAATCACAGATGACTTCTCATTCATGAGGCATGATTTACCATGGCTGTAATTCTTGACCTACAATTTCTGCAGGACATTTTAGAGCTATCAAACAACAGAAAAAAAGCAGCCCTGCACTTCTGGGGAATCAGTAGCAAAAGGGGTTTCCTCTAGAAATAAAGATCAAAACACAAATCACCTCCCTGCATAAGAAATACAATTAAATTAACAATTATAATCTATCTTTAAAAAATACATTCAAACATTTAATTTGCATAGAAACAGGCAGTGCTATTCATTTTGAGACAAGAAAATCAAAAGTCATAGCTAGCAGCCACTCTTCTAAACCAGATTTTGAGCACAACCCCCCCAGGGCTGTTTCTACCAATTTTCCAATAAATCATGTAATGACTTTTAGAAAAGACAGATATTTAATTCTTGAATTAGAACTATAGGACCATAACCAAAGACTGACAGCTCTCTTATTCTGCCACACTCCCATACAAACCCTTTCAGCCAACTGGCTGTGAAATAATGCAATAATTAGGCAATTAGATATTTGGGAGAATGTAGAATGAAGCACTGAGTGCTGACCTATATTACATAGATCAAAGTACACTGGAGGGATTGCCAAATATATCTTGTTTACAAGCCCTTCTCAATTTTTTTCAGCAGTTCAAAATTAAGAATTAAGGGCTGTGCCTCCACAGCTACACATATATTTGCAGTTGATGTTGGATGTAAAGGAGAAAAATCCCATTTTTTGTGCCTGGAAAGCAGCAGTTGTTTAATTGTCGGTTCTTTACTTGCAGATATTGATTTAAACCTATAACATATATTGTGTAACAATGCAATAAACATTATAAACCAAATATTCCCAAATAACTTTTTCATTACAATTAACGGTGTTGTTTGGAAGAGGGAAAAACTAAAATTAATTATAGACAAAATCAGCAAGTTATGGATATCATGTCTTCCCCAAGTCCTGGCAGAGGGGGGTCCCCAGTCAGGAGAGGGGAGCATCTCTGAACACTCACACTTAGAAAGGACTTTTGGGGTTTTTTTAGCTCTTAATGGTGAAAATGTAAAAATTTCACGAGGCTGCTGAGGTGGGTTTGGCCCTCCAAGTGAAAGGAGTCCCTGCTCAAGGCAGGTTGGAAGGAAATGATCTTTGAGGTCTCTTCCAACCCAAACCATTCTAGGAAAGCCTACTCACAAATCTGAATAAAACAGTCTGAAATAAAGCTGCAAGAACTTTCAGGGAGAAGGAACAGTTGAACAGGTCAATTAACTAAAATTCATATATTTCAGCCATGGGAGAGCTGAGGATTCACCCTGTTGACAAAAACCTCAACCATGTCGCAGGGAAAGGTTTTTTAGGGGAATTCAGATGTGTTTTTGATGGCAGAGTGATGCTTCTGGAGCATCTGCTGGTGTCCAGGGACCACACAATGGATGGCTCACCTTTGTGTGGCCATACCTGAGTTTTGGAGCACGTGGAGAATGAGTTTGGGCACATTTCCATGGTTTCTGCACTGGCATCAAGGGAAGGCAGCTCTTTGCAGGAAACCACAGGCGCTGGATCCAAACAAGTCAGGGAAATCTCCAGAGAGTGGTGATGTGAGCTGTCAAAGAAGAAAAACACTGCAAAACTTGTTTTCTTTACTTCCACAACAACTGGCATTAATGTATTTAACTTTGGCCCTGAGTGGAAGGAGAAGAATTGGTACATTTTCCAGTTAGCTGGTGAGAAATTCCAGATTGTCCCCATTGGTGGCATTATTCTTCTCCTCAGGGACAGAGAGCTAATTAGAAGGTGTCAGACAGAGCTTGCTCTTTAGTGACAGCTCCCTCAAACGACTGAAACTGTGGAGAAAGTCCTTCTTAGTCTGTAAAAGTTACAGCATAAAATTTTTATGTCTTGCACAGCTGGAATCTGCGAACGTGGAAGTTCCCTCTGAGCAAGACATACAGTGAGATACAAAATCTCTTTAATGCATAATTTGTGAGTGAAGCCAATTTTCTACTTTAAGTTGCACATTGTCTCTTTGGGGTTTTAAAAGAATATTCTGGCTCTAAAAGGAAGGAATGTGATTATCTGTGTGTAACCCTGTGGAAGACAAGGAGAAAGGCTGGAAGGAGCAGATGCACATCAAATATAACTATTTAAAATATAAACCTGGCATCAGGAATTACTCACAGCCCTTTGCATCCCCTTCCTCCACCCCTAAATAACAACACACTTGCATTTGCACTTAAGGAACATCCTCTTACTTGAAGGTGATGCTACTGGAGTCTCCATGGTGCTACTGGAAAATTCATCCCCTTTTGCAGAGGTGAATTTATGGGTTGCATTAGTCAGAGATAACTGGGATGTAAATAACAATATTCAGATATCATTTGTTTAGATTTGCATCGTATGCTGCTTTTTTATGATATTCAACAAGTAGCTGAAAGTAGCCAGCAGCATCCACATGGCCAATTACATTCCAAGAATTTCATTTAGAAATATCACATTCTGCCATTTGTCCTTCAACACTTTCAAAATTACCATACTCCTATGTTTAAACAGCTCAGGTTATACATATGCACGTGCCTACATATTTTTAGAGGTTAGGATTTGTATGACTACATTACAAACATATTTATGTACTATATAAATCTCAACTCAAAGTAGATTTATCTGTGGTCTTTCCCTGATTCCAAGAGGAAAGCCAAGAGGATCTTGATGGGATTTGAATTAGGGTTTAAAACTTTTCTTGAGAAGAGGAAAAATATGAGGTGTGAAGAGCTCTGTAGGAAAACCAAAATATTTACAAATGAAATTTGTTTCTTTCATTCTCATCTGAGCTGCATCACTCTTCCCTGGGCTTTTGGCTCATCTGGATGTCAAAGGGCTTGAAAGTTTCCCAAGTTTTTTGTATCACGGATGTGAGTTTTAAAAACCATAATCCTCCGGATTATCCACTTGAAAATAATGCACAGATCAGTTTGAACAGTTTTTCTCACTTAAATTCACATTATAGCACAAAATGAGTGAAAACCAGGTGCAAAAATACTCACTTATAAAACTCTTTCCCTTGTTGACCTTTGAGGAATAAAGCCATGGCCCTACAACCTGGTGCTGTCACCAGATGTGTTGGTTAAGAGTAAATTCCAGTTGTTGATGAAATATGCACAGGGTCTTCCTGTTTTCATATCTAGTCAAGGAACTTTTTAAATAAATTGAATAGTAGAGAAATACTCATTATCTTTTCTTTTTCCTTATCTTTTTTTTTGCTTTTTTTTTTCTTGTTTCTGGAAGCAGATAGAATGGAAATTTCCAGGTATGCTCTAAGGGGAGAAGGGAAGTGAGTAAACAGGTAAATGAGTAAGGATTTGTGATTTATGCCCAAATGTGAATGTGGTGCAAACTTAAGAAGGTGCATTAAAAAGTTAACCCAATATATCTCAGCACCCTGTGTAGGCAAAGGTTGAGCTACCAAAAATACTTTCATTTTTAATTAGTATCAGGATCACCATAAAATGAAATAAATCAAGTGAATAACTCAGGAGGATGTATGCCCAGTTTAGACTAAACCTTCCATAAAAGCCCTTTTTTTGCAGTATGGTACAAACAGCAAAATTATTGATTAACTTGTATTGCTCCACAAGAAGAACAAATTATTGCTGATTAAAGCCATGCAGGTGATAAAGGAACTTAACCAACAAAAGCTGGCAGCTTTAGGTTAGGAAACAGCTGTGTCCCTAATTATGCAGTCTGATTTATACTCTATTAAATCAGTATATAAGTAACCCATTTCTCTGAAAGCATTTAAACCTCTTATATTCCACCAAACACGGCAATTTTATTTGAAATAAATGTATCCAGCTCTTTTGGGAACATATGGTATATTTCTCTCTTATTAATAATTCAGTTCAAATGAGCAAAAATTAGTTGGTGCAGTTACAGCTGATTTTGTCCTGAAAAGATCTGCATTAATTTTAGACGTTTTGTAAATTGGGCTATTAAATAAAAGCATTATATGTGAATTACCCTTTAAATTTTAAGCAAGTTGGTAGTTTAATGGTATTTTCTAGTCAGATTCATTTTCGATCTCTAAAAAATTATGGTCATTACAGTAAGACAAATTTTTGAAACCTGCTACTTCCATCCAATTACATATAGTGCTAATAAGTAAACTAGAAAACTTTTATGCTTCATTCTCTCTATTTTATCTTCTCTGTCAGGTGGAAATTTCTGTCTTCTCTTTCTCTTGTGTAAATAAGGAGCTGACCTCCAGCTTCCTCACAGATAAGGTCCACCTCCAAATAGATTTCTGCTTCTCATCACTCTGAGTTCTGCCAGCTGCTGTTCCCACACACCACTCCTGGTCCATGGGTGTGAGTTTCTGGGCTGCCAGGGATATGCAGCAGGGAATGAGCAAGAAAAAGAGAGTTCATATTCCTCATGAGGGGAATTTCGGTGCGAGTCTGAGTTGGTCACCAGCTCTCTGTGATGGATTCTCCTCTCCCTGCCAGAGCATCACTTCTTGTTGGAGTCTGAGATACAGATCGTGTGCCCTTGTTTTTAATACTTAGTTCTAGAATTCAAAGAAACACTGAATTTCATATAATATGAAATTCATGAGCATGTTTTCATGGTGATACATGAGAACAAATGTTAAAGTTAGATAGGAAAAGTGTAAATGTGTAGATTAGAAAGTTTCTTAAATCACTGGGTGAAAAAGTAGTTTAGAGAACAGGAGACAAGATGGAGGATTTAGAGTGTTGTCTCTTCTCCTTCTTCTTTCTTCATCATGTTCTTTCCTGGAGGATTTTAGGTAGTAGTGAGTGATTGGATAGAAAATGTCTCAGTGCAGCACACAGGTGTTGGGTCATTGGGTCACTAATAAAAATAACTTAGTTGGCACCTGTTAATTGGGTAAATGGACATATAAAAGACCTTGAAGAAGATCTTTGTTAGCCATTTTACCCCTTTTCTATCATAGTGCACACAGCTCCTTGTACCTTGGAATGCTGATAAGAAAAAATAAACAACTGACACCGAACGAGAGAAAACTGCCTCCCTCTCATCAATCTTCAGTTCAAAGGGAAAAAGAACCCAAATCCAAAAGTCCTTAATGAAACAGCTTCTGGGAGCATTAATGGGAATTCATGAAGCAGGAGGATGTGCTCCCATAGCTCCCAGCTCTGCTTCCAGTGCCATGGCCAAACTGGTTTGGGGAGGCACAGGTAGAGTGGGATATGAGGTGATGCAATGATATTCCCAGCTAAACACTTCCTGAGCAGAAAGTTTTAACTTTTCAAAGGTCATCCAGAACCACTAACACATGTAGAGGGTCTGAATTAACCCAGCACTGTGAAACCTGAGTTCTTGGCAGCTTTTTTTAGTGGAGCCTTTTGATCCCCTCAGAAGTTCTGTGGTGTCTGACACGCTGCCACAAATGAATTCATTGCTAAACATTCTTAGATTCCTGTTTTGCATGTGAGTCTAGGACAAGAAAGCTTAACTCTTTGATTTTATTAACAAATCTGGGCCTTGGAGCCCATGGCATCTTCCAGCACACTATGGAGTGCCCAAGAGCAGCCTTTTCCTCCCTGTTGCTGTGTTTATTTGTGAAGTTTGGGTTAGTTTACCTACCAATTGCCCCCCAGTTAGCAGCTGCATATGCATATTAAAGAGAATATCCACTTAGATCTCCACATGTAGGATATCTCAGAATATAATAGCATCAATCATTCTAATTTTAATAACTGCTTTGCTCACATATCTTCATCCACGTCTGCACCTTTTTTGTTATATTATCTACCATTTTAGAAAGCTATCTAGCTTACTTACAGAGCTAAATTCAAATAGTCTAAAGGTTAATGTGAAACACTGGCAAGCCATTATGAGCACAGCAGTATATTTTAAAGGCATTCAGCTGCTGGAATTCCTGGGAGACGATGCTCAATGTAAGTCCCCACATCTGTACCCACAAAATTCACCAAAAATTCCCTTCTCCCATTTGACCATGATATTCTCTGTCTTGTTGGCACCGGGGCTGTGAGATATGAGGGTGGCCAGTCTCAATTCAGAAATCTCTGGGATTCTTTGCTTCACATAAACCCAGTTTAAATCAGATTGACATCTTGTTTGAGCTCCAAGGTTGTGCTGGTGGTGGTACCTCAGAGCTCCCATGGGTACACACCTCAGAGTTGTGATTTGAGGCACCCACAGGTGGCTTTGGCTGGACACCCCTGGGTCCTGCAGCCCTCTGACACCCTGGTCCAGGTGTCCTTCCAGCACCAGAGGACAATCCTGGAAGGGGCAGCAGGAACAAGTGTGGTTTTCAGTGGGTGAAGTGGCGAAGGAAGAGGTAAAGAAGGAAAATTATCCAGTCTGTAACAGGTCCATCTGTGCCCTGGTGGTCTCCTGCCACAGGGCATGGCCCCACCTCGGTCCCATCCAGCAGTTCTGCCCCATAAAACCTGAATTATCAACAAGGGACAGCCAGTGGAGAGACTGAGTCTGATGTAATGCATGGTTTCTGCTGTTTTATCTAATCTTGCTCTCACTGAGAAAGCCTTACTTTTACAGCATTCTGAATATGACAATAAAAATTGTCTTTGCTGGAGGTTTCCATGCATTAAGCAGCTGATTTTAAAAAAGTTTAAAAAAAGTTTCAGAAGTTTTTTGAGTACAATGAAGATCATTCTTGTCTGGGCAAGAGCAACAGCTCTGCCTCTACTGCCAAGTTCATAGATCAAGGGGAATAATTCCAAGCTCCAATTTAGGAGTTATATTTTTTCTTGAAAAAAAAATAAAGCAGGAAGATTTCCATAAAATGCAGGGAGAACATACATATTTATCTTATTCTGGAAAACTTACAACCCTTGAATGAAAGAAAGACATCTGGCATGCAATTCCACCCAAACCAGCTGCACTGGGGGTTGAAATCCACTGACGGGTACTTTTTCCTTTTTTTTTTTTCCTTAAAAAGGAGGCAGTATTTTTCCATTATGCACTAAAAGCTCCTTGCAGTGTTCCAGAATTATTTTTCATGGCACAGTCCCTCCTCACAGTGCAAGGCAAAGGCAAATGGACAGATAGCATCGGGCTGTGCTGTTTTATTCTCTCTCTGGTCGCAGCCAATGGCATTGGTTGTGCAGATCCCACCCTTTGTTGTTGTTTTTTCTCCAACAGGACTTTCTGCTCTATATGACTTTTATCGGGATATTTATATCAGCACCTGAAATGTGTGTGGGTGAAAGGGAAGAACACATCACCTTATCTCTTCCACACCTTAGCTGTCCTCCTCCTGCCCCTGCTTCCCCCTGATATCCCCTGCCTCTACAGCCCACTCAGACAGAAATCCTCAGGTTAATAATGGCAAGTGCTGATAAGATGAAAAAGGCAATAAAGTGTGTTCAAAGGGGCACTCTTTGATCTTTCAGCAATATTCCACTTCCACTGATCCTCAGCACTGTCAATACTTTAATGACACAGACAACCTGGCCCAGAGGGTGCAAAGCTGGTAAAGCTCCATCACTTTAGCTCTCAGCCTGACCATTGCAAACAAAATCCAAATAAATGTGGCATTTTCACCTCTGCTGAGTTAGGTGAGCAATGGATCAAGATCCACGCTCTTTTCAGTAAAGTGGATTATTTGGTTCAAGTCAAATATCCTCAGTGCATTCCTAGTCCTTCAGTAGAAAAATTGTGTTTAAACATTTTGTATTTTGTTTTCTCTTGTATTTTGTTTTCTCTTGTATTTTAGCCTTCATTGGACTGGAAAAACAAGTAATTTAATAATTAAATATATTATTGCAAATATTTAATAAAAAATATATTCCAGCAAACAAGAGGTGAGAAAGTCACCTGGGCATGTGCAGCTGAGTAATTCTTCCCTTTTTTTAGGCTGTTTCTCCAAGATCTTTCTGCTGCTGGGGGTGTGGGAGGAGTGTGATGGCACAGAAGGAGAGGTTGCTCCTGGCTGGGTTGGTGGCTGTCCCCAGGTCACCCAGGTACCTGGAGGGGGAACATCTCACCTGCACCTCCAGCCCCAGCCACACCAGCTCTGCTGAGAACTTCTCACAACACCTTCCACTTTCCCTTCTTCAGGCTTCACTTTCCAAGGCAAGAATCTTCTTCTAACTTCATATTTTCCATGTTGAGAATGTGTCAGCTCTGGTGAGTGTCTAATTGCCTCGTCCTTAATTATCCTGTATTCGCCCTTTCCTCTGCCAGCTTCTGTCAGAAGAGCAAACCCAGCTGAAGTGGGTGAGCAGGAGGAGAGCAGGATTTTCCCCAGAAAGAGAGATTTTTCTTCTGAAATAAAGATATCAGGCACACGCTTTTATAGGAGTTAGATTATTAAGACCATTAAATCATTAAGACTTTGAAATAATAAATCCTCAAAAATGTTAAGATATGCATGAGAAGAAGTAACCTTCCTCAGATTCCCCACCATACCCTGAAATTAGCTATATTATTCCCTTACAAGTTACTTTTTTCTACAGTTTTTCTACCATTTACTTTGCAAGGCCTCACATTTCTTTTATCTGATTCACTGTCCCATCAATGGGAGTGGAAATAGAAATAAATATGTAACCACTCCAAGCCTGTCTCTGGCAAAGAAAATTCCATTTTTACAGTCACGGCATCACCATAACTTGGGCCAAGTTTTAGTGTCATGATTGAGAAAATAAAAGATATATTAGTATATTTTTAAATAGGACAAATATTTTAAAATTTAAAATATTGCTGGTGGTACCTTACTGCTGGGTATGTCCCCAATGTTTTGCACCCACCAACAAATTGCCCTAACTATAACTTAAGCTAATTAACAATGAGAAATCTGAAATATTTTTTAGAAGATTTAGAAGGCAGTGAGAAGAATATCAGTAAACAATTAAACTGCAGTTTTACGATGACACAGAATTTAGCAATGAGGATTCATATTTGTCTCCAACATGCCATAGATTTGAAATAAACCCCATTCCATGTCAGGAAAAAAGCAAAGCCTGAATTGACAGTGCAGCAGAGAATTTATTTTTTGCCTTTTCTCCTTAGCTGAAGTTATTATCACAACTGCTAGAGAATTTGTGAGATTGGGAGATAAGAATCATTATGATCCATTGGGGACTCGTCAATCACAGCAAACTGCTACCAGAATCGAAATTGCATCTGCATTTGAATTAGCAACATTACTCGCCAATTTAGTTCAGAGTGAACATTTTTCCATTGAAGATGGAATTAAATTAGAAAATGAGTGAGTCTTTAATTTCCAGATTATAAATCACTGAAAATAATTCAACTCCTGTACCTTAAGGCCAATTACATTATCCTAAGCGACATTTTATCTCACAACCTTCCAAGTGATTTCGTGATGGGGAACCATCACACAAATCAGTTTTGCTCTGGTAGCAAGAAATATATCTACCCACAGAGTTACACATAAAATACCAGGAACAGTTTTAATGCTGGAGCTTATTTTACATGAAATTTGATCGTCTGTTTGATAGCATATTTTCCTGTATTAATGAACTGATGCATACACCACAAATGGTCAGCTTAGGTCTCCAAATCAGATGGAAGATGTTAAAAGTTAGGAGTATATTTAATTTTTGCTGCTACAATGTCTCAAATAACCTTAAAAATAGTGTACAGTTCTACTTTGAGTACAAATAACAAAGATTTAAAGTCATAAGGTTAAAAAAAAAATTTAATTTTTTCCTAAGAGCCCAAATATATCAATACCAAGAGAATTTAATGAAAATAAGAATTATTTAATTGTGGCAAAAATACACCGCTTGTTCATTGTCCTTATAGGAGAAATAAATTGTTCCTGAGTGCTGTGTTTTTCTCTTTATTTTTTCCTTCCCAAAAGCAGAAGGCAGGGCAGCAGCCTGCCACTTTCACTGTCCTGGTGGTGCCTGGTTTCCAATAAAAGGGTTCAGCATTAAATCAGAGTGTTTGAATGAAAGTGGGCACGTGTTTGTTTGCTGAGCCCATACCCACTGTCAGCTCCCACTCCCCACATTTTCAGCTCAGCCCTGTCAAGCCCAGCAAATTATTTTTTAAAAGGTGAAAATCTTGGTCTGTCATCCTTGAGACATCCAAAAATTTCCTGATGGGGTTGTGGTATCTTCCCACTGCTACTCAGCAGCTTGAGAGTGGTGAACCCAAACTCAAGCACAGGTTATTTCTTTGACCATCCCAGGCTTCTTTCCTGCTCCCAAACTGGAGGATTTCACCAGTTCCCATTCAGGGCTGCTCACGGTGAACAGGATTGGGAATGGGTGATTGTTCTCTCTATCCCCTGCTAGAACACAGTTTGGCAATTGCACTGATTCCTAGGCAGAAATCTGCTGGCAGGTGATGGCTCCTCAAAGAGCAGATGAATTCTGGCTACTGAACCTCTCAGAATCCCAGCAAAAAATGTCCTGTGCACTCACAGAGGCAGCAGCTGCTTTTTGGGGTGTTACGTGGGCCAAAGGAAAACCCACTCATGATATTGCTCAGAAATGTCCTTCCCTTTTCTCTGAAGATTCTGATGACAAAAACTAAATTTTCTCACCACTCTTTGAACTTGCTCTTCCTTGATCTCCCAAAAGACTTTTGCAACTTGTCCATGGCTGGATTTTGCCATGCTGGTCACTGGCCATTCTCCTCTTCCACTCGCTCTCCCTTCTGCAATCTCTTCAATGAACGGCTTCATCTCTTCCTGCCACCCCTGCTCATTTTCTTCTGCCCTTCCTTTTCTGTATTCACATTTTTGCCATGATGCCAGCAGCTTAAATAATAGTCTGTGAACAGTCATGAATAAAATATATTATTTTTTATATGATAGTTTTTATATGTAAAAGACACTTTATAGAGACCTAAATTAAACACAAAAACAGCAAATTCACTTTTTGCTAATTAGCCAGCTGAGTGAAATTTAGCTTATTCTCATTGCTGATTACCAACTCTTAATTAGTTTTATTCATTCCATCTAATTGTTCATTTCATTGAGTTGTTGCATTTTATTAACCTCTGTTCCAAATACATTAATCTGTCCTTACATTTCTTAAAATATAAAATCATGATGTGTATGCCCTCCTATAAAATAAACTAAAACATACCATAAATTCAAATAAAATATATTCTGTGCTTATAGTTTATAATATAATTTTTCTTGCTGGATGTTACCTGGCCACTCTTTGACCAGTCAAATCAAAATTCATATTTTCAAATCACCATCATGCAATATAGAAATGCTGCTGTGTTTTTCCTGTAGATGACTTTTATGAACCTTTTTGCCACATCCTGGAACAAACAGGAAGAAGAAACACAGCCTAAAGATAGGCCCCCTATTTAGGATCCCTGAATTAACACTTTAATTAGTAAAATTTAACAACTTTAATTAGTAAAGTTGGATATTCAGCCAGCCAGACCTAGTCTGTGAAAGGTGATAAATTGCTGGTGACAGACTGCACTATTTGATCTTGGTTAGGTAGCATCACTATCAGACTTTGTGATATTAAATGGATAAATATCCTACATTTCTCATTTTTCAGTTCATGTCAGCCATCCCCAGGTCACTATTGATGTCCAAAGTATTCAAACCAGAGCCCATCTGCAAACCCCTCCTGCCACCCTGCCACCAAGAGGCACCAGCCAGGCTTTCTGTACAAAATGGGAACATTCCCCTGTGCAGTCCACAAAACCCTCCTGCAGAGCTGGGAGGTGCTTTGGCCAGCAGAGCCTCGTTCCTTATCCATCCCCCTGGATTTAAATTCCTTCCCCTGTTTGGGCTCCACATCCATGGCCTCTGCCCTGTGCCAGGTGTTTCCACGAGGCAAAGGAGGAAAGGATTTCCTGGGCATCTGGCTCAGACACACCCTAAAACAGCTCAGATTCCTGCTTCACTTCCAAGACCTTGCCCTCAACACAAACATCTTTATTTAAGTCCTCCTAAGCAGCTCTGTGGGAGAATAAAGGCCTCTCCTTCATTCAGGGACACAGACTGGTGTCTTCCCAGCACTGGGATATTTTCCCATGGATGGGACTGAGTGTGTCACCACCATCACCATTTTGGAGCCAGGATGGTAAAAATTTGGGGGATTGACATTATCTCCTACCTCTCCCCGTTGAGTCTGGAGTCTTCCATGAGCATTTCAACCCTGTCCTGATGCACTGAGAAGTGGATCCCTGCAATTTGAACCCCAGAATCCCCTGAAAAACAAAGTCCATCCATGTGATGGATTAAATTTTTTCCTTGTAAATGAAGATATAGTCCCTTGGACAGATAATTTTCTGACAAAATGAATTGAACTATCTTTCTGTTATATTTAGCCTCTAATCCCCTATAAATGCATTTCTGACCAATCTTTTCTTTTTGTCATGGTCTACAGATTGTGCTCACAATTTAGCAATGCTGCAGTAATTGAAAACAGAATAAAATTTCCCATCTGGATTTATTTGAGTTCTGTCCTGCAATACCTTTCTATTATTCTATTCATTTAACTTCTGCGAGGTAGCAAAATAACAATAAATATGTAATCGTTGCATTTAATTGAACATATAACAAAAAGTTGCTGTTTCTCAAGGCATTTTGTACCTTTTGCTTCCAGTGCATTTAATTATGTATGAACTCTTCAAAAAAAAACCCTCTCAAATAATGTGAGTCATCTTCTAGGAGAGAAGATTTAAAGATGATAAATGTTATTTAGAATCACTATGATATGATTCATATTGTGATGCGATTGGGAACAATATTAAAACCCACCAAGGCTATTATACCTAAATTTTTGTTTCAATTCATGCAATATCGCTGCTGCTTAATATGATTTCTATTTACTTCTTTCCATTGTTAGTGTTTTATTGAGGTTGTGTCGGCTTTATCAGGATAATCTCTGCTGCAAATGGAGGTCAGCAGAGCCAAAGCACTGGCAAAAAACCTGTCTCCATTATATTCTCCTTGGTATGAATTTACTCAAAAATCCTCCCTCTAATATAAACTCTTTCTTCACCATTCTTCGATTATAATATTTCTACCTGCACAAGCCCTGACAGCTTGATATTTAAAAGCTATATAAACTCTCATAATCTAATTTTATATCCTTCTTTTATAAAGAGGGACTGTGCCTCATTTAAAGTAACAGTGGATGTATTCATCAAAAGGTTTAAAATGGAGCAATCTTGGCCATCAATAAAAGCTTGGATTTCAGGTGCTTGAAATTACAACTTAAAAACATGCAGGGCTATTCTTAATGACAGTGACAATGAGACATTAATTTGAGTTCCTCTGGTGTCAAGGGTGAGGCCAGTAATCCTGTCATGCCCTTGCTAGAATACAATTTGGCAAAACAGGATATTGTAGAAGCTTTATAAATCTTATATCTCTATTTCTCCTTGTACTGGTCTGGGGAATAATGAAAAAGAGCGACACATAAATTTACCTACCAAATGGGGTGTGCTCTCTCTGCTGAATATCCACACATAACTCCCATTAACATTAGTATAAAATATACATGCACAGCAGGAGGAAGGATAGACTACCAGATATCCAGAGGTCTGGAATAGGAGCTGAATTTTATTGCCTTTAGTAGCTGCCAGTCTGCCCCAGATCACAGGGATTCATTTTTATTTATTTTTTTTTTTCCAGTTTGAGTTAAGCATTCAATCTAAAACATTTGCATAAAAACAAGCACAGCCAAACTGAAAATAAACTGGACTTCAAAGACAGTCTGAAATCTTTGCTTCTCTAAGATGTTAAGTTTACTCAGTTCCAGTCGCAGCTTAGAAGCAAAGAAACCAAATAAAAGAGACAAAACCCAAAATCCTCAAAGATGTTTTTTATAGCAAATTTCTAAATATGTTATTGGCGAGGTGATTGAAATCTGACAAAAACCACAACGTTTTATAATAATGTCCTGCAGCAAAAGTATGGCACCAATAACTAAACAATACTTTATCACCTTTGCCATTCTCAACAGCTCCCATTAATACCGAGATCACAGTGTTAGGCCTTCTATTCCCCAGCTGACCATGTTAGTGACAGCCAGGGCTTAGGAAATGACATTGAAAAATATTTGCAGTGACACGGCCACAAATCACCGCGGGACGAGTTTAAAACTCAATATTCAGTAAACTTGCATCTGTTCTTTTCTTGTTAGAGCATCTATGACACATTTGTTATAGGCTGGATTCCTCAAAGAATCCAAACATTGACGGAAAGTGATAAAAAAATTATTGGCTGAGAAAACTCGATGGGCAGAGGGGCTTTTGTCAAGTCATTTATTCATATGAGGTTACTGTCTGAGGTGGAATCACCTGGGACACCTGAGGAAGAGATGTCCTGAGATCTCTGGGTTTTTACATTCAATTCACCCAGTCAAGGAGCACAAGTACCTCTAAGTCAAACTTCCTGAACAGTCTCATCATACTTGTATTGATTTTCATTTTAATCTCTCCCAGGGAACCTAAGGAGACATTTGGCTACTTAATGATTGCCACAGGACATTGTCTGCCCTGTGTGCTTCAGATCTCTCCAAATGAGCTCTTTCCTGGGTATGGGGACTGCCAGATGGGCCAGATGCACATCCATTCCCATATTTCAGCTTTAAACATCCTGCTTCTTCCTGAGAGCACGCAGGACACATTTTCCCTGCTTTATTTTCACAGACCTGTGTCACTCAAATCCCTTGAGCAGGACACAGAAGCTCCTGAGGACAGCAGTGGACAGCTGCACATCTTTAAACTGGTAGATCTGGTTAAGTTAAGTGGGAGGTGGTGGCCTGAGGTTGGTGGTGGCGTTCTGGCATTCCTCCCTGCAGGAGATTGTGAAGAAGGGGAGGACCAGGGAGGCAGTAGGCAAAAAGCAACATCATGAAAAAACACTAAGAAAAGTTGCCTGTGCAGTGCCTTGTGATATTCTGACGTCAGAAGGGTGGAAAACAGGGAAATAGGAGATCTCTGGGCTGCAGAAACTGTCCCAGCATCCACACTCTGCCTCGAGGAGCATCTCCTGCTGCTGCCATCTGAATTCCAGGCAAAATGGAGCACTGGTGGGAGTCTTCAAGGTTGTCAAGTGGAAAAAGCTGTTTCTAAACTCTACTGTTGCTAAATTCCCCATTAAATTCCCAAAATTAATTTTCTTCTGACCCATTACCCATGAGAGTAGATGACTTTCCTGGCTGGGAATATGTTCAGAAATGGCAAATTTTTGGATGCATTGAAGAGTCTGCTCAAAGAGGAGAATGATTAATTCTTAATAGCAAGTTTTGCAGCATATTGAATGACACATTCTTCCATTATATATTGATATATAACACACTGGTCCTCTGCCATGCTGACTACAAGTTCATTTCCAACAAGGAATAGTTTATAGATAATGCAGTAGGTGAGGGACAGAGCCATAAAACTCTGGCTTTTTCAGTCGTACCAAAATCTTTTAGAACTTCATTTTGGTTTGAGTGATGACTGTCCTGGATGTTGATATTAAGCAGAAGCAGCAATAAAGGTGTGCAATGCCAATTCTGTCCCTACTTCCCTGAGGCACAGCCCAACAGAGCTAAATTTAGAGGAACCACAGGAAGTCAGGCACTTGCCTGAAGATTAATCAAACTTCTTTCTCCAGAACTTTCTTGCTGCTTAATGGGCCTTACTTTTGTTTCAATTTCTAGTGTGTTACAGGTGTTTTAGTGGATTATGCATTTACCAATCCTTATAACTGTAGTCATATATAGTTTTTTATAATACTCGTAATTAAAGTTCAAAAGCCCAAACCTTGCTGTTTCCTTACTTTATACCCAAACCTGTAAAGCCACTTCAAAAACACACTTTCACAAAGAAAGGTCTTTATTCCCTTTTTGTGCCAAAAGAATCTCCAGTAAGTTCCACAACCCCCAGTAAGTTGCAGCAGCTTGCTAGGCATGTATATATGGATATATAAAGTTAATTCTGTGCTTCTCAATCCCTTCACTAAGATCAAGTGCAGTGTCATTTCCCACTGGAAACTACAAGGTATCTTACCTTGCCTGCAGGATGATCTAGACATCTAATTGGCATTTCCACCAATTTTATAAATACATCCAGCCCTTCAAAGCTCTTGAGAAATTTCTATTCAGGAACTACCTGAAAAGTTCAGCCTTCTGTTAGCTTTACAATGTAAATTAGCCCAAATTTTTTCAGTTGCCTATTTTGAGGAACAAATCTTCAGGTTTACTCAGCTAGGTAATAAAGCATTTGTTCCTTTGGCTTTCATCTAAAATCAAGACAAAACACACATTTTTAGAGATGATATGAAATGAAATTGAAATGAACAAGTACTTTTGGGAAAGAAGACCTTTAGTGCTTGAAATGCTTTGTTACAACTGAATAAACTAAATATGCTTAATATGAAAGGTAATGATGCGACTGATTGAATAGTTTGACATTACTGCACATGAAATATCATTAACAGGTTCACAGTGGTTTTATATCAGTACCAAATCTCAGAATAAAATAAATGGAAATACGAAACTACAATGATTTGTCACTGGAGCCTTTCAGTGTAATTTAAGAAAATATTTTCAGTGAAAGACTACTCAGCATGAGCTGGCGCAGCACAAGAAATCGCAGCCTTGTGTAAATTTGAGATTAAGCCCTGTTAAACAATTTAGGATGTCTGCAGCTCCTCTGGACCTGTGAGAGGCCATGTCCTTATCAGCTCCTTACCTTTGACTTCACTGGGCATCACCAATTCATTTGACTACTGCTGGCACATTTCAGGATGTGAGTTCTTGGTGTAACTCAAGCGAGAGGTGGCTCTGAGCCCTCTGAGACTCCTTTCCTCAGCTGCTCCTGGTGCTCCAGACCCTTCCCCAGCTCTGCTGCCCTGCTTTGGATCCCATGGCCAAGCAGCCCATGGATAGTCCCCATGAGGACTGGCCTACAGGATAAAGACCCTTTGGATTTGGAATAGGTTGGTTCTGCCTTTCACCTCACAGAGGTGACAGAGGCAGAACTTCAGTTTCCACCAGGGGACACAGGGCTCAAACCACGTCCACCAGGCACCACGCAGTACTGAGAGTCAGCAAGCTGCCAGTCCATTTAATTCCACTTTCTCTTGGGAAACCTCCTTCTGACAGCTCTGTGTCCCACTGTGAGCACTCACATGCCCTAGATCCAACTTCCAGCTCCTGTTACACCCCATCCTTCACAGGGAGTTGGTCTCAAAGAGGAACCAATCACAGGAATGTGCTATAAAATATTATTATTCATCCAAGTCAATCATCTCCATCTTCTGTTTAAAACTGGTGGCCAGTGCAGATGCTGCCTTCCACGCCTTCATGACTATCACATTTTTCTTGCCATCTTCCAGCTCAGGCTATTAGTAAATGACTACTGAAACACAATGTTTTTCTGATTGAGGAAACTGCTGATAAAATCAGAGCCTGGTAAGAAGACAGAGAATATGTAGATAACACTCCCAGCTTCTTGTGTTTTAATTTAGGGAGTTAATTTGATTTGATCTCATTATAACTGATGAAAATTTTTATTTACCCACCCAGTTTTGAAGTGGTCACCATTTGGAGCATTAGAGGCTTTCATTTGTTCTTTTTAGAAGTCAAAATCAAAAATAAAAAGGAAAACACAATAAAACATACATAAATTTAAGTAAATCTACTATTTAGCAATGTAAACCTGGTTTTGCAAGCACTGGGGAAAAGTATACCCTGGTTATATCTATTTTTTATAAAATTTCAATATATAGAACTTACTGCATTCTCTATTTGTATTTTTTTATGTTTTCAAAGATGATAAAGAACAAGAGTTGGGATCAACATCTTAAAGTACCAATAGTCAATGCATTCTGAATTTTCTTTTGCAAGTATCCAAATGGATGGGTAGGTTTTTTCACATTTTAAAGTAACATCACAAATATACATGAAAATAAAAAGGAGCAGAGAAAAAACTATGAATGTTCATAATAATGTATTTAATACAGATACAAATTGTCAAGTGTATTTGGCAGCCAAGGATCCTCTTTGGTAGGAAGTTGAATAACATTGAGCACAATGTTATTGTTATATGTGTATGAAAATATCAGGATTTGAAGGGACAAAAACATTATCAGGTTTTTTTAATTTCAACCTCCCTCTCCAGGTGGCAGATTTTTTAAAAATATTTTTCATTTTCATGGTTTCTTAATCAAAGGTTTTGGTTTGAAAATGGCCTATGTCTTAACTGAAGTTATAGTGTGACAGAGGTGTAAAATAAAAAACTAAATTCATTTTATGGCCTTTATATGGCCTTTATTTGGTTATTTATTGTTTGTCTTACTGAAAACCTGAGGACCAAAGACTTTGTCTTCTCTTCTTCCAAAGCAGAAGATCTGGTTTTCCCAACTATTTTCATGCATATGTTCTTTTGAGGCAATTTAAAGGCGCTTCTTTTTGCTAAATCATGAGAAGTTGCAGTTTTTTTGTTTTAATTAAAACTCAGAAGCCCTAATGTCATTCCACTGGGGAAAGAAACGTAACAAGTTGTCACACGTGCACAGGATTAATCTGAAAAAGTGGTTGACTCCGCGTGTATTTTTTTTTTTACTATTGTTACCGCTTTTCTCCGGTTTCTTTGGTAATTCTTAAAACTTTATAAGCTGCATTTATGTTAAGCTGTTCCTGATACGCTCCAATAAGTGTGCTTTAGACACATTGTTAACATAAGGCCAAATCTGTAATACAGCATGGACAATTAAGTGCACAATTTTTGTATAAATGCAAAATCCCTCACTGTGAATTATTTAATTAATGCTCTACAGTTCATTTAATAGCGCTCTTTCAAAGGCCATTTCACTCACAGAAAACTAATTTCATTCTTGGGGTTGATTTAATTAGATTGTATGATATATGGTATTGCTAATTCAGTGGCTCTCTTTGCAGTGTCTAGCCCGTTGCTCCTATTGTCGGCAATCTGTCAGCCCCATTTTTAACAGTATTGAAAAATTCAAGCTTTATTATTGCTCGCTCACTCTTTCTCTCCCATCAGGAGGAAAGTAATGAGCTTTTCTTCTTATGAGAGCAAGCAGAGAGTGTGGTGCCCTTAGCGCTTCAGGCAGCGAGCAGTATTAACAGCCTGATTCATGAGTTAAGTTTCTAACTGCCCGTGGCTATTAGCACTCAGTCCTTTGGCTGTCATTTAGTTAAAAAGACTCTTCGGTTAATTCACTCTTTTAATGAGACTGTGCTATTCAACTAATGTATTTTACTGTATGAAAGGTCACACCAGGAAGCAAAACAGATTGGAGGGAATGTAGCGGGAAGCCTGGCTGTCAAGAAACAGTTCAAGCCTCGCAGGCATTTCGCCGCCGTAATAGGCCACGGAACTGATGGGCCAGCGCTCACCTCAACAGTTGAGCACCATAAATCACGGCTAAATAGAAAGCAGATTAATCAGAGCCACAGACAAAAAGAGCACGTGTTTCATTACCCATATAATCACTAACATGATTGCCAGACAAGCCAGGGGAGCCGCGCGCGAGGGGCTGACAAAACACGGTGCGGTGGCGGGCGAGGCGCTCGGCTCTGCGGAGCTGTGGCCACTAAATCTTCTCATTAAGGAGCTGCTCCCCCAGACCTTCTTGTCCCAGGGCTGCTTGCTGGGAGGGTGGCGTGGGGGGAGTGGGAGAAGGGCAGGAATAGAAAGGGTTGTGTTTGAGTGAACAAGGTCAGAGGAGGCGGTGAAGGATTTCCCCCCCGTACTCAGTTTCCACCTCACTCCCCGTGTCACCGGGGGTGGGAGAAGCACGTGGGAGATGGGATGACCCCCTCGTCTTCCTCCCATCTTTACATAAACCCCCAGCAAGCCAAACCCAGTCTTCTCCCCACATTTTCTGCTCCCCACCCCTTTAGCTGTATGGCACACGCCAAGTCCGAACGGGTGAGGGAACTTCTCATTCTCATTTATTCCGAGTTTCTCCAATGTCATTTCCTTACTGAACTCCCCCTCCTCGCTCGCAGCCTTTACGTCACTGGGAATCGTGTTCAAGCCACGTGTGCACACCCCAGGGCTTCTCCCAGCTGGGCTCCAGTAGGAAGGTATGGTTGGAAATCTGGTTTGCTTCAGCATCTCTGCTTGGGACATCCAATTGAAAATGTTTTTCTGAATATTGCTCATTAATTTACGGGAGGAGAAAATGAGAAGGACCTCTGTTTTTAATGGCTTTGCATCTGTCAGCCAAGGCGTTAAGCACCTGAATTATTGGGAGGGTATGTGTGTGTTTTGCTCATTTTTAGTTAGTGTCATTGGGGGGAAAATGCCAGCACTTTTAGGGGCAAAAGTATATTATTTTTTTAGAAACTGTAATTCCCTCAAACTATGGTAAACAAATCATTCTGATTTAAATTTCCCAGGCAACTTCCAAACAGGGAAACCGTATGTTTAATTACTAAACATCTGTTGCAAGGAATACCCCTCGCTTTTGCAGCACTAATATCACTGTATGAATTTTAAAATCTGTCAGCAAGGGATCACGAAAGCTTTGGGAGCAAAGAGCTGCTCACTTTAACCCCTGAACCAGATAATCTAACAGTAATCCATTCAAAACTAATCAAACATTTACAGAAACGCACCAGCACTGAGGAAAACAATTCATCATCTTCATATGCTCATTACACTTCCAACATCTCAATCTACCTATGTAAATGAGACCAGGGATCTGACATCAGGTCCATGTACAGAAATTATAAACAAATATTCATCCATTATGCTGCTGAAATTTAACAGCTGGAGCACTAACAGTAGCTGAACTCCAAGCCCCGAGTATCAATTATTTATGAACCTAAAACTGACAAGACTGTCTAGGTGAATTAGCTGCATATGTCAAGCTTTGTTATAAATCCCAGCCTACTGTAAAACTCATTTTCATAGAATGTATGTACAAGGCTGACAATATATCAACAGTACGGCATTAATAATTTAGAAGAATGGTACCATAAGGGAGCACCTAGAAACTCTGCTCTGCAATATAGTTGATATTACAAATAAAAAAGTCAAATAAAATGAATTTCCCATAAACAGAGAATCAAATAAAGCATTTTTCTATTATTTTATATTCAATTTTCAAAAAACTTACCAGTTGATACTTGCATTTTTAGGAACCGTAAGCATCACCTGAAGTTATTCCATTTTTTTTTGCCACTGCTAAAAATGCCTTTGAATTTCCAGGCCTGTTGATGTAGGTTGCATTGCATTAATTTTACTCTTGCAGAGTGAGAACTAGAAGTGGGGTGAGGATAAGAGAAGGAAGCAAAGCACTGCTTGCAGCAAGCACAGCTGCACATTGTGTCCCATGTCCCATCATCTCAGGTGGCTCCAAGCCCTTTCCAGCCTGGCCTTGGACACATCCAGGGATCCAGGGATCCAGGGCCAGCCTGGGCACCCTGTGCCAGGGCCTGCCCACCCTCACAGGGAATATTTTCTTATATATATATATATATAATATTTTCTAATATTGAAAAATCTTCCCTCTGTCAGTTTAAAGCCATTCCCATTTTTCCTGTCATGGCATAGGGAAAACTAAAGGACAAGGTCTAAATCGGAATGTCAACAGAGAGATCTGAAAAAAGGAGATATCAAAGCTTTGCCTGGTGTCTCTGAAATTCAAGACAGGTCTGGATTTTGCTGCTGTCTCCCATCTCCACTGAAGAACAACCACCCCCTGCTTTGATGGAGTAATGGACAAAATCACCCAAAATATTTTGTTCAGAAGCTGCTGGATTATTCCTGTGTATAATTCAACCTGTGCCCATGAAGACCAGGCTGGTTGGAGTCGATTTTTGCTGTTCAGAGAGGATGTCCACAAAAAATGAATGCATACACATATGAGAATCTGTGCCTATCAAATAAACAATATTTTATCTCATTTACAGAAGTAGTCCAGTTTTTGATTAACTGTGAACAGCAGCTGTCCTTGTCTTCACAACATAACTTTCAGATTATTAAGAAAAATAGAAGGGGGAGGGAAAAAAGCAGGGGGAGAAATGGAGAATCAGTCCTGGTCTTGAGTGCAGATAGACACCAATGATGGATGGTTAAAGGGAATATCTAATACTAAACTTATGACCCATAAAAATTGCTCTTACACTTAAACCCAGCAATAGTTTTGGATACCCTTTATCTGGGATACACATTGACAACATACAAAGAATCCATGAAGACATCTTCAAAGGCAGAAAGTACATCCCCAGACTCTCAAAACTAAAGAGCACTGCATTTCTAGAAGTATTTTATCAGGACAAAAGGCAAAAGCACATGTGCATTTTGAAAGAAACAGTAATGGTTCACAAGAGCTTGCCAAGTTAACAGAGCATTTCTGAATCAGGAGAAAGAATTCAGAGGAGGAAACAGATCCTTGGTGATGCACACTTATACAACAAAGCAGGAGAAAGTAGATGACTTTATGAGTGAGGTGTGGAAAATATTACACTGCCATCTCCTCATCTGCAGGATGCTGCCACTTCTGACACAGGAGGCACTCAAAGGAGACTGGGAAAATTTAATATATGGTATTAGATAAAGGAAAAAACAGAGATAAGCATGCCTGGTTAATGCCTGATGCCTGGTACATCAGGGATTTAAGAGAGAAAAGTTCATCCAGGAAGCTGCTGGTGGTGGGATCAGGGAGGACCTGTGGCCATCCAGGGCATCCTCATGTGGTGCAGAGTGAGGGTTTGTACAGCCACTCCCATGTAATTCTTCAGACTGTCAGGACTTTCCATTTCTCATTGCTTTAGTATTGCCTGCAGGGGTTGTTTCCTTTAGCTTTCCTAAAGTAGACTTTAATGACAACAACAACAACAACAAAAATAATAATATTACTATTACTACTAATAATAATAATGATAATTTCACAGAGTGAAATTTACTCTCAAGCAGAAAGATCACGACAAGGCCTCAGGTCATGTTAAAGTGCTGAAAAGAGGACTTTATTTGGATTTAAATGACACAGAGATCACCTGCTGGCTCTCTAGATATGAATGAACTCCACCTTGAATCCCCCTTGATGACAAGGTGCTGCCCCAGACACATGAAAATGTGTTTGCTGTTGAAATCCCTAGGAATTTTCTACAGACTTCAAATGCAGAATGAAGATTGTGCTGCCTGCTCAAAACAATGAGCAAAGCATTATAGAATTTTCACAGGAGAATTACCCAGGCTTAATTTTTTGGACCTAATTAGCTGACTTGGTGACTGATGACATCCCTCAGACTAGAGGTGGCTCTTGCAAACTGGTATTTTAGTAATATTTCTAGTGTCTGGCTGCCATGTGTGACACCTATGGAATCTTTCCCATCATCTCTGTAGTTAATACTCTAAATCCTGCTTGCATCCCTTCCCTTTCCCAAAAGCCATTCCTTCCCAAGGCTGTTTTGCCGTGGAGTTACAGGCGCTCCTGTCCTTGCTGCTGCTCATCTGGCCATGGCAGGGGTGGAGTTCCCTGAGCTCCCCCAGCCCTTGGCAGGGCTCCCTGTGCCCCACACCTGCCACGGGCATGGCTTGGGGGCACAGTGCCCAGCAGCATCCCTCGAGGATCACCCTGGGAGCCAGGACCTTTCCTCTCCAAAGATGGCTCAAGTTTCCTTTTCTAATTCCATCACCCACCAGGGCTATTCAGTGGCTGTGTCTTGAAATTGCCTAACAACCATTTTAGTCATTTATTCCAGTTATTCTAGTTATTATTCACTATGAAAACTTACAGCAATTACATAAATCTTTTTAAGAAAACATTTAGTAAAATCCAGCTCCTCAAAGTGCTCTGCAGCTGTGTCCCAACATCACCCAAACCACCCCACACCAGTGAGCCAGAGGGATGAACAAACCCACCTGGCCAACCTTCAAAGCCTTGTGAAACAAAGTTATCATTTTCTACTGCACAATAATCTCTATTTACTGAAAGGAAAAGTGGTGCAGTCACTCCTATTTGAAGATTGTTTTGGTTGATTTAGGGTAGAAAGGTACATGAACAACCAGACTCCAAATATAACTCCTTTGGGCTTTTGCAAGTGTGGGTTAAGCTTAAAAGATACAGGTCAGCAACAAACAGAGAGTGATTTGAGTATTTGTGTGAGTTTGAGCTAACATTTCATGTGAGACCCATTTTATGAGGGCTACAAGGTGCATTTCCAAGGCATCAGTGCAAGAACTGTATGTTTTCCTTTAATTTCTGAAAGGGTTTTCAACACATTAGTTCTATGACTTCTTGAAATTTTTTACTTAGAACTGAGCCTAGAGCTGGGAGTCTCATAACTGTAACTCAGAAACTGGATTTGGAGCTGAAAAATAATTCAAGGAGAAAAAAAATTATTTTTTTTTGAATTGGCTATACTTGGTGATAACTCTTGACTTATTCTTCTGTGCTGCTGCAATAAGCTATATTCTGGGGACCTGCTTTTGTGACTAAAAAGATAAGTCTCTTGTTGGGGAGAAAATTGCCTCTCTGACATAAATCTTTGGAATAGGAGTTTACAGAAAATGGTAAGCGAAAAAAAGATCAAACATCCCAAGCAAAACAAGCACAAGAGAAGATGAGGAAAGATTTGCATTGCATCAACCAGAAAGATTAAATAATAATAACAGACCTTATTTCTGAATGCCTTTTTGGGTTTTATCTAGACTGCAATGCATGACCCCCAATTTTTTTTCCAGCAGAAAGCCCCCAGGTTACCACCTCTCCACACTCTGAACAGAGCAAAGAATGAATAAAAAAAATCTAAAATCCCAGAGTTCTTCCCCTTCTAATTCCTGTCTATATTTAAGGAATCCTACATAAATACCCGTGGATTAGAGTGATCTAATTATAAGATTTGAGATGCTCTAAATGTCAGATATAAACTGTAGTGCTCTATATCATGGTTTAACGAGCCAGGTAAATTACAACACCCACAAAGTATAAAAGAAGCCACTGGCAGGAGGTTCTAGGCCTTGATTTGTAGCATTACCCAACGTGATCACAGCAAATATCCCAGGATTCTCCTTTTCCCCCTCCTGAGGCACTGAGGCACCAACAACAGGTACCTCAGGCAGGTAATTTCTCCCCAAAGTTTAACTGGTGTGACTGACAGCCCAAAATCACATTAATTTCTGGCCCACTCAAAACACATTCACTGCAGTGAGTCTCATCCTACCTGGCTGCTATGTTTAAAATGCCTCAGGGTGTATTTTGCTTCCAATAAAGCACATTAGACCTGCTTAGCTAAGAAATAGAGCCGCTAATCTCGGCAACGCTGCTGATTGCGCACGGCCTGCGCGCTTCATACACGGTCAATTAAATTTACAAACCATTGCAAAATTACCCACAGCCAGCAACAAAAACCAGCTCGGCAACATCTGGATGGCTGAACTTGATGCCTGATAAATCCATCCTTTCTGCTTTCTTTCCAGCTCGTTCAGAGGGTGCAACGCATATTTCAGAAGAGAGAAGTTCACTTATCGCGTTTTATGTGCTTGAAAATTGGAAGGTCCTTGCAGTTGTAGTGATGCTGATTTTTACTGTTTTTTTTAATGATGTCATCACAGATGATGCTTAAAATAAGCAAAGCTTCTGCATTAGTCTCATTACTGCTCTTTCTTAGGAATTAAAACAGAGAAATGCCAAACTGGTTCAAGAAAACAAAAGAAAACAAATCAAAAAAATACACAAAACCCCTCAAACAAACAAACAAACAAAAAAGGAAATAATTAAAACAAATTAAAACAACAATAAAACCCCAACCTCCATGGAAAATGAGGACCATGTTTGTGCTTGGCTGCTAAATCAAGCCATGAATTTTAAAGCTGTTTATGATCAACTGAATTCTGTGATTTTTTTTTTCCCTCTGTCTTTCCATTTAATAAAGAATGGACAGAGAAAAGAGAAAGGTTAAGAGAGTGCTGAGAACTGCTCCTTCATTCTGCTGTAGTTTTGAGATCTGACACAAGCCATTGCTCTAAATGTGTATAAACACTCATGACAGCCCTGGCCTTGTGCTGTGATAATTTTTGGGTACCATCTGTTGATTTCTTAAATTTCTTTATTTTAATTCAGTGAAACTCAGGAAGGAAGTGAGGAAGGAAATGGACTGGTAAATATTTAAATGATTTTGGAGGATGGGCTTTGAAGAGAGAAGCTGTGGCTGTCCCTGGATCCCTGGAAGTGCCCAAGGCCAGGCTGGACATTGGGGCTTGGAGCAGCTGGGACAGGGGAAGGTGTCCCTGCCATGGCTGGGGGTGGCACTGGATGAGCCTTCAAGCCCAAATAATTTTGTGATTTAATCATTTTACTTCTACAGCACTTGTTTAACTCAGAACAGAAAGAAAACCCATGACAACCATTCCTCACTGAGCCCAGGAGGAGCAGATACCCCTCACATTCCCATAGAACAGAGCAGAGCATTTAATGGCAGAGGAACAGACTGAGTCACTGCAGTGGAATTTAATGGTGGCATTTCCAAATGGAGAGGCTGCAGGGTGAGGAATTAAGATATATTCTTCTGGAAGAAAGTTTTGTGTTTCTCTGCCTTAATATGTGTAACAGCAGTGTATTCTCTAATGTAATGCAAGTAAGCATGAAGAAAACCTTCTTGTGGTGTGTAATGCCTATTAATGTGCCTAAAAGCAAGAAATGTGAATTATAAAGCAGATCCTGTCTGCACAAAGAACTGAAGAGGTCCTTTGCTGGTATTTTTCCAGTTATTGAACCATCAGGTGTGACTGTAAAACACAAAATATGGAAGTCCAACAAATGTCATACTAAGTACTTTTCAAAGATGTAATTGATCATCAAATTCCAATAACAGTTTAGGTACTTAGTTGATATTGAGATTAATATACAGCTTGCTGCAGCAAGAACCTCTTCAGTTTCTGACCTTGGCTGGTAGTAAAATCCAATCGATATTTAGACCAAGCAAGACTTCCAGAGAGGATACATTGAAGACATTAGTTTCCTAAAAAAAATACTGTCATCAGCTAGAAAATCTAATCCTCTGTGAGGAATATGGTGGAACAGAATTGAGTAGCAACCAAAAAAAACAGTGAATATTCTCCTGAGCACAAACAGGGTTTACAGCAGCTCTGGTATCCCTCCTCTGGCTTTATGATTTTCTACTCCCACTTCCTTCCCATGGAGAAAACAGCTCCTGTGTAAAGGCAAGAGTTTGCTTTGCAGACCTGGTTAGAGGACATTGAATCAGCAATTTGATATAACATATGTCCAGTCAAGAATAACCACTGCATCTTGAATTTCAAGTTGCTGGGTTCACCCTACAAACAAACATTTCATAGGCCAGGAATTATTCCTGGGAATATTCTGTGGGGAAAAGAAGAGGTTCACAAATTTTCTACTATTTCCTACCAAAATTTCTTAATAACAAGCCTGCTGAGAGTGTAAGATCAATACAATTGAGTAATACTTATTATTTAATTGGAATAGTGTTTTTATCATACTTCTAATGCCTTTTTTTCTTTCTATATATTTCAGCTATATCTACATAAAAATATAAAACATATTGCTAAAATATATAATGTTTTGCTGAGTTTTATTTAATTAGTCTTTCCAATGTCTTTGGTACCTTAGTTAGAGCTAATTACCCCAAGCACCTGCTAGGTTGGGGGAATATTAAATTCCCAAAAAAGATTCAATCTAATCTGATCTTGTGCAGATTTTATGCCGATTGCTACGCCTGGGATGCAAAGCCATGTCAGCAAAATATCCTTTTCCAGGCACATGATGGAGGTCACATGGGAAAAAAATACTGTCCTAAATGGTTTCTTCAACAAGATTGTTTTCCACCAATAGGATAAAGAAAGCTATTTTTAAAAAAAATTACTTTTTCTTTCATATATGCATATATACATATCTATTAGGGTTGGTTTGACTGAAGGGTTCCCATGAATATAGTGATTTATTAAGTCTTGTCCAATGTCTTGACAGAAAAATCAATCCTTGAGAAGCCGTTTGGAATTTTGAAAGCCATTTATAAAATCATAATAATTTTAACAGACTTAGTCCTTTTCCCACCCTCACCTTGCCTGTACCAAAGTGGATAAAATGACTTGCAAGGTGTTTTGGGGGTTTTTTGGTCTATAATTCTCTGATCCATCTGGGATTTGGTGTTGCATGTGCAGCTTCACGTAATATCATTGCCCCAACTCAAACAGAGCAGAACCTTATGCAGGCAAAGAATCCTCAAATAAAGCTCTTCAGTCATCAAATTGGCTTTTTTAATACGATGTTCTGCCAAAACCTGGACTGACAGAACTGAGAAAATCCCAGTTTCTCCAGGCTGCCTGGAGGAAGGGAAAGAAGGGTAAGCCTTGGGCAGCTCAAGAGACACACCAAGAGTTATGGACAGAGATTAAACAGAGTATTTTGAGAGCAGCTCCTTCTGCTCTCCTGGCATTGCTTGCCTCAGGTTTGTAGGTTTTGAATGTTTTCATTGCCTCTCTTTTTGTTGGTGGGTGAGGTTTATTTTCACATCCAGCTACAGCAAGGAATTTAAGGAGCTGCTCCTGTGAAAGTCTGTGTGTGCTGCATTCCCTTCAGGAAGATACTGAAAGGGGACATCTGCCAGTCCTGTTCTCCTCTGCCCTCACAAACCTCCATGTGGCACCCCCCTGTTGGCCAAGGTGGTGTCAAGAATAAGAAGGAAAATGTGAAAGGAGCTCAGAGAAAATTTTGTTTTTCTTTGGTCTCATGAATCTAAAAGTAACTTTGAACAGGGACTTATATATATATATATTTATAAATAATCACCTAATGCATCTGGCCAGAAAAATGGATGAAAAGCCACCACTTGCACACCTTTCCTTAATGGAATGCAGGTTTCCTTGCACTGCTGGGCAGTGAAAGGTCTGACCCATATTCGACACACACTGGAGTAAAAATGAGTCAAAATAAGTGCAGCAAACACAGCTGTTAAATCACCACCTTTTCCCATCCCATTCCCTTCAGCAGAGAGCATCAATTATCGCTAAGTACAAGATTAGCTCAAGAAGAGCAGCAGAGGGATGGAGGCTGGGGCTGTTGTGTGCTTTGGAGGACACGGGGATTGTGCTCAGCACACATCTGCAAGGCTCCCCCTCTTAAATCAAACCCTGCTCCACTGCACCATCCTAATTGTTCCAGGTGTTGTAGTCAGTAAACATTTGCTCAGGATTTTATGTGTGTGCTATACTTGAAGATTTGTTTTCTATTTGAAATACTTGGATTTCCTTCTGTCTTGGTAACTGGAAGAAAAATCAGCTCTGATAAACCTACTTGGGATCATGGGTTGTTTGTTGACCTTTCCTGGTAGAACTAATATTTTTCCGTATGATTTGATTTTTGTGATGTTCTCACACCAGTGATAGCTCCCTGCCAGCAAATGAAAGCAAAAAGGAGCACAAGGAGTGAAGTGGAGCTGCAGAGACACTTCAATATTCTGGTTCTAAAAAAAAATAGACAAGTGTTGGATGGCAAATGATAAGAATGATATCAAATTTAAGAATTCTTTACATAGATTATTCCTGAGTTAAGCATTTTTACATTGTAGTACACATATGAAATGAAATGGAGTCTAACAGCAAGGATAGTATCTGGAATTCTCTGCAGAACATGCACAGAAATTCAATCTATTCTGCCATAGAGCTTGTGTTCATCAGAAATTTTAACTGTATTTTCACTGACTGTATAACAAATAGAAAATTTATATAGCCAATACACTCAGATGGTCAATCATGTCCAACATATCTGCTGTGGTTTATCTGAAACGTTCTTTTTTTCTGATCAGTTCATCTCTCCCCTCCACAAAGAGCCAGGAAAAGGGGAGACATCATCAGCTCATTTCCAGAACAATATTTTTTCACATTCAAAGATTCAAAGAAGATACAAATAAAAGATAATCGAGTCCCATCCAGAACTGGACTGAATTTGGGAATTTTGCAGACACATACTTGTGTGCAGTCCAACCACAACCCAGCACTGCCAGGTCCCACTAAACCACATCCCCATGTGCCACATCTGCTTGATTTTTGAACACTTCCAGGGATGGTGACTGCACCACTTCCCTGGGCAGGTGGATCCAGTGCTTGACACCCCATCCAGGGAAAAAAATTTCCCACATATCCAAGCTAAACATCTCACAATGTAACGTGGAGCCATTTCCCTGGTCCTGTCCCTTGTTCCCTGGAGCTGAGCCTGACCTGGCTGTGGCCTCCTATCAGGGAGTCAGAGGTGGCAAAAGGGTCCCCAGCATTTGTCACACACATTGTCTGGCAGGCAGCAGCCCCAAGCCACCCACACAGCTGAGCAGCAGGGATGTGAGGAGGAGGAACAAATCCCAATGGAGCTTTGGGGTAAAAACCTGGCAAAACCTTGTTGTCCATGTAACACCACACTGATGGCAGCTTTCAGCCCCCTCCAGAGGGAGAGACAGCTTCTGAGACCCTCACAGCTCTCCAGGCACGGATGTTTGGGGTTCTGCAGCTCCATCCCTCTCCAGCTGGGACGTCCCACTGCCCCAAGGGTGCCCTCTGTGCCTGAGCCACCTCCCAGCCCCTCCAGTGTGGTTCTGCATCAGGCCACCACTGCCTGGCCTTCTGGGGAATGGGGGTCATAAACCCCCCAGCAGCTCAGTGACTGTAATGACTCCTGCCAAGCTTTTTATAGGTGATCAGCTCCTCTAAAGGTCTGCTGGTAATTTGTGGAGAGGGTACATTACTGTTATCCTTGAGGAATTCCTGCTTCCTTTTTATTCACCCTTTTTCTCTTGGGGGCACTGGGAAATTAACGGGAGGTGTTAGTCTGGAGCCTCTCGCTGAGCAGAGGCTGCATTTCCTTCTCTGCAGACATGGAGAGAGCTGCAGCCTGCTGATTCAGGGCTGGATGTCTCCCTCCACCCCTCCGTGGTTCAGAGGGTGGCAAAGGGGCAGGAAAGTGAATTGAAATCTCCTGGAAATGGTATAAAAGGAAGGGACGGGATTCTAAATAGCATAAACCAGCAAAGAGCTTTAATGGTCAGGTATCATCACAAACCCCTCTGAACCAAGCAGGGGAGAAAATGTAGAAGGTTACTTGATTTGTGAACTGCCCACATCGGTGAAATGCTCCTGGTGACACCTGGGAGGAAGACTGGGTGAAGTGAGTGATTTCTCCATATAAATCAAGCTGCAGTCCTAGATTTGGGACAGTTCTTCCCATGAAACTCAGCCCAAATGAAAATTGACAAAGATTGAGTAATTTACCCAGTAATGATAAGGCTCAAGTAAGTGTCCCCAGTGCTGTTTTTCTGGGCTGTGGCTGACACGACTGCCACGCCACTGCTTTTCCAGCAAATGCTTCCCACTGCAGACAGCACTGCTACCAACAAAACAATCTTCCAGAGATCATAAAATGTTAAGGAGTTCATTTGTTTAAAGCATTATGAAATAGTTCCCTTGCAGATCTCACTCTTTAATTTCCTGCACCGTGGCTGAGGTGTGGGACACCAATACTGATAGATCAGATTAACACCTCTGACGCTCAGGCTTTTCCAGCTGCACAAAACATCATCACTGCTGCAAAATGAGCTCTGGGGTCTGGACCTGTTGCTCCCAGGGGACTTGAACAAACTAACATAAAGCAAAAATTACAAGTTGTTCCTTCCAACAGGGAAAACAAGCTCCTGGGTTGTTAATTTGCCCTCTGGGGAGAAAAAAATAAAAATAAAGGAGATGATTTTTCCTCCTTTATCTTCTCAATGAGTCCACTTACTCTCTTCAATGCAAGGGTTCCCCACAAATCTTGTAAGTGCAGCAAAAATGTGTGAATATGGTGGCTAAAATTAATCACAAGAAGGAGACTGCCTTGCAGAGGTTTGACAGCCAAGGCCCAGTAAAAGCAATTTGTGTCATTACCAAGTGAAGAATTTTTGGCACATTATTTGCTATGTTACACACAGAGTGGTGCTATTTAAATTGACTTTTTATGTAGGGTGAAACAACAGAGAGATTTGAGTAGTGGGGGGAAAGATTGGCATTGGGGGAAAGATTGGCATGGCAGATATTCCCCATACCATGACAGTAACTTCTAGTTCTCTGAACTGGGGTACCTAAAGGGGCTCCTGGAGAGCTGGAGAGGGACATTGGACATGGGGTGGAGGACAGGACACAGGGAATGGCTTCCCACTGCCAGAGGGCAGGAATGGATGGGATTTTGGGCAGGGATTGTTCCTGGCAGGGTGGGCAGGCCCTGGCACAGGTTCCCAGAGCAGCTGGGGCTGCCCCTGGATCCCTGGCAGTGCCCAAGGCCAGCCTGGATGGGACTTGGAGCAGCCTGCTCTGGCTGGAGATGTCCCTGCTCATTGCAGGGACGTGGATGAGCTCTAAGAGTCCCTTCCAACCAAAACTATCCTGTAATTCTTAGATTTTATGTCTCAAAGATGTTTTTTTGGTAAATGCAATGTCATTTCATGAGATGCCTTCCCAACACACACATGTGGTGGTGGAGCACCAATTCCCTGCCTTGCCAAAACCTTGTGTCCCCTGAGAATTTTGGCTGTGTCCTCTTTGAGTTCACACCAGCCCTAAAAAACAGTGGCTTCAGCCACTTTGTTGCATAAATGTTGAATTTTTTGAAGCGTGATTGATGTGAAAATATTCCTGTTTTGCTTGAAAGACCTCGATTAAAAAGTCCTGGGGAGTCCAGCCACTCTGGGATGAGCAGAGGGAACTGAGTGGGACAGACCTACCTAAAGCTGTCAGGGGAAGAGTAAGGGATGTTGTCCAAAATCAAGGGGAGGAAATGCCTGAGAAGAGTTGTGAAATGGCAATTGGATCTATTCAGTGAACTGGAACTAAGACTTTTTGTAAAGGGTTTCAGTTAATCTTGTGTGAAAAGCTCAGGGTTTCAATATAAATGACTTCTGGAACAGTAAAAATCACTTTACACCAGTGCAATTCCATGGGAGCCACCCTGCTGGCCTTGGAACACCCACAGCCCAGAGCCAGAGCTGCACCTACAGAAACCCAGCAAGAGGAGGAAAAGGACCCATAAAGTACCAAATCCCCTTCCCTCATCCCAATCCTTTCAAAATCATAGGGCAAAATATTGTCCATGGGCAGACTCAAAAAATGTTCACTCCCTGCCAGAATATCAACTTCCATTTCTAATGAAACAGCAGCAAATAGAACTGGGAAATATACAAAAAGTATTTCTCAACATCAATGTGTTGATACTGTTTTATCAGTTTGGGGTTTTTGTTAAAAACCACTGGTGTTCTCTCAATATTATTTTCTCTACAAACCCTCTGTGAAGGAACCTCTTGTACAGAGATATTTGATGTGGAGACTTCCATTTTTGTCAGTGCTGCAGCTTCATTCCCATAAAATCAAGTTAATTGATGGTTCCAAGGTAAGTTTTGTGCCCAAACTAAGCCCACTGCATTAAAGCATGGTCCAAAGAAATGCCCTTCCAGCTGGGCTGTCCCTCCTCAGCATCAACACCTTTATTTTTTATTGTGTACAAGTAAAGATTTACTCACTGAAAATTTTAGGAGCTGATTTTCCCTTTTTCTCCCAGAAAGAGGAAAGCCAGTCATGACTACCAGCTACTCCATGTTATTTTTACAGAACAGCAATTAGTCTCTGTACCAGAAAAGAAAAATGCCATTAATTCAACCAGTATATTACATATTAATTACCAAAATTATTGAAATAAACTTTTTAAGTAATATCAAGGAAGTAATTTAAAAAGTTGTTCTGTACATAACACTTTCAGATCCAGAATGAGAAATGTGTGTGACTACTAGGGGCCAAAACATGGCACATTTAATTTAAACCCTGGCAGCAAGGGGCAGGTTCCATTGCAGCTGTAATAAATTACATACAAGTGCTACAGAACAATAACAAAAACTGTGAGCCATCCATTTCAGTACCATTTACAAGAAATCAATATCAATACTTAATGCAATACTGGTGAAAAATGAGCAAAGATACAGAAAGCATAATAAACCAGTAATGAAAGACCTTGCAGTGTTTCACTTTGGAAGAAAAAACTAACTGTCTATATTTTCATGTAGAGGGATATTTCACTGAGGCAATGTGCTGGAGGTATGAGTGTTTTGCAGATCTAAGTTTAAAATAACCTCTTTATTAAATTAAAAAAAAAAAAAAAAAGTTCCTTAAACTGTGGATTACCAGCTTAGTAAAGCTCATACATATGGAAGGAGGTATTTCATCTTCCCAGGGTCCTGAGTTTTGTTTTTTTTTATGGGGTTGCCTCAGATGAAAGATGATTGCTTTACACACCTCTCTGAAGGCACTGGCCACTTGCTCCTCACAAAGGCAGATGTTCCATTTCGGAGGTGCAGGGTTTAAACATTCCACCACCAGCGAACTAAGCAGGATATTTCATCAGGCAGCCCCATTTCCACCACTGGTTTCAGTCTCCTCTGAGAAAAATGTGTTATAATACCTTTCAGAAAGGATCTATTGCCAGGTGGAACGTGGGACAAAATAATCCTGAAAATAACAAGTGTGAATTCCCTGTCTGGCGAGGCGGCCCAACGTGTGTGAATTGCCATTTGTCACCACAGGTACCATCCTCATCCACACAATCACCCTCAGCCCTTTGCTCTCCATCAAGATAAAAGGCCTCTCAGGAAAGGTTCAGATCTCCTGGGTTTCCCTTCAGCTCCCTGTATGCCTCAGAGGATGGCAAGAATTAAAAAAAAAATTAGGAGAATTATTGTAATACTAGGTGAATTTTAATACTAAATATAAATACTGCATGCTTAAAAAATAGCAAGGGAAATAGTAAGAGATGAATTGCAGTGAATCTACAGGTAGGTAGAACATGGATAAATAGACAGACAGATAAAAACTCCTTTTGCCATCACTTTTTAATCATGCCATTCTTCCTCAGTGTTCCCCCTGGGATTACTCCATTGTCTGCCACAGCAGAGTAACAAAAAGCAAAGGACATCTAAAATCTAAACATTTTTGGGGCCATCAAACCTCTCCTTTACTATGATCAAAACAAAATTAATGATTTACTTCCAAAATATCTCATAAGCCTTTGGAACAGATGGACTTCAAAAGCATTTTGTCTGCAACAGAACATTCAATCTCTAGCACCTAATAATAAAATATGCTGGTATTAACTATAAGAAGCAAATTTTCACAATTTAGTACCCCAAACCAAAGTCCTGCTGCACCACTGCCCCATACACTAGAGAGCTTCATTAATTATATGTGCAGGGGTAAAAAAAAATTAACTAATAAAACAAAAATAAATGATATTCAGACAATAATGTCCCAACAATAAACAGCTCAGTCCAACTGCTGTGCTTATACTTAAAATCTTTTTCACTGGAATATATCAAGGATTTGCTTGCAAACACTATCAAAACTTGAAGCTTGATTTGACAACTTCTCCTTCATGAGCACAACCATAAAAATCTTGGATTGAGGCTGAGTTCATCCTTCATTCCCACTAAAACAATCTTGCAGGAATTATTGGGACACCTTATGCAAAGAATACAATTTCCCATGGGATTTTCACCACCAGTGAAAACACAGAAATTCAATGGACCAAGCAGAAATGTTTAACAGCCCTCAGACGTGTTGAAGCCTTTCACAGAAAAAAAAAAAACAGGAAAATGAGAAACTTGATGGGTTTAGTGAGATAATAAACAGGTTTAATTGTGGAAATTAAGGTTTAGAGACCTGATGAAATGTTCTGGTGGAGATCTGGAGTCCTGCTCAGCCAAAGGAGGTGCCTTGGATGGTTTTCCAGGAGTGCAGACAGCTGAGACATCAGTAAGAGCACTCCACAACCCCATTTTTTGAGAGAGGGGAGGGTGTCTTGCAGCCCATCCAGCTGCCAGCCAGCCCAGCTGCTGAGGGGAAGGTGACAATGCTGAGGATGCTGCTCATCATTTTCCTCAGCTGTTCTTCACCTCAGAGCCATTCCTGGCTACCAACAAAAATAACCCCACACATGATGTGGCAGTGAGAGCTCATTCCCAACAGCCACGTGTGAGGATTTGCCATCTACTGCATGGTGCACAGGATTTCATTTCCCTACCTGGGCAGGAATTTGTATTTCCCCACATCAGTGTGATTTCAAAGTAGAATTTAGTTTATTTCTGTTTTGTTTTGTTGGGGTTTTTTTCATTAGGAAGATTGAACTTTCTTCCAATACCACAGAATAGCTCAAGAAAGAATAAATCAAATGTCATATGAAAAGGGGCAAGTGAGCTGGTCTTTTGGGCTCAGACAACCTTTTGGGGTTTGTTCATGGTTCCACAGTACCAGTTTAAAAGTGGCACCTGACTCGAAGAGATGGAGAACGAGGTCACTCAGGGAGGGACTTTTTGTACTCGTTCATCCATCACAGCACAGCACGGTGCTGTGGCCAGTGTTTCTGTGGAATAGCAAATGGGAATGGAGAGCAGAAGGGCTGTGGGGTGATTTTGATGCCACAACTGCCACCCAGGTGGCTCAAAAAATCAAATTTTACCCCAAGGACCAAGGCTCTGACAGGAGGGAACCGCAGGATCAGCCCCTACTTTTACCAGCTCTGATAGCATCAGCTGCATTCCCCAAAATTTCCCAGATAAAGGGTGCAAGAAATCCATTTATGGGCACAAAATAAGAGTGCCATCTCCACAGAAGATCTTGCATTAGAGGCCTGTGTTGAGCAGCACCTCCCCTGGGCAGTTCCCACAGAAGGATCGTGGTTCTGACAGATGGCATCCAGCACTCCTCAGATGATAGCAGGGTTCTGTCCAGAACATTTACAGCTGTGTAAAAGTCAGTGGGAGTCTGGATTATGTGCAAAATTAACAATCATTGGGGAATGCAAATATTCTCCACATTGTTTCCACTAATCAGCTTTTGAACATACCCCCTCTCTGGGAGGAAATCAATTTTTTTTGCAAGTAATACAAGAGATTCTTATTACATGTTATGAGTTAAGTCTAACTGATTAATCCCTTAAGTAAAATTCCTTTCTTTAAATTAATTCAATGCTTTTTGCTGCCATTCAGTGGTTTGCCTGAGGACATCACATTTATTTTCTCACTCCTACCTGCCTAGGCACACCCACTCAATGCTATAATGCCCTTATTAGCTAAATGGATGATATCTTGTTATAATTACAAGAAATGTATGGCAGCAAACACGCTATCTCACTCTTTAGATCTGCTTTTCATCACTGAGTCCAAGATTGTAATTTAAATATGTCTCTCGGTGAGCATCACCAGAAAGAGCTGAATCCCACTGAAGCTAATGAGTCTTGGTACCGATTTCAAGAGATTTCGAATTTAGACTTCAATGAAATTACTTTTTTTTTCCCCTTGAATCATCTTGGGAGAGCGATTCTCGACTTTTAATGCAAAGGAGAGGCTTTGGGGAAAGGAGAAGTTCCATACCCAGTAGATGGTGCTGTAATCAAATCCTAAAACCTGTTACGCCAAACCACCCTGCCACGGTGTCGCGGCAAATTTCTGCAATTAATAAAGCAAGCGTGTTTATTTTAGACACGTGTCGTTGTGTTTAAAACACACTGATTAGTCTGGAGCACTAATTGGCTAAGCAGTCTGCTGAAACAGTCCCAGGAAATGTGTGGTGTGGATTTTCCATGTCTTGGGGAAAAAGGGTTGGGGATTTTTCCTCGCGTCGCTCGGGCTCTGTGGTCCAGGACTGGGAGATCATTTGGATCCAGCACAGGGAGGGCACATCTCTCATTTTGGGGAAGCAAATCAAAATCCCTCCATCTGCACTGTCTTGTGCCTTCCAGCCCAGGATCAGATTTCACAGAGGCAGAAATGTGATTAGTTGATAAGGCAGGAAAGGAATATCATTTCAAGTGAATAAATTGTAAGTATTTTGTGCTAAAAAAAAAATAAAAAAATCTTTGGATTTCTTTCAAACTCTTTGACTGTGTTGCTACAGTCTTCCACCACCTGCACTTGCATATCTGATCCTCAAATTCCCCTATTTTGTAACTGGAACTGAGTACAATGGCCGTGTCCTGAAATCAGCCTTTACTTTTCTCCTCCGCAATCTCCATTAAAGCTCGCTGCTGTTGATAACCTTTGATCTCCCAGCCATTTCTGCTTAACTTTTGAATGGTGCACACCTATCTGATATTGCCAGTTCTCCCAGGGAGGGAAGGCATCCTCTTTGCAGGCATGCCTAGGAGAAAAATCTCTCACAAGGAGCTGGAGAAATTCAGCACTGGGGGGACAGGTCCCCTGATGACACAGAGAGTGACACTGCAGAGAGCCAGGGACCAGAGGGGACTGCCAGAAAACCACCATGGCAGCTGCTGGGCCTGTCTGAGAATTTAGTTCGATGTATAGATTTTTTTAGTTTGACCTGAAAGTCAGTTTGGACAGATGTCCTTTCTAATGGCACCTCTGCACAACTTTCCTGGGCATGACCTTGATTTCAGACAATATTCCAAACACAGAGGCAGATTTTCATGTGATGAAATACCTCACAGGCTCTTACTGTTCATTGCCACTCTGGACCACCTGGAAGTCAGGAAAAGCTGCAGAAGGACTGACCATCCCTGGGATCAGCTCTGGAACTCTGTGCTCCACAGAAGTCTTCTAAAGCACTTCTAAACACAGCCCTGGCTCGCTCCAGAAGCAAATTAAGAAAACACTTGGCTAAACAATATGCTTATGGATGTGTCTTCATATGTGGACAGCTGCAGTCCAAGAAAACTAAATCAAAACAACAACAAAAAAATTCCTATAAATCACGTTTCCTGTAGGTTTCACTTATGCAGAGGTTTGCAGCAAAGATTCCTTGGGCTACAGAATTTCATTTAGCACACAGCATGGTTTTGAAATCAGAAATACAGCAGGAGGAATTTATATACTTCTTAGAGCATGGAAGTCCCTTCCCAGAATTATTAATGTCACAAGACCCACACACTCAGGGCCACATTCCAGCCTTGACTACACGAGTGTGTCTGCACTGAAGTTAGCAAAAGCTGCACAAATATATCCAAGGAAAGACTTTCCCCCACCATAAATTTTTCAGAAAATGTAATTATTATGTATGATAATTTTAGCTAATGAATACATTTGTATGACTCATTCATTATGTATCAGTCATTTATAAGGTGTTCACAGCATGTTTTATTAATTATTATTAAAACCTTGGATTTGTTTTAATTCATATTTCATCAGGGTTACCTCTTTGAAATGCCACAGACTTGCTTTTGAACTAATTTCAGGCTTAATTTCTGCTCCTGTGAGGCTCCAGTCCAGTTTATATAGAAAACAACAAGAGGATTTCCAAATATTTCAATGGTCTCTAGATCAGGTCAGTTGTACACAAGGGATATTAAGAGGCCATTGGTCTACACAGGTATATAAATAATTTGTAACATAAAAAGTAGGGCTGCAACTTCCCTGAAGAGTCACTGAGCTTTTCCCTCTCTGTGCCCATGGGAATGATCCAGGCTGGGGTGGGATGTGGGGCAGGAGCCATCACTTCTGTCCTGTACCTGTGCAAGCCCTGCAGGAGGAAGAACCTTACCCAGAACTGTGACTTTTATTTTATTTTATTTTATTTTATTTTATTTTATTTTATTTTTATTTTATTTTTATTTTATTTTATTTTATTTTATTTTATTTTATTTTATTTTTATTTTATTTTATCTTTATTTTATTTTATTTTATATTTATTTTAACTTTATTTTAACTTTATTTTAACTTTGTTTTATTTTATTGTCTATTATTTCCTTCTTTAATTGTTCTACACAAGGATCTGCTTCACCTCCCTGGTTTCTGTCATGTTTTTTCTGCTGGTTATTTTCCTGCAGCATTCTGCTGTTGTAATGAAAGTAAACACTCTTCTCCATAAGATTTGCATTTTCCCTTGGGAGATTTTCTGGAATGCAGCCACTGGGAAAAAAGACAAACACCTACTTTTAATAAACACTTTGTTTCTTTACAAATATCACAGCCTTATTCCTGTCTATCACCAATTTTGGACCTGACCAAGACAAAAAGTTAAGAAATGAGGAAATATGAAATCCCAAGTCTTTGGCACCAGGAGCCTCTGTCTTTGACCAAAAGCAGAATGAATGGTTTTCACACAGATGAGTAATATAAAATTAATATATTAATAAAAAATATAAAATTATATATTGGGGGGAAAATGTAGACATGACTTGCAAAGGGATGAAGCAAAGCTTTGGGTGTGCAGCTCCAAACCTGGGGACACAACCAAGAGTTAAACCTCAGCAAGAGCAGGAATTAGAAATCTAGAGGAGAAAAAATATTTTCATTTCCAGAGACTTAAAAGGAAAAAAACCAACACTACTGAGCTACTGCAGAAAAGGAGACACACAGAGACTGAATTTGGCCATCTGCAAAGCAGAATGCAAGAACAGGCTGCCCTTTTAGCCATTGCCTCCACAAAAAGAAAGGATAAAGGATGCTGGACTGGTAGAAGTCCCAGTGCTGGAAAAGAACACAAGAAACAACATAGATCAGATTTTTTTATCCTGATTTACTTGATTTCTGCCAGACATACCATTGCAGGGCTCCCAGGGCCTGGCCCAGAGAGAGACCTTTAAAAATGGAGAGGTTTCCATCCATTCCAGTAAACTTTCAGATAAATTCTTAAGACCTATTTTCCATTTCAGTGCTTGGTGCTGCCGGTGCAGAATCTCTGTCATGGGGAGAAGCTTTAGACAGTTGTCACCATCCACAAAAAAACATTGCAAAATATACCTTGAAAAAAGACCAGCTCATTATTAAAGTTATTTTCCTTTCAACACCCTGATTTCCAACAAATACTGAAAAATGTAACAGATGTTCTTCATTTTTTACCCTTAAGCAACTTCAAAAAAAAAAACCAAACTGATTTTGGAGGCAAAATGAGCAAGTGCATCAGCTCACCACATTTATGTGCTGAAATGCAACTCAAGCTGAATTTTTGAAGGTAAATTAGAAATTTTGGAGAAAAAGAGGTTTTCTCTTTGGAGCCCTAATGCAGTTTTCTTAAGAGTGGCCCAACAGTATTGCTGTGCCTTCCACCCATTATTCCTGAGGTGCAGAAATGCCTGGTTCCAAATGTAGCAAAATGAAAAATTACAGAGCCTGTCTAACAAATCAAAAATAAATGAAGTAACAACATAAAGGTAAATTTACTGTTATTTATAATTTACCATTTTTACCTTGTTTTCAATTGTCTCTGAGTCCTCTTCATTCGAGGAGCCCATTACATTTTATTATGCTAAACCCTATCTTCTGTCACATAAATTACAGTTAAAGATCTTAATATTAAAGCCTCTTAGCTTCCAGACCATATTTCAGGCTTTGTTCAAACCAGACATTAATGCTGAAATTGAACACAGATCACTTTGTCATCATTACCTATGATCTCAAAAGTATAATACAATCTTTGGTATATATGGCACAAAAATGCTTCTTTGTATAACACTGAATTATGGAGATATATTGATATTCTTAATATTTTGACAAAACAATAAAACTAAATATGTTAGCTCTTTAGCAGATACCAGCATACCAGCCCAGCTATTATAACAATAGTTAGTGAGGTAAAGGTTTATTTATTCCAGGTAAAGTAGGGAATTAATCATGTAGTTATTTTAATCCTAAGTTTTCCCTGGTATAATTTTGCCTTCCTGCTGGCTGCTGCAGGAACTCTCTTGCCAATGTTCATCATCCTCTGCTTGGGTTCACAATATGCACCTTTGTTAGAGGAACAATATTCTCTTTTCAGTGGTCGTGCCTCCAGCAAGGAGAAACACGGGTGCAGACTGTCTTTCATCTTATTGTGTGCTTTTTACTTCTGCCTGGAATTACCCTAAAAGAGGTGTCCATGAGCCTGGACAGGGCTCTGGGCTCTGCACAGGGATGGGGATGGAGGAGGGAGCAGAACCACAATCCTCTCCTGGTTTGTGCCTGAAACCTGTGCTGTTGTCAATGTTATTATTATTATTATTATTATTATTATTATTATTATTATTATTATTATTATTATTACTAATTTCATACAAGCAGAGCCCCATCTTTGGTGCTTACCCACCACTTTCAGACCTTTACAGACACCTGCACCCAAATTCTGTTTGTGGCTGTCACCTCCTTCAGCAGAAACCCAAATGGATCTGCATGAGGCTGAGGACAAAATATTGCATTTGCAGGAGTTACTTCTATTCACAAGAAGCCTCAAGAGATTCTTCTGCAGGGTGTTTTTACAAGGCTTCCCCTGCATCTCCCCTCCAGCCAGTGAAAAGCTCTGAATGATTTCTTCATGCCCTGGAAAATTAAAAACCCTCTGCTGTTTGCAGCCCCCTGGCCAGGATCTCCCCACACCCTGCCACTGCAGCAGTGAGAGGCAGCCCTCAAAAAGCTCCTCCAGAGAGAAAATTTAATCTCTGGCTTTTCTTCATCTTCTGGACTGCCCACAAGCTGCTCCATTGATGCAGTTACCCCTGATTAGTCACTCTGAGAGGGCAGGGAGGCCACTGGGTGTTTTTTACCTGCAGGCTGGTTGGGTTTGAGACAGAAGAGATGCTTCTCATCAATGACTGCTCTTGCCAGCTCACAAATGATGCAAAAAACAAAGGTCTGTGTAAAATAGGTCAGGCTGATGTGTCTCAAATGCACAGAAAAGTTGAGTTCACAGCTGTCCAAATGTAAGGAAACTCCCCCAAAAACTGCTCTGTTCAGGTGTTCCTTGGTACATTCAGGTGAATGGAACACATCCTGCAATGCTTCAAAATATCTCTGTCCACTTGTATTAGAGTTTGGGGTATTGCAACGCCTTTCATTATAAAGAGAGGGTTATTTTTTTAATATATACCTTTTCATTACATCTAGGAGTAAGGTCATGAGTTCTTCTCATGATGGAGGTATAAATATTACATTGTATGGCTGAAATAGTCTGCCTCCGTTCCTGGAGAATACCCTTGGGTAAAATAGTGTGTCAGGGCAGCTGATTGCCTGCTCATTTCAGTTTGCTTACTTTTTACAAATAAATTACCAGACAAATGAATAAAAAGAGAGCGTTAACTTCAGACAATCAGATTCATAATGCAGCCCCATTATGGCTTCAGAGCCTTTAAGGCTAAATTAGAGTTATTTCTGAAATTAGCTAATCGGGGTTGCGGCTCATTTCTTTCCTCCCGGAAAAGGAGGGGGGGAATCTTGTAGTTACAGCAAGAACAGAGATGCAGGAGAAATGGATTTAGCTCCCAGTTTTCCTGTATGAAGCTGGACAAGCTGCACGTGCTCAGGTCAGGATTCCTCTCAGCTTTGGGGTGTGGGGAGCGGTCCCAGGTGGCCTGGAAGGGACAGCGGTGTGTCACTGTGCCCTGTGTCCCCTGTGCACACACACTGCAGCACACCCACGCCTACACACACTCAAATCCCTTCCCTTCCACTTCTGCCTTCATTTTCTCTTAAAATTTTTCCCCTTTTTGGCACAAGCAATGGTTAGTCTGTGTATACAACACCCAACACCACCAAGTCATCTCAAGCATGAACCAAACTGCAGAGACTCTGGAGTTTTGCCTGTTTAAATTTTTTTCTGTTTTTCTCTCTATTTTTCACATTCATATTATTCTGGAGGTACAACTTACTGGAAGATTTTCAAGTATTCCCTGTTTTGATAATTTTTACATCCTGTTATTATCCTACAAGTGCTAAATGATAATGATTCATCTGTTCATTTCAGTAGATACACATTTGTTTGCTGAATGGTTATTAACCAGGAGCTGTTAATTATATAAGATAATAAGTGTTGGCCTTAAAAAAATCAACTCTGAGTTTTGCCCCACAAGCAAGTATTTGGATTTGATTTTTTTTTATTTTTTTTTATTTTAACTTTTGTTGTGTTACTTCTTGTTCACAAGTGAAGCAAGTGATTGATTCATTTGAGTGAATGAAAAATGCATCATAATCGCTGCAGTCTGTCCAGCCTGAATTATGTGCTGCTGGCACAAGCACAAGTAAATAATACCTCATCTGTTTGCTGCTCTGCTCAACCCTGCCAGTGGAACCAGTGGCTGACAAAAGAGAGAGGAAATCTGCAGTTTGCAGGGAGTGGGAGCCAGGAGGTGGCAAACAACAATTATGTGTCCAAAAAGGGAACTCAGGTGAATTTTTCCCAGCATTCTGTAAGGCTGGTAAAAGCAGAGTTTGTCTTCTCAGCCTGATTTAAAGTTGTCCCTTTGGGAAGGCTCTGTGTGGGAGACAGAGAGAGGGTGGTGCCTGCACTGTGAGGAGTGAGGTGTCCTTTCCTGCTGGGATCCTCCAACCTGCAGAGCTCAAATGTGGGAAGGAGCAAAGCACAAGGGGAGCTCCAGGCTTTGAGACACCAGCTATGAGACATGGACCTCTTTGGGAACCAGCCCCAGAACAGCTTTCCCTTGCTTGTCTCTTCCCCAGGGCTGGGGATCCTTGCTCTGTGAGGCATGAAGTGCTCCCATGCATGGTGAGCAGGTTGTTTTTATTTTGTTTTACCCTAAACAATGTCAGTTCTCAGGTTTATATGGATAAGAGCACAATCCTTACAGAATACTTTTACTGTTTCTGTGAATATTTATGCACAACATCTCTTTGTGTCTCCTGGTCTTCTGGTGCAGTCCTTCTTCCCCAGTGGGAGAATCTTTTTACCATGAGGCTGAGCTTAGAAAAGCTGGGATTTATCACAGAATCAGAAAGGGACCTTGACACTCATTCAGTGCCACCCCCTGCCATGGGCAGGGACATCTGGACACCTTCCCCTGTCCCAGGCTGCTCCAAGCCCTGTCCAACCTGGCCTTGGACACTTCCAGGGATCCAGGGGCAGCCCCAGCTGCTCTGGGCACCCTGTGCCACTGTCTCACCACCTCCACAGGGAAGAATTTCTTAACATTTGATGTAAACATGCACCCTATCAGTTAAATTAGTGACATTTTCCATCTAGAACTGAACTGTCCTCAAAACCCTTCACCAAGCAGCCACTGTCCTTCATCCCCATCTGCAAGTGACTGCCCAGTGCCCTGTTGTTATTTATCCTTTAAAAAACCAAGCTGGTTAAAGGAATGTGAAAAATATCTAATTGCAAGCTACTTCCTTTGCCATCTGTGTTTCTGTTCCTGCCCCAGGTAGTCTCACTGTGGCTGTGCACAGAATTAAAGGACACATAAAATTCACAAAGCTGCCATTTGCTTTGACAGCTAAAATCATAGACAGAAGGACCAGAGAGCTCTAAAATAAGTGTTTGACCTCTGTGGTACCAACCCCCAAATTTCTGATGGTGTCAGCAGGTTGGGCTCCAGCACAGACTTCCAGAGCTCTGAATGACTTTTCCCCTTTAAATCACATCAGCATTAGATTTAAAGCCTGAGCTGAAACCCACAGTAAGCAATGTGAGCAGGAAACCTGACTGACTCCAGCCTGCTCAGTGAGGAGCTGAGTCCTTCACATCCAAGCTACAAGGAAAAAAGTTTGCTTCCCTGCTTTTCTCCCATATTTGAACACCTATTTTTTTTAAATTCTCAGCTTTAAAATTCAGATCAAGCTTTTACGATTTTCGCTGCTGACCTTCAATTACACCTTTTCTTTTGCAGCTGTCAAATTAAAGTGATTTATATTTCCTAAAGTTAAAGCAGATTTCTGATGATTGTTATAATTATCTCCTAGATAAGGGTCCATCATGTTTAAGGAATTTTGTCAGCAGCAAGGTGTGATGGCAGCCAGAAGTCACACGAGGACTCATCTCTTGTGGATTACCTTGGTGGGCACCCAAAGATGGTCTGGTGTTCCCCCAGCTCCCACACAGAGCCAGCACTACCAAAATTTCTGCCTCTGGCCTGCTTCAACACACAATCTTGCCAGTATAAACGTTATTGTCACAATAATATTACTTAAAATTAGCCTTATATTGACCTTTTTTTTATCAAGGCAATCATGGCAGATGTCATTCCCATGCCAGACAGCTCTTCTTTTATTTGCTCCTCCCCTCAACAGAATTTTATTAAGCAATTAAATAAATACCTGCATAATTTCACAGACTGAAGAATGTTGGCTTTTTTATTTTGCATTGCATAATTACATTCACAGAGAGACTGTTTTAATGCCCTGTGTTTTCAATATAATTTCTTTTTTTTCATATAAAAGGAAAATTTAATTTTACTTTGCAAATATAAATTAGATCCAGTAAAATGCAATGAACTGTAAAGTAGATGAAAGGTTCTTTTATATGGAAAATATTCTTTCTATGAAAATTAATTGGTCCTTACTTTAAAATTTTTTCACTGGCAAATATGTGTTCTCTATGTATAAAATGTTATCTGGCAGTAAAATTTATTACCACCTGAACTATTCCTCCCCATATTTCAGGACACTGAATATCATAAAGATTGTTCCCTTTTGCTGAGGTGAATGCTTGCTCAAAGCACAATCATTTCAATTTCAAAGTGATGAAAGACAGTAAGTGGAAATGCATGAGAAGTTTCAAGAACTGTGGGGAAAAAAAAAATATCACCTTTTGAACTGTTGAATCCTAGCAGCCACATAATAATCTATTTGCTGATTTCAAAGGTGAATTTTCACAGGTAATACCATGTGGGATACAAATCTGATTTTCTAAGATACTGGGTATGCACGAAGAAGCTCCCCAGGAGCTTCATCCTTGTGTGGGACAAAGGACTCTGAGCTGATTTCTTAGCAGATAAAGGATTTTTAAGCTGTGCAACTTCACCCCTTGAAGAACTTGCATTTTTCCACCCTAAACAAGGAACTTTCTTGATGAATAATTGCTGTTTTGGGGTTTTCTTGTCAAGTTTTAGAACATTCTGCTGGATTCACCAAAATTGGTGTTTTCCTGCTGAGAAACCTTCCAGGTAGTGAAGGGCAAACCAATGGAAATCCTCTCCATCTGTCCTGGTCATGATGCCTTAGGAGTTTAGCTTTAATATTTGTCATACATTTGTAATCCTACAATTCTTTAGTGTAAAACTCTAAACTGCTGCTGCTTCCCCATTTTGGTCAGACACAGCAATTCCTCTCCAGGCCTGGAGAGGACACCTCACTGCCTCAGTCCCTGAGAAATGGAAACAAAATTGAGCTGAGAGGGAAAAAACTTGAGGTAAACTATTTCATTACTTGCAGCTGTAATTGGAAGATTAATCCCCAATATGCAAATGGACAAAATATAAAAGCGTGAAAAGCTGTGACCCACTGGCCATTATTTTGGGTGTAGCCCCTGAGGGGGGCTTTGTCTGTCCTAAATGTACCTGGAGGGAGGCCCTTCAGTAAATATAGCTTTTTATTCCCTTTATTTTGTGTGGCCTCTGTTTTAGGTGGCCCCAAAAAGGCATCGGTCACTCCCCAGGCAAATCCCCCCACCCCAAAGCCTTTCCACATGAGCCCCCCTTTCCCTCCCTGCTGTTCCTCCTGCTCCCTTAGATAAAGACAGGCAGTCCAGTTTGGCTCAATTACTCCATAGAATTGCAGGAGGTGTGGAATCCAGCTGGGAAACCAGCAGAGGGCTGTAAAAATGGTGCTGTGGTAGCAGCCACTGCGGGAGGAATAAATCCGCTTTGGAGTGGGAACCCCCTCCGGGACATCACCCAACGCTGCAGTCATTCATTTCCCCCCCAAAACTGTGTTTTAGCCTCGCTGCAGGTTGTGTGTCTTACTGGAGAGCAGTGAGATGTGAAATAAAGTTCCTTCTGCTGTGTTTCTTTAAGGCATTTGCTGTTTGTACAGTGATATAATTGTTTATAATTGTGCCACAAAGGATGGAAGAGAAAGGAGGCAGCTCTGTCACAGACCTGGCCTTGCATCTGAGGATGGAGAAGGATTTCTTGGGAACAGTTTAGCTCTTTAAGTCAGAAAGCTGCCTTTAAAGGACAAATATTCTGGTTATACATCATCTTGGCACCCATTTCAAAATTACTACGAGAAGCCAGAAGTACAGGTTGGTAATCCACAGGACCCGGCAAACTTTGAAGAGATTTGAGGTTGAGGCTGACTGAGATTCATAGATAAACCCATTCTTGTGACAAAACTCTTTCATTATGCTCAATAAAAAGATTGCTGTGCCACACAGATCATAGAAATGTAAAGTATTTTCATGGAAGAAAGGCCTAGGCTGAGTCTGGTGTGAGTCATCTTTTGGGAATTTGAATTAGCTGAACATCCTACGCTAGAGAGAGTGGATTTCTGTTCTCTGCTAAGTTATTGCCACATGATGACCCTTCTGTGATATTTTTGTGGTGATTTCCTTTTTCTTGAGAACTCGGGTCAATGTCAAGATGATCCCAGAAAATACAAAGCCAAAAATCAGGTAAGCAAGAGCTGTGGAACATGTTTCTGGAAAGTATCACCATCTTTGTCTGCATCATCTTTGATTAGTAACCTTTCCAAATAATTACTGCAAGGGTAATTATTGATAATTGGAATTATCCCAGTGTCAAGCAGTTATCACAAATAACAAATTTTTAATGAACTGATCAGTGGAAAATACAAAAATTCCATTGATGAGCAATACATGTTTTTGTTGTTTTGGGTACATCTGTCTCCTCCCTCTCTCTTTTGATGTCCCACCTTCACCTTTCTCCTGGAGGCCATAAGCCTTTCCACAGCTCTTCCACAGACTGTAGCAGCTAAAGAAACCAAAAATAAATCTCTTCTGCTTCCAACAGAGATACTTTGGCTGTGGATATTTTTTTGGAAGGGTAGACAGAAAAATGAATTCCTGGATCAGCAAAGTGATTGGTGCAGAGTGTCCTTTTATCAGCAAATATCTCATGAGCAGCATCCAAGAAAGATGAGAACAGAGAATAGCCTGGTGCTCCCCTGTGCCAGAACTGTGCCAGAACTGTGAGGTCACATCACCCCTCTCTGTGGAAATTTGGATTTGTCCTTCACAGACCTGGCTCCAGGTGTTCACCTGCACAGTGCTGTCCAGCCTGGGGGACTTGAACCAATCCAGAAGCAAACACTGAAGGTTCTCCAGCAGAAAACAGATTTTTTTTTTGGAAAATCATATTGGGAGAAGTTGGGAACTTCTGCAGAAGGTTTTTTTTTATGTACACTTTTTAATAATCCCTGTGTATTTTTAGCCATGTCAAGCTCTGTGTCTGGGCACAATTTCTTCACCACCTATGCTGATTTCAAGCTACAAGATGGTGCTTTTACTGGAGTTTCTAAATACATCATTTAATTGGCATTTGTAGCCAATGTTGTACTAAACTCACTGCAATATATGATGTTTGTTTCAGACCCTTCCTCTGCAAAAAATTCTGTTAAAAAGAGCCACACAGAAAATACATGTAGATTCAGGAGAAATATTTCTAAGGAGTTTGGCATTAGATTATTCATAATTTTTATCATGAAAACCAGGGTTTACTGCCCCCCCAAAACACAGGGCTTTTCCCAGTGATAAACAATGTGTACACTGTTTTTTCCCATGCAGTAGAAACAGCATTCAAACAACACCTGATCTATTGTATGAATTACAAGTTCCCCCAAAGCCTGATTTAATTCACATTGATAATTTGGTTAAACAATAATTTCCAGAAACTACAACCTTTTAATAAAGATATTCACTGCTGGCAGAAATCTCATCCCGCTCTCTATTTATGCCTTTAGCACATTTTCTAAAGGTTCTCTGCACTTTGTTGCTTAATTATGCATGGTGTTTACCATGCTCATTTTACAATTACACGACGAGGTGGTTGTGAGCAGCAGCTGCTCCGGGAGGAGAGGAAGAGCCTTGGTTATCTGATAGCTCCCTGGATTCACTTTTCCAGCCCAGAAATAAGAAACATCTTTGATTGCTCCTTGTAAAGATACAGAGGGAAGTCTCTCCAGATATCCCAGCAGCTATTGGTGGCTGTCACTCATGGCAACTGGTTAAAGCCCTGGACGATTTGTATTGTTACCTTGTTTTGAATGGAGATGCATAATGTGTTTATAATGGCTGTAGACACTCCAGCCCGTGTTCTGGCCATCAGCTGTGTTTGTGGCCAGATCCAGCACTGATATTGCATTGCACACGTGTGTTTTACCCCAGCCAGGCTCCCTTGATGTGGGAAACATCAGATAAAACCAGCCACGGCCTCACTGCTTCCCAGGGTTTGGAGGGGATGATGCTGCAGGTTTGCAGGAATGTTACAATAACCCCTTACCCAGCAAAGAGCTCTGATGGGACTGGGGAGAGTGTTGGGTGGTGGAACCGTGTGCTTGAGACCCCTGGCTGATCAGTGTAGCAGCTCTGGGGAGAGCTGTGGCCTCAGCAAAGCAGCATTCATGCAGTGATGGCCGTGCCTGGGGAGGGCAGGGGACAGCAATGTCCCCACAGGGTGGCTGTGTGACTGAGCCCTCCTGCCATCCCTCCATCCTGCTGCCCAGACCCCTCACAGGGGAGCTCCACTTCACCCCCCAGCACGAGGAAAAGCTGGAATTGCTCACAGTGGCACAATTGCACAGGCAGGACTGCTCACAGGAGGGATAAACGGAGGGTCACCTCCATCCAGAGGTGCAGGATGGCGCACAAATCCCCAAGGAAACCTTCAGATGGGGCAGGCTTTGGTCCTGGGGCAGATGATGCTTGGTGGGACTGCAGGTAGGACACAGCTGAGGGTTCTGCCAGCTGCCCATCCCCGTGTTTTATTCCCGTGTTTCCTTTTGCACTCGCAGCCCTTTCCACCCCGTGTGCCTACACGAGCCATTCCTACTTACAGAAGGTAAGACAAATGACCAAAACTAAACTTGCCCAGAGGCAGATATGCTTTTTCTCACATTAATTAAAGAAATTAGGAGATGATGAAGGCATAGCCAGAGGAAATATTTCAGTTTTTATGTCACGGGCTGATAAATTTTGATTTAGGGGAAAGATTTTTAAATCTTGCATTGACAGCTTTCAGCACATTGCTTTCCAAAAGTAACCAGCAAGCACAACACCGACTGCTCCCTAGAATAAATTGCCAGTAGTAATAAAGCTGGGGCTCTTAATTACACTGGAACTCGCTGTTCTTTTTTCCCTGGGTTTTCAAGGTTTGCTTGGTTGAGAAGGCTGAAATTGGAAACCTCAACTAGTCAAAACCTCCAGTTCAAGAGATGTCAGCCACATCCTTCAATAACACAGTGAAAGCATTCCTGTTGTTCTCCCACGTAGGCAAATGTCATTTTTCTCAAACTTTTCTGATGTCTCTGAAACCTATTTTTCACAATTTATGATTTTCAAGCCCATTTACATTCCCATTGAATATCAATAGTTGTCCAGAAATACTAAAAGGTAATGAGAAAAGCTGAAGGGCACTCATACATGGAAGAAAAAAGAGGCTGAATGCCTTTAATTTTTCCCTTTCCTGTGCTATTGACCAAGTTCAAAATTGTGAACGTTTCAAATAGTTTTAAACACACATTTGAAAGACAAGTCTTCACTTTATTGACAGATCTCATTCCCAAAAGATAAAACTATGGGGTTTTGTCAGTTTTTCCAAAGACAGAAGTCTTTTATTAGATCATAAATTATTGGGAGGACAGAGTTGATAGACTTCTTTAGGCTGATAATGTACTTGGGAAAAAAAAGGTGGTTTTACACTTCTGCAAAATCATATTTAAAATATTTATATACCTATCAACGGAGACATTGAGGTAATTCACCTTTGGGTGAATTTGGGTGAACCAAACCAGCTCTTTTACATCCCAAATGTGTTGCCTTCTGACAGCTGCAGAGTGGCCTAGATTTCTTTTTATTGTCATCTTATCGAGCTCGTTCCTTGCATCCTAGAGTCCCCCAGGATAAAATTTGGTAACATCCAGAAGACACATCCAGGAATAAAAATTAAAAAGTTGAAGCTCTTGTCTTAACAAATTTTCAGAGTGAGGTGGGTGAGATGTCACAGGACCAAGTTCCCTACTGGAACTAATACAATGCACACCATTAGGAAATGCACTGTACAGAGCTCATAAACTGCCCAGTCTGCTGTACACAGAATGCCTGCAGTCTCATAAAATGTTATTCTTTTGCTTTATCTTGTTAGTATCATGTGAAGCTTCATTAAGCCACCAGATGAATCATATAGTAATTGGATGTAATGAATTTAATTATGTAATTTCTTTTTTCATAATGAAACAAAGTCATATTTTACAAACAGCGAAGTATTGTTTGGAGTTACAGCTTTAAGCTGGAGTTTGGCAAGAAAAGAACAACTGATGACTGATAGATCTTGTTTTTCTTTTCCCCTCTGTTTTTATCTGTCCTCCACTATTTGCATTTATCCAGGCAGGGACCACAACTACACATATGTGCTAAACTGAGGGAATTTCATGTTCACAGCCTGTGGGTGCTGGTGGAGGGTGAACCACAGCACATCATCCTCAGTGGACGTGGTGGATCCAATAACTGAGAGCATCTCATGCCTGGAGGAAGCAGAGTAGGGATGGCCAAGCAACACCACCAGAACTACCCAAATGAGCCTTCCTCAGCATCCAGCCCCTTCTCTGCACTGCTGGCCAGAAATGGGTGGGGTTTTTTGGGTTTGACCCCAGAAGCTTGCAGAGGGTAAGAAATCAACCTCTCTGTCAGAGCAGGTGAGTAGCATCTAAGAATTAAACTCCAGCATCCCTCCTAGGGGAGATCCTTTCTCAGGACCCTGATCCAGCTGCTCTCCAGTGCCACCAATTCCTCTGTGAGATGGAAGGGCCCCGAGTCTCCCAGAGACAGCTCAGCATTTCAAAAGACGAGGTATTAATGTCAGCCCTTCCCTCCCTAACTCCCATTAATGACTTTCTGATGACCCCTGCTTATAATATCCTCCACCCTTCTCACTACTTGGCCATTGAGGATGTTCCAAGGAAATGAAACCTAATGATAAAACAGTACTTGAAATATCAACATCCCTGGCCTAATTAGAGCCGGGCCAATGGTCCCTAATTGCATAACTGAAATGCACCCAGTTGAGTTCTTTCTATTGTAACTTGACTACACGTCTCGGCCCTGATTAATAGAGCCAGCGCTGCAAACTAAAATGCGGTTAATTTATTGTAAGTTTTATTAGGCATATAAAAGGAGACCAGGAATTACTAGCCTTTCGTTGCTAGAGATACATTTCATCTATGACTCAGACCAGATTCTTCACAGATTAAGCTTGTTAATTTTACTTATTGCCAACATTCTTCACCACATTGCTGGAGCGAGAGCTACAGGCCCTTGTCTAGAGCGGGCGGCGTGAAAGGAACCGGGGGCCTCGGACAACAGCAACATTAACTACTTTGTCCTTTTAATTCATCTAATTACATGCAAGAAAAAAGAAACAGACCATTTGCAGGCTGCCTTTAGTTGCCTTTCTGCAGTGATGCTGAGCCAGTGCTTTTGTAGGCTTTTTGTTGTCTTATTAGCGAGCTTTTGTTCAGAGAGATGGTTAAAGCCATTTTCAGCAGCTAGCGAGATGAAACAGTTTCAATAAGGACACAATGTACTTGTTTAAATTACCTTTCAAAATGCTTGAAACCATTAAGGGGGAGGTGCTACAAATAAAAGTTGGATTTTTTTTTTTTTGTTATAATGTTTTACCCTAATAATAGCTTTTATTTTATTATAATCCATTAGTTGACAATATTATTCTATAGATTATTAGGCTGCAATTTTGTTATTTCATCACACTTTCAGCACTCACTCACAGAGCTGGAAACCACAAATCTCCGTATAATATGCTTTCAATTTTGTTAAAATATGTATTTAACCGGTTTGGCTGTGAAACATCCTGGTAGAAAATGTGTTTTTAATTCTATCCTGATTAGCGTAACAGTTGACAGGGCTGAGAAATGACATGATGGTGTCTTATTTTCCATTCTTCCTACTGTTACCTTCTCCCTGTCAGATTTTATTTATGATTTTCACTTCTCCAGAGCTAACAAGTCCAAGTGCACTCCGCAACTTCCACTAAAGGGAATTTATCCCTTGTTGAATGAGCATCACAGTTAGAAAATCTAATTAAAAAGAGCTGATGTTCCTGGTTTGCTGGCAGGCTAATAGCAGTGTGAGGCTTTTGAAAAATTTAGTGCCTACAGGTAAAATAAAAGTGTATTTAGCATTCAGTGGTCACAAACAGAAGGTGATTCTCAACTGGAGCAGAGGAAGGCTGGGAAATAAGGGTGGCAAGAATTCTTGGTTAATGGGGAGAAAATACATTCTTCTGCTTCACATCTTCCATTTCCCCACCTGAAATTGTGCTGGTGTCGGGGTTGTGGCACAGAGCCAAGGTTCCTGCAAGACATGGCTAAAATTTGGAATGAAACTCTATCAATAACAACTTAAAATCTCCTTTTAATCTGCATTTTTCTCATTCCTGGAAGCGAGCTTAGTGCTGCAGAGAGATTTCCTGTGCCATGAGCACGGCTGAAGAGCCAAGCCCAGCCATGACCAGCAAGGAGTGGCTCTGTGGTGTGAGCACAGCTGGGTGAGCTGGGAACTCTTACACACACGCTGTGTTTACGCTGAGTTTGGTCTGGTTGATCTCAGCCTGTGCCATGGAAGTCTTTTCACACTGCTCCAAACCCTTCTGCTGGTTTTGGGGTGAGTCATGGAGACCTTAACTGGCCTTAAGGGGATGGAGGGCAGGGTTAGATGGGATTTGGGGAAGGAATTCCTCCCTGGCAGGGTGGACAGGCCCTGGCACAGGTGCCCAGAGCAGCTGGGGCTGCCCCTGGATCCCTGGCAGTGCCCAAGGCCAGGCTGGACATTGGGGCTGGAGCAGCTGGGACAGGGGAAGGTGTCCCTGCCATGGCTGGGGTGGCACTGGATGGGATTTAAGGTCCCAATTCATTCTATGATTTTATAAACAGCAACCATCCAAAGATGTTGCCTGTTTTTTTAGATATTACTGTCTGCTTCTTACCCACCAATCTCTTATTTTTAGCTTGAAGTTTGCCATTTTTATAAACCCCACTAAAACTGGAATTCAGAACACAACATTTCCAGTGTCAGCTGTGTATGTTACTGCAGCATTTTGTAGGCACTTTCCCCATGAAACAATCAGGAACACTATGGGGATGGATCAGTGGGAATGGTGGCATTTGGTTGAAGGCTGGATTTGATAATCTTGGGGATTATCCAGCTTTAATAATTCCATGATTTGGACAAACCAGGAGCAGTCACACTCTGTGAGGGAAGCAAATTCTATCCCAGCTTATAACTCATCGTGGTGCTTCCCCCACAGATCACCAGCACCCTAACACACCATTTGGGATCTAGAGACAATGATTATGGGATTTTAAGAAACGTTGCCTGTACCACCAGAAAACTGAGGCCTTCATCCAGGAAAAATGTGAATATTTGATTAAAGTTGAACAAACAAAGGAGGGAAAACCAACCTTGCCTTTCAGCAGACAAAAGGATGGATCAGGGCCTCAGCTCGTGCACGTTTTGTGCATTTGCTGAGCTGACTGCTGACTTTGTGCATCCTGGATGTGATTGCACTTTATCTTCTGCAGCAGACATGAAATATTTTTAGATAAGGAATGGTCGGAAACCACGTTTCCTTATTTTTCCTTATTACCGTTTGTTCTCCTCAATCAGAACTGGAACAGGGTCACATATATTCATGTTTTGTGAATTAAAATCTTCCATTTTCCTGTGGATGTGCCTAGAGAAGGCAGTGAGTTTCCGCTGTGGTGTATTACATGATTTTGGATAAATTAATTTGCAATGAGACTTGGTGCCTTCCTCCAATGCACAGATTTGTACAAACTGGCTCCTAAGTACAAATCTGAAACCACAGAAAAGCTCTGCCCAGTTAAATATCTAATTCCCTGGCTGAATAATCCAATTGGGGAATAATAAATTTAAAGCTACTATATGCTTTATGGGACTTTGAGTTTTTCTTTTCCTTGTCTTTTTCACTACTTCCAGACAAGCTAGAAAATAATTCAGTGAGATTTACCAGTGAAAATGAATTCCTCTATAAAATTATCAACAAATCAGAAAGTCCTCATAACCTGTTATATCTTAAATTACTGGTGTGATTTATAATATCTCGAGGAGAGAATATCATGTTCCCCAGATCTTTTCCAGACAGATTTTTTTTTTTTTTTTAAATAAAAAATAATAAAGCTTAAAAGTATGCTGGGAATCATGAATATGCTAAATGTGTGTGAGCAACTTATGGCAACTACAGGAGACTAATAGCAATTTTTATTCTCCACAAAATGTAACTCATTTCTTTTTAATGGTAATATGTTTGCTCAGAGTACATCTCTTCAGGCAGATAGAGGAAAAACTATAGAGACCTCACACAAATAGCTCTTTTGATATTCTTCCTGATAAGGCCACCCTTTTAGAGAACAAAAATTAAGTTTGGCCGTGCATTGTAACATCCATGTGTTTGACCATTGAACACAATGTGTGGCCATTAGAAATAAAAGAAAAATCAATAGGGTTTCATTAAAACAGCAGGCAATCAGGGCTACGGCACTAGCTTAATTACAGTTTCAGTAGCATTTGCTTTAATTGGAAAGAATAAAAGAAGTGAAGTGGAGTGAATGAAGAAATTAGCATATCTATCACTGTTGTCACATTGTACTGTGGCCTTAAAGCACTGTTTGCTCTTTAGTATCCCCGATGCTTTGTGAGGCCCTGAAAAAATATGGAAAGGCAATTAGCAAATAATCAGATTGCTAATCCTTTGCAGTATTCTAATTAAAGAACTTTATAAGGCTGGGAATGCAGTTTTTAATCTTTATTCTATACAGCAGATATAATTTGCATCACGGGGCTGGTGCAGAGCTGAGCTCGCGTGCACAGAACCAAGAAGAGAGGAAGGAGGTTGTGCTGAATCTTTGATGTTCAGAGGGTGGAACAGGTTTTCCAGAGAAGCTGTGGCTGCCCCTGGATCCCTGGAAGTGCCCAAGGCTGGGTTGGACAGAGCTTGGAGCAGCCTGGGACAGGGGAAGGTGTCCCTGCCATGGCAGGGGTGGAATGAGTTGGGCTTTAAGGTTCCTTCCAACCCAAACCATTCTGTGATTCTCGGCTACAATCCCGTGATTCTGTGCTCTCCAGTGGGAGTTATCCTAAAGAAAACTTTGTGCTGTCACACAAAAATCCTCTTCAGAAAGCAGCAGAGTCCAGCAGCCAAGCCACTGCCCAGGCCACAAGCAAAAACAACCTTAAAGACGAAGTTACCAAAAAGATCACAGGTATTTGTGGTTCCATTCACTGTCACTGTCTGTCAGAAACCAAATCTGATCTGGGGCAGCTCATTTCAGTTCTATCACAGCTCACTTCAGCTCTATCTCACTCTGTCAGAATTAGGAATTAAACTGTTTCTTCACACTCACAAAGACATCAGCATGTAAAGTGGCATTTTTACTTTTGTGCAGATGTCTCTTGAGGCCAGCACAACTGATTGCAGTGAGATCACACAGGTAGGCCAAAAAATTATGTGGAAAAGCTAATTTATTATTCTCACTACTCCTGAAAAGTTAATTCAAATGTCAATTCTCTTCTTGTCATTAAATTGCTCATAAAACAATCATGACTTTAGTGGATAAATTTACTCTTTGAAATTATTATGTGGTTATTTGGGTGAAAAAGAAACACATTTCAGTCACAGGCCTTTCCTGAATCATGATTTATTTTGAACATTCTGTCTTGTTTTGTGTGCCATCTCTTGCACAATACATACAAGTTTTTGGGGTGTTTTTACCTTTTAATCTCTCTGTGACATGAGAGCTCAAGTTTCTTTGAGATGCATCACATTTCTATAACCCTCAAGACCAAATTTCTTAATGGATTTTGTAATGAAGGCTCCAATATTCAAATCTGGGATATTTGCAGGGCATTGCATGAAGCCACACTGGAGATCAGGGAGCAGAATCTAAACCAGAAGCTCTTGAGTGATCAATACAGGACAGCACCTATGTTTGTAAACAGAAATAAATTCCTGATATAAATCTAAGTAAATGCTTAGAGTGTTTCAAATCACTCTCTCAGCAGTGGGTGATGTTAAATCTCAATTAAAAATCAGCATGTATTAGGCACCTGGAGGGTAGAGCTCTCAGTCAGCTCAGAGTCACAAGCCTGCTTGTGAAAACATGACGTGTTCACTCTTTCCATCTTCTTTTCACAGCCCTACCTTTATGCAAAGAACAACTCAAAGGAGCCATAAAATGGGGAAAGACACTAAAAAACCCAACCCATTTCTCATAGTAAAATTCTCATTTGTAATAAAATTCTCATTTCTGACTGGGCAATGTTCCTGTGGTTCACAGTGTGGCAGATTCCTCAAGCTTGCCAGAATTTCCTCCTGGATTTCAGGACCAGAACTTCCATCCCAAGGACACTGGAGGTCCAGGAGGCACCAGAAGATGGTGACAGGAGTACAGAGACATGGAATGAGCTCCCCAGAAAGGAGCTGGAAGGGAGGCAAATGTTTTGATAAATTACTACAAACCAAAGTGAATGGAATTAATTGCAGGTTTGATGCTGTTTTAAGCACTGTCGGATAAAACATCCTTTTATGCTGCTAATATTGAATTAACTCCTAAAGTTACTGCAAATGCCTTTTGGCCAAAGGATTCTTGAAGGGCAGAAATATATTTATGGGAGTGGAAACTCAATTTGAGGTGGAACTTCCACAGACACAAACAAATGCCTCAAACCAGTTTGGCAGTATGTGATAACTCTATTTGTAATTAAAGGTTAAAGTATACTTAAACCAGTTTGGCAGTTAAAACCAATTTCAATTGAAAATATACATTTGTAATTGCAAATGGAAAGATTTCCTGTAATAGCAGTAACAGACCCATTTTCTAATAAGATGAACAATACAGTTGATGACTGAAGCATCTGTATATAGTTACATACAGCATTTCTGTACTGCAGGCTGCCAATTTATTTCAGCAGTGAAAAGCTTGATTTATTGTTTGTAGCATTACCATCTGTTGTAGTTATTACAGAAATTATATATAAACCAGTTAGTAAACACTTTGCCCCATTGTCTGTTGTTTTGATAATCACCCATAATAACATCTAGCATCAATATGGTCTTTAAACCCGATTTGGGAGTTAATGGAATAAGAGGAGGCAGTCAGTATATGCACCAGGGTAATGTCATTAGGAATGTTTGTGAAGAACAAATTAAATCAGTTGTAAATTGTGCTCTCAAGTCAGCCAGAAAACCAGTCTTGTTCAGGAGAAGGGATTTATATTTTAACCTCGTGCAGAAAATGTACTTAAGCAGATTAAAATAAAATAGGGACTTCGTCGATGGATGTAAATGGTAATTGCTGGAGCTCTAATGGCTTCCTGTTGGCTATGTCATGCAGTGGGCACAGCTATTTTAAAGTTAACCAGTGCTTGAGGTCATACTTTTACAGATTCAGTCATTAAACAGAACTAGACATGTCACTAAATGGCTGATTATTCAAATGATGAGCCTGCTCAAAAGTTACCCGTGTCATATTCTGGACAGAGGATTACAGGAAAAAAAATCCTGAGGTAGAGCTGAAATAAAATAAAGATGAAATGAATTCAAGTATAAGTCAATAGAAGCATCTGTATGGGGTCTCATTTGTTTTGCAGACTCTGCTTTCTATCAGCTCACAGTGGTTGGTTAAATTATTCACATTGGGCTTCTTCTTGTGTACAAATCGTTTTATCTTTGAGAAATGCAGTCCCTCAATAAATTATCATGCACTGAAGTATTGTCTGGATGGGAAGTTATACAGGTTGTAGGTACATGAGAAATAGGTTTATTATATGCTGGTACAATTTATTATGTGCCTGTGACCATTTCACCTGCCCACCTACATGTCAGCAGTGATGTTGTTTTAGCACCATTTTAGTGATGGACTGAACAGTCAAATGCAGAGTTTGCTGAAGACTCTGCCTGCATGAACCTTTCCTTCCAAAACAAATTATCATTTCTCACAGAAAGCCCTGTTTCATCTGCACCTAGCATGATCAGTATGGTCTTGTTTATAATTAAGGGCGTATTCTGAATTCCAGTTTTATTTGAGTTAGTAAAAATGGCAAACTTCAAGCTAAAAATAATGGTTTTCATAGACTGGTGGGTAAGAATAAAACAGGAATATTTAAAATACGAGCAACATCTTTGCATGGTTACTGTTCATAAAATCATAGAAGAGTTTGGGTTGGGAAGGACCTTAAATCCCATCCAGTTCTACCCCAGCCATGGCAGGGACACCTTCCCCTGTCCCAGGCTGCTCCAAGCCCTGTCCAACCTGGCCTTGGGCACTTCCAGGGATAGGAAATCACGAGTTTGCTGTGCCAGGGCCAGCTGTCATTGGTAAATCTATTTCTCTAACAGCCCATTTGAGCTTTAGGCCTTGCCAAGGAGAACTGGAGAGAGGAGAGGGTTTTTTTCCAGTGGTTTGAGAGCATCCTGGGCAATCCCACCTTGTCAACAGCCAAAAAACCCTCTGATTGCTCCACCAAGTGAGCTGAGAAGGAAAGAGTTGTCATGGATAAAGGTTTCCCAAGCACTGTGATCAAACCCAAGATAATTCTTCACCCAGACATCCCCCAGGGCAGAGCTGACAGGTGTTGGTGGAGGGAGGGATGGAAGGGGCAGCTGTGCACAACCAGCCTGAGCTTCTGAGCAGGGGACAAAACAATTCAGAGAACAGAAATATGGGGGTTGACCCACAGAGCTTCCAAAACTTGAAAAGACACAAAATCCAAAGGGAAAACCTTGGTGTTTGGGTCTGGGGAAAACCTGTGAAGATCTAGCAGTAGAAGAAAATGAAGGGAAGGATGAGACCTGCTCTTGAGGTGGGAGTTAGAGAGGGAAAGGAAAAAAGGAGTGGATTTTGAGTATTTTCTGTATGAGACAACTTGAGGGAAAGAGTACTTTTCATAAATGAACACAATTGTTCTAATTAAAAAATCCTTAAAATATTAATGAAAGGCTCCTGAATGCAGAGTTAATTATAGCTGTGCCACTCACACAGCTCTGTCAGGACTTCCATTATGAATGCTGGTTTTTTGAGAGGTAATAACTCAGTCAGCCCAAACTCCCTAATGGGTAAAATTTCAGGTTCCCAGAAAAGGCATTCACTTTTTTTTCCCCTTTTGGTTTTTTTTTCCCCATATTTCTTAATTGATTTGTTCTTTTTGGGTATGGAAAGAATTGGGGTTTGAGGGTTTGGATGGATGGCAGAAGGAATCAGTGTTACCATCATTTCAGGGCATCCATCCTCCTGTTGCTGTCCTGCACAGAGTGGGTGGTGGAAACTTTGTGGATGTGAAATTTAGGAAAGAAAGATGAACATTTTTGCCACAGCCCAACTGGGGCTGATCCCAGAGGCCAACCAGAGCAGTGGAAATGGGGTTACAACACCAGAACTTGGAGTTCAGCTTCCAACAGGGATGTGTTCCTGCAGAGGCTTTGGGTACAGGAGAGAGAATTTGGGATCACCTCAAAAAACCTTCTCAAGCACTGCACTCCATCAAAATGTAAAGTAACAGCACAGAAAGACTTTATAGGGTTCTCTGTAGACTCTTTGGTACAAATCTGAAGCATCTCAGGAGCAAACTACACCTTTTATCACTTGAGTTATCATTTTTATTGATTTTTTTCCTCAGGAAATTAAAATGAAAGATTTTAGCAAATAGCACCTCAAGGAACTATGGAAAGGAAACTGCTGCTATGTAACAGTAAATTTCATGTTCACAAAACATCTACATGTATTTAATTTTTTAATTTCACATAAGTTCCATTCACTTCAGATGAAGGAGCACTGTTAATTTCCCATTTAAAAAAAAATTCCAGGACACAAGTTTACGTCAAAACTGTACAAAACTGACAGCAAAATCTGGTGATGAACATCAGAGTTTTCTTTGCCTGAACTCAGCCATTAAACAACCTGGTGAGAGATCTGGCTTGCATTTACCATATTGGTGTGGAAATTACCCTAAATATGAATGCAACAGCATTGCTTGCAGGCTAATGGCTAATATTGTGTGCACTGGGAAAAAAATAAAAAATAAAAAAAAATCATTGCCTGCATGTTTACTGTGTCATTTGTGTTAGTTCTGCTGGCTGATTTTCATAGCGTGTTACAGCTGCTGGGGGAGAAAGGAACCCGAGGAAATGCACAGGGTTTTATTGCAAAGCATCATTCTACATCCACACAAGGCTGGTACCTCACACTTTGCAAAGATATCTGCCAGCAGGTAGGAACACATTCCTGGCTCACCACTCCCTGGGATTATTTGGTAACCATTTAATGGAAGATTGCAATATGCTGGTAGCAGAGTATTTTTTTCACCTGCTGGGTAGTTGTTCAACTCAACCTACTTAAAGGGATGGGCTGCCATGAGAACACAAAGACACAGCCCTGAATAGGCTATCAGTGATTTATTTTTTTTAAAAAAAAAAAACAATATCTATCCTGGTATTATGCAGTCACAGTAGTTATTACAAAGTAAAGCACAGACACTCCACAAGTTTGAAATGCGAGCGTTGTAATAAGAAAAAATTACATTTGTTTCGTTTTCTGTCCTTGTTACTTTCTTCCTTGTGATAATAGATTCAGATTTTCTGCCATTATCTGGGCTTATTAAAGGAAAGTGGTATCAAATTTAATACTTCCCATATAAAGTAAGCGAGCACCTGCTCATAAAATTTATTTTCCATGCACCTCACAAAATACAGGGGAATTAACAAAATGGCTCTGCTATATTAGAACAAGGGCACAACTGTTACTATCTCTATAAGATTGATTTTGATGAAGATTACAAGGATAGTATTTGTCTGACAAAGCCAAGCACTCAAAATTTATCCTTTTTGTGGTGTTTTTTTTATTCAAAATTGTTCATTCTTAATGTGACACTGCAAGAACCATTTTTCTAAATTACAGCTTTTTTAATATGGGTTTTACAAAGTACATCTATGTCAGAATTTTTTTCATGTATAATGTTCTGGGTTGCATTATCACATGGACATGATGTACAAGCCCAGAGCATTAATGTATGAGGAGATACAGCCTTTCTTGGATAAAACAAGTGCTAACCTGGAAAATGGGACATGTTTCATCAAATCAAAACCCACATTATGCATGAGACTCCTCACTTTGGAACCAGACCATCCTGCAGAACAAAATTGATCCATCCCCAGGAACATTTTAACCAAACCAGGGTTTCACCTCTTCCCTTGCAAGGTGCCTGCAACCCTGTGCTAATGAGATTTTTAGTTATACAAAAGCCAGGCTTACTGCCCAGCCTTTCCAGCCCAAAATCCTGTCATCAGGGCAAAGCAGCACCCAAATCCCTCCATTTCCAGGTGGCACGAGGTCCATCCAGCCCTGCTCTCCTCCTGGGGATCTTTGCACGTAACCTGCCCAAGAGATCTCATGGCAGCAAGGCTGGAAGCCAATTAACCATGTCAAAGCCTCTGCAAGATCCTTCTTGCTTAAAGGAATGGCTGGTGGCCTCATCAAATCACTTCTCTTATGGAGAGATGGAAGGGAGCAGAGCTGGAGGTCAGTCCCTGGTTGATTTTTGCAGAAACAGCAGTCTGAGCAGCAGGAGAAGAGGGAGAGAAGCAGGGAAGGAGGAGAGGTGATGAAATGTGCACAAAATCTGGCTCTGAATAGGTGATCAAAGACCAGGCTTTTGATGGTGTTTCTATACCTGACTCATAAAGAGAAAAGGTTTTATAAGATGGCAAGAAGCTTTCAGCCATCTGTTCTCTCCAAAAAGAGAATTGCAGGAGTGTTTTGCATCGCTGCATCGCCCTGCCCTTCTTCTCTACCTGATCCAGGCAATGGCTCCTCCAGCTCAAAGGAGAAAAGCAGTTTATTTACATCATTAACACATTTCTGCTTGGTGACACCAGGCTCTGGGACTCAGGGCGACAAAGTGGAGTGCACATTGTGTTTTATTGGCGATTGGAATAGAGAAAAATGCTTTCTTTTGAATTAGCTGGTCCTGGCAGGTTGCAGGCAGCCAAGCTTGAAAGAAAAGATAAAGTGAATACTCCTTGGATCACATCACTCTTTTAAATATAGCACACCATTAAGTCCAGCTTGGTTTTACATTCTTGCAACATGACTCTTGTTTCAGTTATTTACTTCTGTTTCCACATAAATGTGGGAATTCATAATCCACAGAGGCTGCCCATCCATTGTACTGTACTGAAACAGCATGTGCTGAACTCTTGAACTATAAAATGTATTGATTATTGCTTCCTTTGGTAATTTTTATTTACTCACAGGAAGATTGCTCTTTATTACTCATCTCAGCATTTCCTTTGTACAGATATTATTTCTACTGTAAGGCCCAGGTTCTGGCCCACAATTAAACACTTCCCCTGCAAAGAGAACGAAACTCCTGCCTGAGCTGCAGTTACTCTAGAAACCCCAAGCTGAAAATGCTTCCAAAAGAGAGAAAATATATGCAAGATGCTTGTTACTCACACGTGCAAGTGATTGTAGGGCTCAGTCCAACAGGAAATAACAACAGCAGAAGAAAACTGGAAATTCTCAAGGCAAGTTATTTGTCAATTTTGCCCCAGCAGCGTTTCCAGCTACTCCACAAGTGAGCCCTGAAATTGCCTGAAATGAATTTAAGATTTCCAGGATATCAGTGCAAAGGAATGGGAGAGATCTGTGAGCCATTGACTGCTTTAATCTCGTTTATGAATGCCCCATTGCACTGAGAGGGAGAGCCACAGACAGACTGGACGGGTTTCAAAGATAATTGTGCAGAAATTGGGTTTTACCTTGGTTAGCCCTGGTGAGCAGGAAATGCTGGTAAGTGGAAGGACAGCAGTGTGGCACCAGTTCTGATCAAATGATGCTTCCAGCTTTGGACTGGACTAAAACCTACCCAGTCTCTTTGTTAAAATGCCAATTAGTGACACCAGGCGTGGTAATTGTGCAGGGGATTGAGCTAAAGCTGACCTTGCTTGTGTTCCCCAGGCCAACAAACAATCAACAGAGGAGTCTCAGACTTTCTGTCAGTTCATTATCAGGAATGGACTTGCAGTGGTGAAACATGGGTAATACATACCAATTTCATTAAGTTTTAACCATGATTTCATATTAAAGGATTGTTTAATTTTCACAAATGTGGGGAAATGTTTGAAAAAATAGTAATAACCAGACACATCCTTGGCTGTGTTGCAAATGTTTAGTTCACACTGATTTAAACAGAGTTTAACAGGATCTACAGCATCACTAAAACCTATCCTGTGACCTGGTGATGTCACCAATCCCCAACAACACAAAGCAAAACCTTCAGGCAGATTGTGCAGTTCACCTGGACTTCTTCCACAAGCAAATATTTTGGGATGTTTGCTTTGGCTCAAAAACAGACATGAAAAAATTGACCAAATTCACTTTTGGTATTAAATAAGTGTGATTCCCTTGGGATGACTCTAACACATCATTTTTATTTTTTTTTCCCCAAGTATTAAGGTACTGCTCCATATTAGTAAATACTTCTTTACAGAGAGCTCTGTGAATTATAGAAATTATCCTCTTGGGTCAAAAACTTTAACTTTCACAAACCTATGCATTCTTGGGCATAAATATAAATATAAGCAAATAAACATATATATACACATATAAATTATAAATATATATAAATATAAATTTAGGCAAATGGGAGAATTTAAACATATCAGAACCATGAATACATGACAGTTAAACCTGAGAAATACAGAAAAAGCAAAAAAACAATGGACAAAAATAGGACAACACCCCCAAAACAAAATGTTGATTTCCATTCATGCTTACTTATGTGTCACACCAGATATCACAGTCCCAGGAATATCAGTTAAGGTTACAGATTAATGCAGCTCTTTGTCTCTAGCCAGGTCCACATGAATAGCATGGATGTTGACTCAGATCATAGAAGAAATTGAATGAACTGGGCACCAAGCTCAATTGATTTGTAACAAGAAAATAGCTAAAAAAAGCTATTTTGTCCTAAATGTGGGACATGCTGTCCTAAAAATGCAAACTATGCTGTGTTTTATAGGATCAATCACAGTTACTGCCTTTAAATACTGACCCAGTTCTATCTCTGACCGGTAAATTTATAAATCTGGCAGATTTCATGGTCTTGGCTATGAAATATATGTGAAAAAACCCCAGGTTCTGGCCAGGACAAAGGGGGCTTGTCCTCCTGCCAAAAGCCATTTGCTCACACTCACTCACATAAACACAACCAGCCTCAAATGTAGTCTCAACACTCGGGAAAAAGCAGATTTAGAAGTTGTCTGTCTGGAGGAATAATCCCAGCCAGAAGAACCAATCCTCCAGGGCTGTCCCCTCCCTCTCCATGGACACCCTCACCCCAAGCTCTGGGCAGAGCACAAACCTGACTGCAGGAGCCACTCTGAGTGTTGTGTTTGAGTCTCTAAGCTGGGACTTGCTGAGGGCTCATTATCACCCTCAGAATTTAAACCCCACCCTGGTTCTGCGCTCGCTCCCTCCTAAACACCAGCTCTTCTTATTAATAAACCATCTCCAAGCCAGGGAAAAACAGATATTATTCCAGAACAAGGAGCCTGATTGATTTTATATGGAATTCTGACAGATAGCAGGAGCAACATTTTCCAAGCCATTAGTTTATTTTCCTTTATTTTTTCAAAGAAAAACATAGTCCATGAAAAGGCAGAGATGGAGTCCTTGCTAACTTCAGTTTGATCCAGAAGACCAACAGGGAGACTTTTTAGCACATTCCAGCACCTAAAGGGGCTCCAGCAGAGCTGGAGAAGGACTTTGGATGAGGATATGGAGTGATGGGACAAGGAGAATGGCTTCCATTGCCAGAGGACAGAGTTTGATGGGACATTGGGAAGGAATTGTTCCCTGGGAGAGTGAGGAGGAGCTGGCACAGGGTGTCCAGAGCAGCTGGGGCTGTCCCTGGATCCCTGGCAGTGTCCAAGGCCAGGCTGGACAGGGCTTGGAGCCACCTGGGACAGGGGAAGGTGTCCCTGCCCTCAGCAAAGAGTGGGAATTAAGTGACATTTAAGGTCTCTTCAAACCCAAACCCATTCTGTAATTCTATGAAAGTCATTTTGTTTGTTTTCATTAGTGCCTCTACTGCTTAGAACCTCCCAGATCACACACTCCTACAACTTCCAGTTTATTTCAGTAGAAAATAAATTTCAGCACCAAAAATTCAGCACCAAAAATTCCAGACCAAATTTTATGTTCACCTTGTTTGCCTGGCTGCAAAGGGTTTGTCATCTTTCATGTTCCTTGAAGCTTTAGGAACCCTTTCCAATGAATTTTGAGGATCCTCCTCATCCATCTGTGCTGGAATGAATCTTCTCTCCCAGCAATTGTTATTCCCAATCCCAGTCCCTAATGAAAAGGAGGTGCAGCAGCACTCTGTGCTCTGCATTTTATTTCCAACATTTAGAACTCCACAGGAGCCAAATCCAATCTGACACCCTCACTGCAGCAAAAGAGACCAAGGAAACCTGTAATATTTCCACTGCCAGATTTATGGAAAGAAAATAGCGTGTGACCTTTATGATTCTGTCATTATGAGCCACTTTTCAGAACAGCTTCAAGAGAGAATATCTGAATAGTCCTTTGCTTTTCCACCTGAAAATGAAACACTACCAAATTTCTGGCAGAAATCCTCAAAGTAGGCAAGTAAAGTAAATTCTCTTTCTCCAAAGGCCATTGAGCAGGACATAAGCACAGAGCCTTCAGCTAAATGAGCTCCCCAGGTAAAATGAACACCCCCAGTCCCAATGAGTCACAGCACCAGATTTGCCATTTGACATTCAGCTTTGAGATGTGAGGTTTTAGCTGAATCCTTATTAAGCAGAGGTTTTTCCCAAATGAAAGCAACCCTGAAATAACCAGGTAAAAATTGCTGTGCACCAGAAAAGGAAAAATAAAGGACTGGAGGAAGGGTGAAACAGCTTTTTGGTGTAAATATTAGAATCAACTGGTTATTTGAAGGCACAGGAAAGCACTTTGGGAAAGGTAGGTTGAAATGGCTGTGGATGAGCTCTAATGATAAGAAAGTTGGTGACTTTTCTGGGATTCAGTAAATTTTCCTGCAACTCTTCCATGCAATGCCATGGGAGGGTCACTTGCTCCACCTGCCAATACAATGATTTGTACCTGAAACCAGCATCAAAGGGAAACTCTCTAACCCTGCCTGATCCCCTACAGGCTTTGGGATTGTGCATGGCACTTCAATCCTGCTCTCTACCAGCAGCTTGTGGATGAGCTGAGGCTATCCTGGGAACAATGAGTGATCCTGGTTACAGCACACCTTTTGAAAAAGTCTTGCAATGGCCAGACTCTGAACTTTCACATGGATAACTGCAAGCAAACTGCATGTTCCTAAAATCCCATTCCTCATAAACAGCTCCCAAACAACCTCAAGAGAGATTCTCAATCAGTGTGAGAGGAAGACATGGAAGGGAGGTGAGGAAGGCTGGGAGGGGGGACAGGACTAACCCTGAGAGGAACAGGTAAGATTTTTCTATCCTTCTTTTACCCAGTGCAGGTACAAACCACCCTGCTGCTGAATTCCTTCTCATTTTCACAGCTCCAAAGCTGATAGGTATGGAAATATACTGCTGATAGAGTTCAGGGTGTGTGTTTTTTCCAGGCTGAATGCAATCCAAGCTCATACATATTGCTGCTGACTGTAATGCCCCACAAATTTGTCTGTTCATGTACAAAGGCATGGGGGCAGATCAGATGCACTGTTGCAGTTAAAAATATGTCACCAACACCTCTCCAGTGAGACAGGACAGGACAGGACAGGACAGGACAGGACAGGACAG